>NW_022900933.1:12856187-12883956 GCF_012274545.1 Fukomys damarensis
TCTCTCTCTCTCTTTCTTTCTTTCTTTCTTTCTTTCTTTCTTTCTTTCTTTCTTTCTTTCTTTCTTTCTTTCTTTCTTTCTTTTTTTCTTTCTTTTTTTCTTTTTGGTACCAGGGATCGAACTCGGGTCCTTGCAGTTGTGAGGCAGGTGGTGGAAATATTGAGCTAAATCCCCAGACCATACAGCCCATTCTTAACCAGTGGGAGTTACCTTTCTTCCTCTTGGGTGTGCAGTTCCTAATTATAAATTATTTGACATTCTTCTACTGAAAGATTTGTCTCTTTCCTCATGTTTGTTTATTCAATTATTCATATACATAAAGGCTCCTAGATTTTTAAAAATACTTTGGGCTACTACACATTGCTACTTTATTTTGTTGCTCAAGCTGGGAGATCTTTCAGCAGGTCTACTGTGCCGCTTTGATTTGTCCCAATCACCGAGGTCACTGTGATTTTACTGTTGACATAAGCTATTAATTCTTTTCTAGTCTAAGTCAGTTTAGGTCAAGAGTTCTGTCACTTATAATCAATGGATTCGTAACAAATCTTAAGAGATGGTTTTTAGGTTGCTTTGCTTGTTGGAAATTTCAGACGAGTTTGGTATTTTTCTGTTGTCAGAGTTGTTGAATGGCAACTTTATTAAAAAATTTAAAAAGCACAGATACTGCTTGGAACAGTGGTGCCATCTTTGCCGGGCACTGCAATAATATTAGGAGGCCTGGGAGAGTGAGGCTTTGTGTGGCTCAAGTTCAAGCCTTGTGATCTCAGGCAAACCATCTAACCCCCGAACTGTTATTCGAGGTGCCCCATTTGCTGAACTGGCTCCTGGGGAGTGTAATGCAGCTCCCAAATCAGGATTTCCAGATAAAATATAGAATATTTAGCGAGCTTGAAATTTCAGATAGGTAGTGCAAAAATTTTTAGTAGGCCTCAAACACTGTATGGGAATGTACTTCTACCACAAAATTATTATTGTTCATCAGAAGTTCAAAGTTAATTGGATGTCCTTTATTTTTATTTTTAAAACTAGCAACACTCTCTCAAATTCTGACTTGTTCTTTAGGTTCCTTAGGACATTTGCTCCTGGGAAGGTGACTCTAGAGTCACCTTAAGTTCATAGGTAACAGAGCCTGAGTCACCTGTTTCCTTGAGCAGGGAAGTCCATTGTGGTCAGATGCCAATGCAGTCCAATCTCTCTTTCACCGCTTTGGGCAAGTTGCTTAGGCTTTTGTGCTTGGTTGGTGCAGTGGATTGATAATCACAGATGCCTTCCTAGACTCTCCAGGGTCTAGAAACTCAGTTACTTGTGGCTGCTACTGATAGCTCTGTTATCTGGACAAATGAACACAAGGCAGGAGAAGGAGACTGAAGGTCACGGTAAGGCATCTCCTCCTGCCATCCTGAATCCTCGTCTGCTGCAGGGGGGACGCCGATTCCTAGAAGCGGAGGCTGGCGAGCGGGTGGGGTGTGGAGCAATCTAGGAGCATCTGTCTGCAGCCTTGGCTTTTCCTGGAGCTCGGCAGCTCCCCCAGGTTCCTGCTTTCTGAGGGCTTGAGCTTGAAGGGAAGAAATGGTTTTCACAGGGCTTGGAAGAGACTAGTCTTGGGAGATGAAGGAGAAAGTGAGTTCCTGCCAGAGCTCCCCTTACTTTTACAAACAGGTCAGGCAGGCACACAATCGTAACTCCCTTTATTGAGCACTTTGTATGTATCAGGCAGTTTCATGTACTTCTTATATCCGACTTCCTTTAATCCTTAGTAGGTATGAGGTAATCCCAGAGCTCTGAGAGGCTGGGGCAGGAGGATTATAAATTCAAGTTTATCTGGGAAACTCAGTGACTTAGAGAGACTGTCTCAAAATAAAAAATAAAATAGGTGGGGATGTAGGTCAGTGTGAAGGCCCTGGGTTCAAACTCAGGTAAAGTTTAAAACAAAACAAAACAAAACAAAAATTCCCAGAGCTCCTCATGTTACAGATGAAGAAACCGAGGAGCTAGAAAACTTGTCCAGAGCAGCAGTTATCAAATGGGACATCCAGGCAGCTGTTGCAGTCATAGGCTCAGCGTATCTATTCCTTTAGTTCCCTCACAGGCCCCTAAGGTGGATGTAGCTGTAGCTTCACTGTGTAGCTAAGGACTCTGAGGTTTATACAATTTGCCCAAGGTTCTAATTTACAGCTGCCATGATTCAAACAGCTTGCAGGTGCCTGGAGGTGTCAGGCAGGGGAGGAGGCACCCAGCGATGACCTCCCCTCTACAGCAGCCCGTGGAAGTGTCTGCTTTGTGCCTTTGATTTATAGGGGGCAGAGGGAGGCAGGAGTTTAAACCCGGCTGTCAACTTGGGCAGCCCCTTGAGGATTCTGCCTAAAAAACTGCCTTGTAAATTGTAACGATGGGGAAAAAACAACTACCATTGCCCAGGAAAACAACAAAACAACCTCAGTGGCCCAAAATGGAGAGAACCAGTTAAATCAAGTATAGTACAAGGCTATGGTGGTATATTGTATAGCTGTTAAGAAAATCACATTTTCAAAGGCTACGAACATAAGAAAAAGTCTCCAGATATAAATAATAACAAAATAAACTGTATACACAATGCAATCCTAATTAAACAATGATAATTTTGCATATGCCTTTTTAATACATATTAAAAAAAGAACTATAAAAGCCAGGCATAGTGGCACATGCCCATGATCCCAGCACTCGGGAGGGTGAGACAGGAGGATCATAGCAAGTTCGAGGCCAGCCTGGGCTACATAGTGAGTTCAAGGCCAGTCTGAAGTACATAGTGAGACCCTGTCCCAAAAAAACAAAACAAAACAAAGCAAAACAAGAAGAAAATATTCTAGGAAGTTGATGCTAGTGTCCCAGCTGTGATCTTAAAAGCAGTTTAAATTTTCTCAATTATTCCATTACATACTTGCCATATGTTTTACAAATCTTTAACTCTGACCACTGGAGTTTAAAAAAACATCACGTTGGCATTTGAAAAATGGGGAGCCTGGAGAGGTGTCACACGCCTGTAATCCCAGCACTGGAGGGGCTAAAGCAGGACTGCCGGGAGTAAGGTGGAGGCCAGTTTGGTCTACACAGTCAGTTCAAGGTCAGCCTGAACTACATGGCAAGACCCTGTCTTCAAAAACAGAACAAAACAAAGCAAAACACAGCAACAAAAAACAAAAACAAATAAATGGATATGGGGAAATTGAGACCCAGGCCTGGGAAGGCAGTTCAGGTGGGCCAGGAACCCAGATGTGTCTGCCCAACTAGTCGCGGGCCCCTACTTTCGGCTCTGCCCGGTGTCGGGGTGAGAGGGTGAACTGGGGAGGGGGCAGTGGGGCGCGCTCCCCCCAGGGACACTGCTGGAGTAAAGCAAGGGGGGATGGGAGGGACAAAGATGGGGCAGAGGCTGCGTAGAAGCGAAGATTGGGGAACCTTTCAAAAATGGAAACCAGATGAGCCCTTCAAAGGGGAGCAAATTCTCCACGGCGTGCTCCTTTGTTGCGAGTGTGTGAGGCGGCGGCAGCTGCGCTCCTCGCCCGCAACCCACGGCCCGATGGGGCGGACACGGATAACTGCATTAGACGCACTCAGCTCTTTTCAATAAAACGCCCTTGTTGGAGACACAATAGGGGAACGGGGCAGCAACCCCAGGCCAGGCCGGGGGCGCTCGGTCTTCCCCCGAGAGAGGGGCGAGAGAGAGGGGCGAGCCCTCATTCTTCAGGCTGTGCTCACTGACGCTGGGCCGGCGCTGTTCCAGAGCAGAGTCCCGGGTGTGGCGTCCACGGCCCCCGGAAACTGAGGCCGCTCACCCGGGCGGGTCTGGGCTGCAGCCAGGGCCGCAGGGCATCTGGCCACGGCGGCGAGGGGCAGGGGCCTGCAGAATGCTCTCCTGTGTTGCTTGGACTCCGAAGAGGCTAAGGTGTTCCGAAGGCTTCTCTCAAAGGGCTTCGGTGCCCAGCCTTCCAGTTTTGTCAGTTGCAAGTGCAAAAGACAATTTCAGGCCTGAAGACTTCATTCGTGATGACGACCCAAATGCCATATTGCTTTAGTAATTCTTATAAAGGAAAAAATAAAAGAGTAAAGAATTAGCATTTTCTGCCCCTTTGTACTGAAGTTACATTGAATAGTGTTTTACGGATGTGCGGATCAAGGCTGGAGAGGTTACTTGCCTGCTACAGTTGCTGGGAGTGGCAGAGCTGGAGTTTGAACTGGGGGTGTTTGACTGTACAGCAGGGTATCTCGACCCTGGCACTCTTGGTATTTTTCCTGGGCTCATTCTTGTTGCAGAGGTTGTTCTGTGCAGTGCAGGGTGTTTGACAGTATCCCGGGGCTCTGCCTTCCAGATACGGTCACAAACAAGTATCCAGACCTTGTCAAACGTCCCCGGGGCGAGGTGTGCCCCTGGTGATAGCCACTGTTTTAAAGCTCCGGCCATGCTTTCACACGAAGGTGTTTGTGTCTTCACTCAGTAACTTCATCTTGTGGGGAAGCCAGTTGAATAGCTGTGTGAGATTCTTTTAAGGTTCGGCCGTGTGGCAGAAGATGACACCTGGAATCAGGTAAGGTCAAACTGTCTGTGTGTGAGGATCCAAAGGTGTGTGAAAGTCTACAGATTTGGGTTGCTTAAGAGCAGCTGCAGCCTCCTAACTGCTATCCCATTTCTCCAGAACAAGACTTTCTGGTCGACACAGGTGAGCCAGCCCCTCTTCATGCCACTGTACCAGATACAGGGGTGCCCTGAGCAACCAGAGGAGTTCAAATAGCAGGGAAAGTACCAGGGAAGGCAGCCTGAAGGAAGGAGGTGTTATTCCTGACATCTCAGCCTCAGCCTGACACTAAAACAAGCAGGGTGAGGATTTGGATGCAGGTACCTATCTCCTCTGCTAGCCAACCCTGTGGGAGAGAGGGTTTAACCTGATTTTCATTCTTGGCTGAAACTCGGGTGTGACCTTATCTCTACCTCCTTATCCTTCTGTGGCCTGCAACAGCTTTGTAGTTAGTTCTATTCCCCAGTCCCTGAAGCTTACCCAGGCCACCAAAAGCCGGCCATGGACTTTGCAGCCACACTGAGCTGAGGCCTGTTTCAGTCCCACTGCCTCATTCTCTTTTGACAGCTGATTTATAACTAGGCTCCACCATATTTGTTTTCCCATTCTGACCTTTCTCCTCCACACCTGACTGAATTGACTTGTTGCTAGAAATGCCATTCACCAAAGCACCTCTGCAAGAGGGACCCTGGTACTGGGAGAGGCATCGGTGCCTCCCAGGCTGCAGGCTCATCCCCGGCACCCCCAGGGGTTGTACTTCATTAAGCCTTTGTCTTGGTTGGGGATGAGAGATGAGGGATCATGTTGTCTCAAGAAAGTAGGGAGGGTAGGGCCTGGGGAAGGTCAGGGAGAGGAACAGCTGTCTGGAGAGAAGGAGAATGAGACATTGGGACAATAAAAATGGATCAACATTTTAGATGAAGGGTTAGGTTTTCTCCTCCCCATATTTTTACATTTCACGTATACCGTGAAGGAAACAGCACGTAGACGTGAACATGTTCCGTGCCCCCATTTAGCGTAGGCTGCTTACATTTTCAGGCAGGCTGGCATTTTTTCTTGTGACTATACAAGTCAAACTGGATTAATGAAGACTCGGAGTGGGCACAGGACGTGAACCTTTTAAAGTTTTACTTCTTTCATCAGTACTCCTGCTTTTACCAATGAAGAAGTTCACCAGCCCATCCTACCCAAATCTCTCGGTAAACGTGGCTGGAATGGGGACTTTATGGGCATTCAAACATTTTAAACAATGCTGTGAAGCATCTTGGGGCAGGATCAATGGCTAAGCTGAACCAGGGCCCTACAGTGGCTGGAAAAGGTGGCCTGGCACTGGGTGAGGACTTGATAATTGATGTTTGTCTTTGTATCCTTCCCTTCTTCTTTATGCCCCAAAACTTTTGGGTAAGCATAAAAGCATACGTGTGTAACACTTACCCCAAAACACTTTTCACTTGGTATAATACATACATCTTTCCTGTTTTCTTTTTCAGCCACTAATACATATTTGGTGACTATGATTTCCTTCTGAAAGGACCATATAAAAATGAAGACATAAAAATAAGTTGTGAGACTGTGTGTATCTCCACCATATGTAACTGCTTTCTTTTCTTTCCTTTGAGTGTCCCCCCTTCCCTGGGTGGTTTCCATTTGCCCTGCTTTTGCTGAGATAATTTGCACTCTCCAACTTCATTAGCTGCAATCCCCTCCTGCCCTGGGACAAAAAAATAGGGTCAAACTGTTCAAAAGAACACATGGAGACCCCATTAATGATGGCCCTAATTGTGCCAATTCAAACCTTTCAATAACTCTAATTAAAACCTGTCTTGTTCGGGGTGCTGAATGGCAACACAGCTGCCACTCTGCACAATCGCATATGAGACCTATGGGGAAGGGGTCTCTCTGTGCAGCTTTTGGTGGTGGTTGTTATGGAAAGGGTCAGTGAAGGAGGATTAAGGTGGGGTGCGGCTGGAGTGAGGAACCTGGAAAAAGTCTTCCATGTCAGGCCACAGTTTGAAGTTAGAAGACCTTTAGCTTCTCCCTCAGCCTTCCCTTCACTCTCTGCCCCCCAGGCAGGAACACCTGCAAAGGACTGGAAGGGGCCATGACCACCAGACACATGGACACCACAAGCTGAAACATCAGAAAGAATGGGGGGTGGGGGAAGGCCCTAAATAAAACTCAACCAGCAAAACCACACACCAAAAACTGAGTTTTTTCTCTGCCTCCAATCTTGTCTTTCAGGATCCAGCTGCACTTTGCTGGGCACCGTAAATAACTCTGCAATTACATTAATTGGTTGCATATTTGTTGACACTGAAGGAGAAGCCCTTAAGGTTGGGGGAGGTGGATTTCAGCTGCAATTTAACACTGTCTCCTCTGCCTTCCCTTCCCCGATTTCCAACCATCGCCTTTAGCTTTCCTGGATGGGGGCGGGGGCTGACAGGCCCATTTCTGAATATGCTCTGACTGTTCCCAATCAGACTCATGTCTCATCAGCTGGCTGTCGCTAGATCCATTGATCCACTGGGTTTAGAAATTATATCTCATTATGGGAGAACTTGAGACAGATTTCTGGCCACACCTGTCGGAGTTGAATTTCCTTCAGGTCTGTGTTTAAATGTCACCTTATCAGCTCCTGCCTTTTGCTTTCTCTGTCAAGTTAGTGGGGAATTTCTTCCAGAGACAGCAGTTACAGCAGGCTTGTTGACAGGCATATTATTTGGATCAAATGAGAACTGGATAGATCTTGCCTGGCTCTCTAAACCATGTTGGATTCTTCCAATGGCTTGATCCATCCTATGGAGTCTCTGGAATTCCCTTTCTTTGGAAGCAGTAGGATATTAGTTCCCTTCATCACTCAGTCTTAGTCAGTGGAGAGTTCAGCTTGAAAATCAGGGCTCTGTTAACCAGGTGGACTTTGGAGAGCAGGGTGGAGGTGAGTGGGGGCAAGTTGTAGAAAATGAGCCCCATTTGGCATTTCAAAGCTGGTTGAGGACCAGAGACTCAGGACTCATTTTCCTCCCCAAAGTTGAGATTGGTAGAGATTGGCCTGGGGTCAGATGCATCACGAGAAAGTGTGTGCCAGGCTGAGATGTTTGCCTGAGAAGCTGCCCCCACATCTGGCCCTGCTGAGTGTCATCCTTAGGAAAAAGGACCATGTTAATTCTTCTCATCACCATTTATTCATCGTGCCCAGCACGTACTCAGCACACAGGAAGATTTCAGCTAATATCTGATGAAAGGGATGGATGGATGGTTGAAGACCTAAAGTTCTGGTTTCCAGGTGCTCTTAGCTTTTACAAAGGAAGGCATCACATTAATCTGTAGTCACTGGTCATTGTTACACAATATGATGGAAAGGGTTTAGGATTTGGAGGTAGCAGACCACAACTTTAATATACTTACTTTTCAGAACCATTGTAAAGATAAAGAAGCTCCTATAGTCAACACAACAAGAGTACTGTATTTCCTTTTGCTTTTTCCATCACACCAGTGGGAAGAGCAACTTTCTGATTCTAGGCCTCTGTTTTTCTCAATGTAAAATAAGATACTATAGTCCTAGAAGGTAGCAAAGGGGGAAGCAGGCTTGAGGACCTAAGAACCTGGGTAAAATTGGTTTCCAGGCGTGCATTCAGCCTTAGTGGTTGTTCCCTTTGCCTGAAACGCTCTTCTTCCAGATTTCTGCATGATTTGGTTTCTCACCTTTTCGGGTCTCTGATCTAATGTCACCTTATCAGGGTGGTCTTCCACCCAAAATGCTGACTTCCCTCCCTATCACTCACCATCTTCATCTGCTTTGTTTTTCCTTGTGGTTCTTATCACCTCGGACATAATAAAATATTATCATCAGTTTGTTATCTGTCTTCCCATTTTACGTTTTGATTTTTTTTAGAACAGGAACTTCTTTTGTTTATTGCTACATCCATCCATAGCACTTGCAACAGTGCTTGACACACAGTAAATGGTCAGTATGAGGGCTGGGGATTTGGCTCAGTGGTTTCGCTGCCCACCTTGCAAGCATAGGGACCTGAGTTCAATCTCCAGTACCAAAAAAAAAACCAAAAAAAAAACAAACCCAAAAAACAAAACAAAAAAATGTGGTGGTGTGCCTGTGACCCCAGCTCTCAGGAGGCTGAGGCAGGAGGATCGCTGTGAGTTCAAGACCAGCCTGGGCTACATAGTGAGTTCCAGGCCAGTCTCAACTACATAGTGAGATCCTGTCTCAAAAAACAAAAAAAAAAACAACCAAAAAAAAAAAAAAAAAAAAAAAAAACACCACAAAAAAAAAAAAACTGCCTAATTTTTAGCCGGGTGTGGTGGTGCATGCCTGTGACCCCAGCTCTCAGGAGGCTGAGGCAGGAGGATCGCTGTGAGTTCAAGACCAGCCTGGGCTACATAGTGAGTTCCAGGCCAGTCTCAACTACATAGTGAGATCCTGTCTCAAAAAACAAAAACAAAACAAACAAAAAACAAAAAAGAACAAACAAATGGTCTGCCTAATTTTTAGCCGGGTGTGGTGGTGCATGCCTGTGACCCCAGCTCTCAGGAGGCTGAGGCAGGAGGATCGCTGTGAGTTCAAGACCAGCCTGGGCTACATAGTGAGTTCCAGGCCAGTCTCAACTACATAGTGAGATCCTGTCTCAAAAAACAAAAACAAAACAAACAAAAAACAAAAAAGAACAAACAAATGGTCAGTATGTATTTACTGAATGAAGGAAGGAAATGACACTTCTTGATCACTTACCGGGAAGAGAATGTCTGGCCTTAAATATCTGTTGGATCAAAGTACTCCATGATAATCGCATTGTAAAAGTGTGGACTTTCTGTCCTTAGTTTCCAACCTGAGGTGCCAAGAGTAGTGGTTTAGTTCATGGCCTTTGGAGCAAGAAAGATCTGGATTCAGGTCCTGGCTCCACTGTTCACTGTGAACTTGGGGTAGTTACCAAGCATCTCTGAGTCTCAGTTTCCCTGTCTGCAGGTTAGTTGAACGGCGACTTTATAGGACTCTTGGGTGAATTGAGAGAATGTTTTGAAAGTGTTTGGACAGCTCTCGGCATGGACTACGTACGGGCCCAATAGTGGACGCTGATTCTCCGTGGTCATGGTCGCCTTCCTGCTCGGAGAATGGGGCCTGGTGGTTCCATGAGGTGTGAGGTGAACGAAAGGAGCGCAGAATCTTATTTCGAAATGTCCCCCCCCATCCTGCTTAGGGAGAGGGGAGCCGAGTCCTTTTTTTGCTGCTTTTATTCCTCTCCTTCTTCTTGAAACTTGCACTGGGAGGCCAGTCACATAGTCACGTAGACAGAGAAGGACCGCAAACTCCTCGCTGAGTTTATTCCCTCAAGTGTGGTGACTGCTGCAGAGCGCTCCACCTGGTATTTGGGTCATTGTCACCTCGGCAAGGAATCCAGTTTCTCTTAAAATCAGAAGCTGTTTCTGTCCAAGACCATCACTTCAGGGGCCAAAGAGATGAATTACAAGCGAACAATCCTGACTCTTATTTATCAATTTTGCCAGGGTACTGTGAGCGGGCTCACCCACTTTTCTTTCCTCACCACTGGCAGCAGGTCTTAGGCGTGGGTTAAGGAGGCTGGCCGCTATAGGCTCCCCTTTGGCATGTGGGACCTGTGACTTTACCCAGTTCTGCTCTTTACCTGCCCAGGTGAGGTGCCCTGTATTCATTTGCATCGTACGACTGTGTACACGTGTGTATTTAAGTGCATGTATGGAAACACATATTGCAAGTACAAACTCTAGTCATTCCCTACTTTTGGAGCACTGGAAACATGTGGGCTTTGGAAGGATCTAGACATTAGCTTTAAACGCTGGTGTTGTCACAGAGCAGGTTTGTGACTTGCTTTCCCTGAAGCATGAGTAGTAAAAAGCCCTAGGTGGAAATTCCAGTGCGGTCCAACCTCTGAGTCCACCATTACGTACATTGGGAACGGCTTCTCCACTTATTCCTTCAGGCAGGGAAGACTGGCTTCCCGGGAAAGGAAAGGGAAAGAGAAGGGAAGGGGCCTTGTGCTCTGCAGTAGGAAAGGACCTACTAGGAAGGGAGAGTGTTGTGCAAGCGAGAGCAATGGAGGATGCTCTCGGAGCCCTGTGTGAGGCTGGGCTCTGGGCCCCAGCCATATCCAAGGGCACCACGTACTGCCCAGCCCTTCACAATGTGTAGACCTCGGGCCAAGGCACTGGCTTGGGTGTGATGTACAAGTAGGGAGGCTAGGAGCAAACGGAAAGAAGGGCCAAGAAGGGGTCCATCTCTGGGTGTATTGAGTCAAAGACCTTTATGGACAAGGGGGTACCAGGCAGTGGGTACTGAAGGGCAGCCTCCAGACAGACTCCAGACATTGGGAAGAGGAGAACCTTTGTTTCTATCTGAAGTATATCTAAAAACAAGAAACAAAAGCGATTAGTGATTACTTATAGAGCAGCTCTGATTGGCCCACGTATCAGACAGTGTGAGGCAGGAGCTGTGATTTGGCAAGTTCTGGTGATGAGAAAACTTGAAATGATCTTGACGTTCACTTGGAGTATTAATTTACAACAGCTATCATTAATGACGAATTTCACTTTAAATATTTTGTCTTGTCTTTCTATATCACTGTTAAAGACATTATGACTAACAAAATATAAAAATACATTTTCATGTTTATTTTATCCTCTAGGCTTCTTTTTGGCCCTCCCTCCCCACTCTTTGTTCTTTCTTTCCCTTCTCCTTCTCTTCCCCATCCCCCTTTTTCTTTTTTTTCTTTCTTTCTTTCACTGGGGATCGAACTCAGCTTTTGCCAGCTAGGTGAATAGTATACCACTGATCCGTGTCTTCAGCCCTTCTTTAAAATTTTTTACACATTCTGTGTAAAACACAATTATGTCCAGAGTTTTTTGTGGTGTGGGGCTTTCTTGTTAAGATATGGCATCTCCCACACCAAAGCATTTACTACGGATTATGGAAACACATCAGAATGGTTCTTTTCCCTCTGTCTTTTAGCTGTCTCTGCAATCAAAAGAGAGGCAGCCTTGCCAAGGTTCAGATTTTGTCTGAGAAATGTTAGTCATCTCAAGAATGAGGCTGTTTACTAAAAACATACACTGGAGGAAAGATAGCCTTTTTAATAAATGGTGCTGGGAAAACTGGCTATCCAGATGCAGAAGATAGAATCTAGATCCACATCTTTCACCATGTACTAAACTATAATAAAAATGGATCAAAGAATTAAATGTTAAACTAGAAATACTTAACCTGCTGGAAGACAAACCAGTAAAACTCTTGAAGTGATAGGCATAGCACGGACTTTTTCTTTTTTTTTTTTTTTTGAGAAAAGGACTCACTATGTAGCCCAGGCTGGCTTTATACTTGTGGTGATCCTCCTGTCTCAGCCTCCTGAGTGTTGAGATTACAGGTGGGCACTACCACACCTGTCTGGCAAGACTTGCTGAACAGGACTCCAGTTGCACAGGAAATGGTGCTAAGAATCAACAAATGGGATCATAGCAGATTTTAGAACTTCTGCACAGCAAAAGAAACAGCCAAGAGAACGAAAAGACAACCTACAGAATGGGAAAAAAATTTGCCAGCTGTACTTCAGACAGAGGACTCACATCTAGAATATATAAAAAACTCAAAAAAGTTAGACCCCCGATAGGATAAAAGACCCAATCAAAAAACAAACAAATGAGCAAGCAAAACAAACAGACACTTCTCAGAAGTACAGATGGCCATGAAATGCATGAAGAAATGTTCAGCATCACTGGCCATTAAAGAATTGCAAATTAAAACAACACTGAGATTCCATCTTACTCCAGAAGGAACGGCTATCTTCAAGAAGTCAAATAATTACAAATGCTGGAAAGGCTGCAGGGGAAAAGGAACTCTTCTGTATTGTTGGTGGGAATTGAAGTAGTATGACCTTTATGGAAATCAATGTGGAGATTCCTCAAAAAACTGACTAGAAATTCTGTATGACCCAGTGATTCCCTTTCTCAGTATCTTCTCAAAGGTTAAAAACATCATATTATAGTGTTATCTGTGGGAAAGTGGATGCACCTTGAGACCTTAATATTAAGTGAAATAACCAGGTGCAAAAGCTTAAATATCACATGGTTTCTTTCATATGAGACACCCAGAGTAAAAATAAAAGCTAGATAATAGGAAGTAGAGAGATAAATTGTTCTCAGAGAAGGGACTCAACAGGTGGAGGGAGGGAATGGGGAAGGGTGAGAGAAGTAATTGGGATCTGTTAGGTATTTGTGCCAACTTCCCACAAGAGTGTAAGCGTTATGTACTACACACACGTACTCATAAATTAAAGTAAAATTTAAAAAATTAACAAGGAAAAAATGAGGCCCATACTTGCCTGCTTATAACCAATATATACATTATACATAATTAATTTATCTTAAAAACTTTTAGTTCTGTTATCCTGAACCTCCTTTAGTAGATAGAAAACTATTCTAGAACCTAATGAAATAGAATTTTCTAAAGAGTATTTCATTAATCATACGTTAGAAATATTCCATCCATCAGGGTTTTAAGAGGTCTGACTCAGCCTCCTTCATTTAAGGAAGAAAGGGAAAATTTTATTGGAGCTCAGAAAGTGTGGGGCCCAGAGAGGAGGAGGCTGAGCCTGGGAGCTGATGGAAGGTAAGTGGGAGAGGGCATAGGAGCCCAGGAGGAGGGAGGAGGGGGCCGGCTGGGCAGTGGTGATGGCAGTGGTGGCGAGCGCGTCCTGGAGGAAGGGCTGTGGGCTGGCTCCACTCCTGCTTCTATTAATCCAGTTAAGGAGTTGGAAATCAGATCCCACGTAGAGCTTTGATTTCTTCATTACCACACTGGAGGGATTTGACGTGGAGGTGAGGGAAGTCATGGGGGAGGCACCAAGCGCCATGAGGGGGACAGGAAGGCCCCAGGCTTCCTCAGGACTTGCTGCCTGCCTTCTGGGGCCCACCAGAAGCTCTAGCCACCTCCCCAGCCCACCTTCTGCCCTGTTTTATTTCCTTCAGTCTCTGACACTCCCTTCTGTGGGGAGGCTCCAAAGGAGTGACTCGTGGGAGGCCGCTCGTGTGGCCCCGGTAGGCCAGCCCTGTCATGCGCCCTGTGCCTCTCCAGCACGAGGGCAGTGGACTCCAAAGCTGTAGGGGAAAGGAGAGAGATATCCATGCCTGCTACCACACGTCCAACACCCATTTGCTTCAAAACCGGGGGGGAGAAAAACAGCGGAGGAATTAGAGCAGGCAGACATAGCCCCTCTGATCCCAAGAATGTGGGCCGCCAGCCAGGGAAGAGGTGTGCTTAGGCGGAAGAACACCCTCAGTCCAGAGCTCTTGGTCTCTATGCCTGCACTTTTTAACCTCTGTTATTATTTTTCCAAAACCTGTCACTGGAGCAATGTGGGGTGGCACACACCTGTAATTCTAGCATTCTGGGAGGCTGAGTCAGGAGGATCACAAGTGTGAGCCTCACCTGGAAAATTTTGTGAGGCCTTATTAAAAAAAAATATGTATGTAGCTTAATGCAAAGACCCTGGGTCCAATCTCCAGCACCCACAAAAACAACCCCTGTCAGTGGTTCCTGGCAATGTGCTAGCTCCCAGATGTCCAGTACTGAGCAGGATGGTTGTCATTCTGGTGTGGGTGAGAGTGAATGGAGGAACAGATAAACCCGTCCCCTTTGGATTGCCCATGAAGGCAAGGGCTGTAACCCACCGTCACCTGTCACCGCATCTGCCTGGCACGCTTGGCTCAGCCTCCCTGATGCGAGAGCGAATCAGATCCAAGTTGGGCTCTGCCACGTCTCCCAGCTAGCAGGTGGGGCCAGGGGAAAATCCAGATGTGCCCCTCTCTGTCATCCCTCCCCCGCACTTCCTCTCAGAGTGAGTTTGTTATGTGGTCAATAAATTTGTTTAGATTAAAAAAAAAAAAAGTAGAGGGGAAGTCTCACCGCAGCATCGAAAGCCGTGTGCTGCTCGGATCCAGTGGCTTTCTTTGACCTCCTCCCCGCTGACTGTGGGATGGACCAGAGCTCAGCTCTGAGGGCTGGGGGTCAGGGTCGCAAGGGTGGCTCTTTCCAACTCCGCTGTGCACTGGGCTTCCCGGCTGCTGGTCCTGGAAGGAGGCCTCCCCCACCCGCCTGGGGTTTAATCTCTGCCAGGCCTGTGAGCAGAGCCGGGCTGCTGGTGTGTGGTCCCTGCACTGATGCCTCAGCAGCTGGAAACAGTGAAAAGAGAAGGGGGGACCTTGAGCATAAAACCCTGGCACTTCTCAGCACAAAAGCTACGACTGTGGCTTTTAATCAGTGCAGGGCTGAGGCCTGAAAAGTATGTTTGGCTTTACATAGACCAAGCCCTTTCCAGGTCTCTGCTTTCAAGAGAGTCGGGACTGACTGCCCTGTACCCAAACGAACGCAGCGCCATGGCTGAGGTGCAGGAGCTCTTGGCAGGGACCTCGCTGGGCGGACCAGGCGCTGCGGATGCAGGGTGGACCTGGCCTGTAATGACCAGACTCCTCTGCAGGGGGATCGGGATCAGTTACCACCCGCTCTCCTCACCATAGCTTGGTGGCCTATCAGGCCCTGTACTTCACAGGTAAGCAGCTTCAAAATCGGGCTGCACACTTAAGTTTTGAAAGTTAATTTCTATGTTAAGACTTCTTGAGGAAACTTGGTTTGTAGGGGCTCAGTTGTGAAAGAATATATTTGTAAAGCCAAGAATCCTGTCCCACTCCCAGCTCCCAATCACTGCCCTGTCCAGATTATTCTACAGCTTGCAGACATCCTATAGTAACAGTGAAAAGCACCCAAGGTCCAGCCATGCCTTTTCCCTAGGATGGCCAGACTCAGTGAGTAAAAAAACACACGGTGCCCAGCTGGACTTGAGTTTTAGATAAACAACAAATACATTTTCAGTCCCATGCAGTGAAACAGGATTATGCTACATTGGTGACATATTTGTACTAAAAACTGTTTTGCTACTTATCTGACATTCAATTTAAGACACCTGGTGTTGGCTCTGACAACTCTGTCCTGGCCCTGTCTCACTGAAGTCCCCCTGCACCCTCCTTTGTGTCTCCCTGGGGTCCTGGATCCTCTCTACATTTCTGTCTAGTTATAATCCTTCCTTATCAGCCTGGGGTTTCTCATTTCTTCTTGTTCTGTCCTCTCGTAGGCCCTGGACTGGTCAAAATTCAGCCACTGCTTCTAAGAACTGAAGGCAAGGAAGGTGGTATCTACAACTTAGTAACCCAAACCCCACTAGGGACTGTTAGTTGCTTTACCAATGTTAGTCCATTTAACCTTCCAACAAAACTATAAAGAAGGAAACTTTTTATTGGGGTAAAACATATACAACTGTAAAATGTAACCATTTAAAAATATGTAGTTCAATGGCTTTAAGTAAATTCACATTCTTGTACAACCCTTACCATCTTCCACCTCCAGAAGTTCCTTCCATTTTACTTTCTGTGCCTATGAATCGGACTACTCTAGGTACCTGATATAAGTGGAATGACACAATATGTAACCTGGAAAGATTGGCTTATTTCGTGTCTTCAAGATTTGCCTATGTTGCAGTAAATGTGAGGATCTCCTTTCTTTCAAGGCTAATAGTCACCGTGTATACTATATTTTATGTATCCACTTGTGTCTCAGGAGACTCTTTGGTCATTTCCACATTTTGGCTATTGTGAATAAGGTTGCTACGAGTACAAGTATTTAAATATCTGCTCGAGTCCCTGCTTTCAGTTCATTAGGTACGTACCCAGAGTGGGATTGCTGGATCATATGGTAATCCTGTTTGATATTTTGAGGCACTGCCGTATGTCTTCCATAGCAGCTGTATCGTTTTACAAGGATACAACGCACAAGGGTTCCGATTTCTCTACCTCCTCGCCAACACTAGTGTGTTTTTGTTTTTGTTGTTGTTTTGTCTTGTCTTTGGATCATAGGCATCTTGCTAGGTATGAACAAGAAAAGCACTTTTAAGTACTATTTCCAAATAAGAAAACTGAGGCTCAGAGAGCAGGAATGTCTTGACTATGATCAGCCAACAGGACGGAGATGGAATTTGAATCAAAGTCTCTCTAATCCCCCAACGGGGACTCTTAACTATTATGCTGTATTTCCTGCTTCTAATACAAGCATCCAAATGCAAATTTTTCTGTCTTTGGACAGATGTCTAATTGTGCAAGACATCTGGTAAAGGCACAAATGTAGGAACAAATATGTCTGAGGACTTTTTACATGTTCTGATTGAAACTGTACCTCTCACATGGGAAAACAGCAATAACAAACAATTTCCCCCTAATTTGCATTTCATTCTAGTCAATTTTAAAATAGCCTGTTCAATGTGGCCACTCTTTACCTTGATCTCATTTGGTCATTTTAATGGCCTAGCAAGTGTTACTGAGATAGGCTTTGATCTTGTCGGGGTTGGGGAGGGAGGACAGAGAATCTGGAAAATAGAGGTAGGGCTCCAACCTCAGGATGTTTGTAGCCAAACAGGCCAGAGAGATGTGGCCATCTGAGAGGCATTACCAAGCAGCACAGACATTTGGGCCTGCAGGAAGCCCTGGGCTGCTGGGAGGATGGAATTCACAAGGGCTGCTCTGCGGGCCACACAGGAGCAGTTCAGTGCACTTGCGGCCGGTAGGGCGTGTTTCTGGAGGAGGGCAAGGCTGTCTCCTTGGCTGGTGCACAGCCTGGCCTGGTTCCATGAAGCTCAGCCAGGCTGTGGTTGGTGCTGTCCTACTTCCCGGGCTCTGGCTCCTTCCTTCCTGAGTGCCACTCTATTCAGGGGCTGTGGACCTCAGCTTGCACCACGGACTTTGAGCCGAGCTCCCATGGAAGCTTCTTGGCCCCTGTCCCTGATGCCAGCTGAACCTCAATCTGAGTAAAAGCTATACCTGGTTGTCTAGTTCTTCCAACTCAGGTTTGTGATATAGAACATGTCCTTGGTGCCAGACATGCTGACGTTAGAAAACAGCTCTGCCACTGAGGCCTGTGTAACCAGAGGAAAGCGTCTTAGCCTTTCTGAGCTCCAGTTTTCACCTCTGAAATATGGAAATAATGTGGGAAATATGGGAATAATAAAAGGGTTATTGTGAAGATGAAGCGAGAGATTTATAAAGTGCTCCAAATATTGTAAATGCTCAATAAAAAGTTGTTAAATACACGAATATCTACAGCTTATAGGAAAACACGCTAGATTTATATTTCTTTCCCCTAGCGTTGACCAATTTTATCAGTTTGGTTTCATCATCATGGTCAGCCTCGACAGGAGGTCACTTGCCTCGCTGAACAGGAGAGAAGATGGTCCAGGTGGGGGTGGAGACTGAATTCTGCAAGGTGCATTCCGCACACAGAGTAGGTGCTCAGTAGCTGCTGGACAGAGCAGTGCCTCTGTGGGAAGGAGGGGTTCTTGTTGGGGAGCTGTGAGAGTGAAGGATGTGGGATTTAATGGGTAAGGAAGCAGTGAGAGGGCAGAGGAGACTGGGTGCGACCTTTCTCATATTGTAAATACCACTTCTTTCAGCGCAAGTGTGATGTATAGGATCTGATGGAAAAAATGCGAGAACTGTTTAAATTAAAAATGGATTTATTGCAGTGAAAGGCGCATTGTCATCAAGTCCCCTCAAAATACTCCTCCTCCTTCCAAACGCGTTTCTCCCATGGCTCTTGCCACTTTCTGAAGCAGCTCTGGAGTCCTCTTTCCTGAGGCTCTTCAGTGACACTGCCTGGGCTTGCTCAGTGCTCTGAATCCATTCAAGACATTTGCCTTTTAGGGTCATTTTGACTTTGGGAAAGAGCTGGAAGTCACACAGTGCCATATTTGGTGACTAGGGTGGATGAGGGCACACTGTCGTGTTGTTACAAGCCTGCCTTTCTATTGGATGGTGCTCAGAAGCTGCATTCACTGCATTTCAAAATCACACCTTGTAATGACAATCATGAAAGGGGACTTCCGGAACTGCTTCCAAGAGGCAAGAATGTTCGGATAAGTGTGTATGAAGTGAGGGAAAGTATTTATAGGGGAAACGATGCAATGTATCTTTTCTTATCATACATTTAAAATAACATAAACACTCACTGAATATTTTCATCATATGCCTTGTCTTCATTGGAGAAAAAAATTAAAAATATAGTAAATTAGAGATCTTTGAACTGGAGAGTGGTGCGGCAGAGGTTAGGTATGAAACCATTATTTAAAGAACGCTTTGGAACTTGGGAAAAGTGTGTGGCAGAAAAGTGTGTGGAGACCAAAAACATGACTGTGAATCATGAATCCAAGCAAAAGTGGCAGGGTTTGGAAGCGGTGCCTTGGGAAAGCGTTTTTATTTTTACTTTGCGTCACGTTTATGAGCACGTTTGCAGTACATAATGATGACACTCACTGGGGGGAGCTTCTGAGCCTGCAGGACCATGTGTCTGGAGGTGCTGTGAGTAGGGGTTTGGGATGGGGAGAGATTAGACTCTGGGGGAGGTGGGGGATCCTCCCCTGTTCATACGCAAGCCAGTGTGGAAGCGTCCTGTAAACAGGGACTGGGACTGCAGAGTGGATGAGGCTTGCATTTGAGAATCACCAAAGCACAAGTTGTCACTGAGTCTGTGACAGTAGACAAGGCCCAGGTGAAAATATTGACGGTGGGTATAGATGAATAGTAGGACTGCAGTTAGTGGCCCTCCAGAGAAAGGAATGCATAGGGCAATCATGAGAGGGAATAAAGTGTGGGGAGGTAGGAGGCTTAGTCATTCAGCTCCCAGGACATCCATATTCTAATCCCTGAAATCTGTGATTATGTTACCTTACATGGCAAAGGGAACTCTGTGGGTGTGATTTAGAAACTCCTGAGATGGGGAGGTGGTCTTGGGGTATGAATAGTGCATTAGTCCAGGTTGTCCAGAGCTGGAAGCCCAGGGAGGTGACGGTTTACCTGCACCTGAGCCTAAAGGTCTGAGAACCGGGAGAGCCAATCAGTGCTGCGGCAGTCAGACCTGAGACTCAGGAAGAGCTGCAGCTTCAGTTCCTATCCAAAAACTGATGTCCCAGTTTGGCAAAAGTCTCCTCACTCACTCAGAGTAAGATCAATCTTTCTGTTCTATGCTGGCCTTCCACTGATTGGATGAGGCCCACCCACACAGGGAAGGTAATCTGCTATACTCAGTCCACCGATACAAACATTAACCTCCTTCAAAAATACTATCACTGACTCACCCAGAATATTCGGCCAAATATCTGTGACCCCCATGGCCCAGTCCAGCTGACACATAAAACAAACCATCACAGACCGCATGCCTGAGGCTGTGATACCCCAGCCCTCACCTGGTGGGAACAGAAACAAGACCCCAGGTCAGGCATCTCCCTGTCCTTTCCCACTATGTACTGCAGGGATTCCTTGGCCCCGATAGCCTTGCCAAGGGCTGAGTGGCCTCTGACTCTTGTGGTTCTCCATGGCTGATGGTGACCAGCTGTCAGGGTGACCAGTACCCACCTTGGTGAGAAGGGTAAGCTGTAGGTGCCCTCAGTCTGCAGAATGCTTCCCTGTGAGGCCAGGAGGTCAGGGGCTGCCCTTGAACCGCAGGGCACCAGAGCACTGTGCATAGCAGTGGCATGGTAGAGGACCGGTGGGCATGGCAGTGGCTGTGTCTCTTTGGCAGTTGGAGGGAGAGGACAGAGCAGCTGAGGTAGTGAAGGAATCCTCCGGGGTGGTCAGCAAACAAGGAGGCTGAATGAATCTTCTCATCTTGCTGCTGCTGCAGGTACTGAAGTGCCTCAGTGAATGGTGCCTCCCCACCATCCCAGCCACGCAGAGAGTAGTCCCGGATCCCTGGATCACAGCTACCCGCATCTGCTCTCATTCACCCACACAGCTCATCCCAGATCCATCAGCTCCAGGAGGAGCAGGTCAGAGTGGCCTCAGACCCAGAGACCCTTTCCCCCAGTGACCATACTCATCTAAAGGACACAGGCAATTTTATTTATTTTATTTGTGTGTTTATTTTTTTAAAAATTTTCCCCTCTTGAGTTAATTGGTACATTTTAGGTATACAGTGCAGTTACAGTCATCACTGGGATCTTGTACTTTTACATGACAGGTCTTGGCTCTCATTTTTCCCCCTTGTTCCTGCCCTCCCTTCACCCCCTTCTCCCCTCCCATTTACAAACATTTTATTTCCATTTTCTCCTATTTTTTTTCTTTCCCTTATTTCCTTTCCCCTACCCTTCCCACTTTCTCTACACCTTTAGCCCTTTTCTTCCTATTCCACATGGTCAATGATCCCATTAGGATCTTGTGTACTATTATAGTTTGTTCACACCAGAGGAACTATTCGGTATTTACACATGTGTGACTTATACCACACAGACACAGGCTGCTCACAACACCGAAAAATCTTTTGGACCCTTCTAGGACACTGATGCCCATCTCTTCCAAAGCAAGATCTGCTTTGAGATGATTTTCTGTGCCTGTGTGCACTCTAAAGTAGCTGGCAAATTGTCTCCCTAAAGATTCCAAACACAAGTTTAACCTTTGAAGAGCATTTTCCTATGGCCCATGATTTCATTCCTACCCAGCAACTTTGTGAAGACATCATCCCCTTTGACAGAGGTGGCAATGATGTCAGGCCTGGATTGGAATCCAAGCCTTCCATTTCCAAGCCCAGGGCTAGACTACTACACAGGCCTTTTCTTAACCCAGATTAGATTGTCTGTCCTTCACTTCTGGGGGTGCCTTCCCAACTTTTTGTCAAATAGGTAAACACTTCTGATGGGTTTACAGAGATTCTTATTCTAATGATCTCCAAAAGCATTATTTCTTCTAAACTGCAGTCTGCCATCCTTACCTACTTTCCTTACTCTATGGATTACTTGTATCAGTCCACTTCTCTCCGTTCTGGGTTGATGGGGACTACGATGAGGCCTCCAGGTAGAACCAGAGCAACCCTACCAGTTGTAGGGGACTATATCACTTGCTTTATCATGGTGTGGGGATTCATACGCATCTCCCAGTAGTGGATTCTAAGGAATCTCCATACACGTAGTATCCTTGGAGATTATCCGAACAAGCACAATAGGATATTGGGGAAGCGCAACAGGAAATGGGGGGTAAACCGATTAATGGCCTTTTCAGGAGAGAGCTACAAGCATAGACAACTTGGGCTCAATCCTGATGGGGGCCCAATGAAAAAAATGTGTAGAACACAACACAGAATTGGATCAGTGAGGAAGTGGGGGGATTTGTCCATAATTCTGCTTCCCCGTCATTGAGGGTGCTGCTAGGAACCTTCCAGGAACTTCTGGCCAGCTCTACACACAGGATGAACATATATCTGTGGTCAGAGGAAGACTGCAGGCAGAGAGAGGAAGGTTATGTGAGGTTAGGAAACTGCCGGAGAACTTGGGGCTGAGGGGAAACATAAGGCATGAACAGTGTCTCCTTCAGTTCCTATGGGTGCTACCCTTTTCCCAGTCCTTCAGCTAGTTGTATTAATACTATGAGGGCCTGCTGGACCCAATTTGAGTTGATTTTTAAAAAAGCACTTTTAACTTTTGTAAGGATCAATATTGTTTAACAATTATTGTTTCTTAGACATCCTCCAATGTATACCAACAGAGTTTACTTATATTTAAAGGATAGAATGACTCATTTTATCTTGTGATGATGATACTGGATCCTTTTATAAGACACATTATGGGATCTTAGAGATCTTAATTTTTCCTATGTGGGAAAATATTTCCTGTTTTGGCCATTTAGGAATCATTTCATCACCACTCATCAGTTATTCCCAACAAAGCTGAAAAAGACTAAAATGAGCAAGAATGATGGACTCACTTTTGATAGAATAGTATAATAAGTTATCATCTTTGAGTGTTCCTGCTGCGTTGCCTAAAGTTTTACACTATTTTTAAGTGCATATAAAATAAGACTGGGATGACTTTAGATTTCCCTGAACAGAATTGAGAAATCTGGATTTTTTATTCTCTGTCTGTCATAGCAAAAAGAAGAAAATTGATAGAAGAAAGGAATTACATAATTATCAGGTAAACTGGAAGACGAGTCCCATGAGACAGGAGAATCTAGACAAATAATGATGACATACATTTTTACCTTTGAGTCCTCGTACGACAATATGCTGGATGATTTTTCTCAGTCAAGAATTAATGAATAAAAAATATATTTTTAAGAAGAAGAAAGAAACATGGCATTTTCATCCAGTTAGTCACTCAACAAGATAAACTTAGTTACAGAAAGTTTTTAGGACAAAAGCCTAGACCGCTTTATTTTGCTAAAAAGGCATATGACAATATTCTTTTTAGATCATTGTGTGAAATTTACTTGAAATTATTTGTGAATGGAAATATCCTGTAGGCAGCTGTTTATGAAAAGAAAGTGGATGATATAGAAAAGAAAATATTAATTGAAGATTTTAAGCCATGTGTCTTTTTTTATACAAAAGAGGGAAGTTTCTAAGTTTTTTTGTCACTCTATTTTTGTCATGTAGATCTAAAATTTAAAGCATGGTCTTGATAAGATTAACTTCTGTGAGTAAGCTTCCTTTGTATAATAGGACCAATAATACCTTCTGTGACCGTTAATCGTGATTGTCAATGTGGCTGGATTAAGAAATGCTCAGTAGATTAGAAAACACACTTTGGGTGTGTCTGTGGGAGGGTATTTTCCGAGATGACTGGCATGGTGGCCAGCAGTCTGAAGAGGGAAGACCCATCCTAATTGTGAGTGTTACAATCCAATAATCTCGTGGTCCTGATGGAGTGAAAGGGGCTTGCATTTGGAAAGCTCCGTTTTGTTCAAATGAGTACATTTTTTGCTGGTGCCATCGCCTGTGCACATCAGACTGCACCTTCTTCAGTGTTCTATGTAGAGCCCTGCTAGGGATTTTCCGGGGAGCTCCTTGGCCTTCAGTTTTAGACTGCACTGTACCCTTGATCCCCCTTGTCCTGCAGCTTCCAGCTTATTGCACTGAGCAGCTAGGGGAACTTGTGGCTCTCCAATGTGCACTGTCATTGTGGACCATCCTGTCTCTGATCCAGAAAGCCTATCTAATAAGTTCCTGGCATAATTATGTCCCCCCTCTCATTTCTCTAGCGAACTCCAACTTATCCAAATGCTCAGGTTACAGCACAAATCCAGAAAGAATGCAGTATTCTTGTGTCTGTTACAACTTGTGTCTAGATGTCTCTGCAGATTCCCATGTGGTCATAGGCCGGGCTTTTTCAGAGGCGGCTAGATCTAGAGTGTGTGATGTTGGGATTAAGGGTGTGTGGTTACTAAATTAGCCCACCGATTGGTTTGGCACAGTTCTGAGGGTGGACAATGGGAAGGCCCACGCTGGGTGTGAATGTTATCCACCTTAAGGGCACGTAGCCTGGATAGAACGTAAGTGATAGAAAGAGGACTGTTGCCTGTCCTTAGCTGCTTGCTGCTTGCTACTTCACTGTTGGCTGCCTTCTGTCTGCCCTGCTTTGCCATGTGCAGTTTCTCCTCTGCGGGGTCCCTCTGCCATGCCACTGGGCCTTGGAGCCAGTCAGTTATGAGCTGAATCCTCTACAAACTGAGCTGAAATAAACTTTTCTTCCTTTAACTTTCAGTGTCAGGTATTTTGTCTCAGCAACAAGAAAAGTAATTAAGACAGGGTCCCAAGCTCTTCCACCCAGTGGTCTATTTGGCAAGAGTCTTAGACCTTAAACACAGCTGTCGTACTGAGCGACTAAAACATAAAGCAAGGTATGTTTACACTGTAGAGCACTTTGCTCCAGAGCCTCCTTCATGATCTTCCACCTTCACAAGGCCTTTCCGCCCTTTAGGTCTAGAGTGAGGCCTCACTCTCTCAGTTCCCAAACACAGTGCAGGCTGCGCTCTTACATGTGATCGTTGGGTCTCTCTCTGCTCTTTGCCTTACTTGGTTTGCAGCCTCTTAGAGGGCAGGGTGTGGGTCCAAAGGTCCCTCATAAAAACGAACATTGTCCTAGGTAGTACTGAAGGAGATGCATTAAAGTGCTTATTAAAATGAACAGAAAGAGCCGCGGATTTAGCTCAGTGGTTCCACCACCTGCCTGGCAAGTGCAAGGACCAGAGTTTGATCCCCTGTACCAAAACAAACAAACAAACAAAGACTAAAATGAACAGAAAGGTATTATTCTGAATACAAGACAAGGTAGGACTCCTTCAAATTATATAGGAATACAGATATATTTATGAAACCAGTGTTATTTACTCATACTAAATATTTTTATTGAGTTTATTGTGCTTTTTAAGTACACAGTACAGTTGCATTCATCATTGGGATCCTGTACCTTTGGTTCTCATTTTTTACCCATTCCCCTGCCCTCCCTTTAGCCCCTCCACCTGCCCCTATTTACAAAGGCTTTGTTTCCATTTTTTCATTTTCTCATATTTTTTCTTTTCCCTTATTTCCTTTCCCCTACCCTTCCCACTTCCCCTACACCTTTAGCCTTTTTCTTCCTATTTCACATTATCAGTTATACAATTTGATTCTTATACTCATACTAAATATTTGAGGTTCTACTCAAATATCCCCTTGCAAATAGAAGCCCCACGGGACAAGGAATATGGCTGAAACTGAACAGACCAGTTGCCAGGAGAGCTAGATTTATTTTTGGATGACAAACCTGGCCTCCAGGGAAAGAAAAAGCTTGTCAATTTCACTTTTTCTTGCTTGGATCAGAAGGCTGAGTCTGGCACAGAGATGCTGTTTGGGACTAGAAGTTCTCTGGAATTTCTAACCTTCTCTGGGCTTGGGAGGAGCTGGGAGAAGAAAATGCTCCATTTGAATGATAGCCAGGGTTATGACAGGCCCTGCATGCCAACCACAGCGAAAGAAAATTTTGCTGAGCAAAATGACTGGAAAGCAGTTACTCATATTTTAAAGTAGTTGCTCATATTTTAAACTAGGCTATACTTGAAATCCAGAATAATGTCGACTTTTGGACCAGTGACCACTTGGAAATAAGTTTTCTGGCTGGAAAGCAGCATTTGGTGTTAAGGATGGAAAGGACTATTGCAATGCATTTTCCCTCGGTGCTTTTTACTGCCAGACATGGTGGGTATTAGGCCAATAGATTTCTTAATAGAACAGAAAGAAAGAAGTTAACCGGTTTGAAGGATACATGTGGCTAGGTGGTAGAGTGAGGAGAAACCTGCCAGGCTGTTGAGCTTGATGATGATGTTTTATCCGGTTACGCCCTTGGGAGGTGATTTCTTAGGGCGTGTGGCAACTGCTGCAGGTGCTGCACGCATTCCCAGGATGCTGGGTAGAAAGGGCCATTTCCAGGAAGGTCTGAACCTTGCTGTGCACATCCTCTTCCCTGAAGCTCAGCAATGCCTACCGATCTCAGTTACTTTGCAGGCTACCCATGAGTGTCCTGTGAGCCCACGGTGATATGTAACCTATGGCATGTGAGACTGCAGTCCTCCACATCAGAGGGGGGACTACACTTCAAAACTGTGGCCAGGAAATGCAGCTCTATCACTCACCTGCCAGATGAGGCCAGACAAGTCACTGCCTTATGGAACGCACCTTTGACCTGTCTCTAAGTAGGAACGTCTGCCCTACTTCACAAAATCATTAGGGGGATAAATGAGGGGAGGTACTGGTGTGCTCTCTTCAAATGCTAGAGGGCGACATTTCTAACTTGACCATTCCAAAGGCTATACATACTCCATTTCCTTTAATCCTGGCAACAATTCATAGCAAGGATACAAGCTTTATCCCCATTTTACAGAAGGGAAAACTATCCCTCAGTACCAAGTAAATTCTTGTTCAAGGTTGGGCCACTAGGTGGCAGACCCAGAATTTAACCCCAGCTGTGGCTCCACAGAGTCTGCCTGACCACTGCACGAATTTGAAGCAGGGAAAACTGACAGTTCTTTTGGAGGTGTTCTAAATGTTTGTTGGGAGAACCACAAGTACTTAGTTCTTGTCTCAGCACCCTGCCTGGGCTCTTTTGTCGGAGGACAGTGGGGAGGAGTACAGCCTTTAATCAGGGAGTGGTGCGTTCCCCCAGGCTTGCTATTTAGCAAGGCCGACTGTGGCAGTATGGGAGTGAACAGAGCTGAACGCAGGAGTTGATGGGCAGCTCGTTGATATAATCTAGGAGAGAAGCCCCTGGGGAGCAAAGCGAATCTCTGTCAGGACCTCCCAGGCCAGAGAGGGAAGAGGAACAGGACAAGGAGCACTGGGCTTACATCTGGTTGGAGAAAAGAATCCCTCCCCACTGGAACAAGCCGTCCATACCCATGGAAGAAAAGCACTGCGGGTTGTGCCCCATATAAGAAGATAGTCATGATTCTCCTGTCCATGGAGTTAGGTTCCCAGGAGAGATCTGTCTCTCCTCTGAGCATCTCCGGGATCTCTGCAACCACAGACTATCCCCCACCCCAATCAGTACCCTTTCCTCCTCCCCACAGGGCATCAGGGCCCCTCTGGTCCCTCTCCCAGGGCTGCCAGGCTTCAGAGAAGTTGTCCCCTGGCCCTCCAGGTCGGAGGGGGGAGACAGTAGACCTGGGTCCAGTCGGGTGACTCTTCACCTTGTCCCCTGGAGACTTCTTGGGGCAGCTGCTGTGGAGCTCAGGTGACATACCCAGAGAACTTCTGGGACAGCAGCGACAGCTCCCACTCCTCACTTTCAGCGCAGGTCACAGCCCACCCTGCACGGGTCACCTGGCGACTTCCCCATTGCCCTTGGTGTTGCTGCAGCGGGGAAATAGATTTCTCAGTGCCTCTGTGCCCTGGCATTGTCATCTGAAAAAAAAAAAAATGGTGCTAGAAATGCTTTCCTTGCTTCTTGCTGGGAGCTGTTCTGACAAATCCACACACTTGAGCGAAAATCTACAGGCGTGAGGCTGCCTTGCCAGCCAGGTGAGCATTTGGGTGGGTTTAAGGCTGCTGGAACTCAGTTCGGCTTCCTGGGACAGAAGAGTCAAGAGAAAGTTACTCTTTATTCCAATCTCTCCAGGAGCCCACTCAGGCAGAGCAGAGTGTAGCTCCCCCGTGGGGGCTGACAACTAGCCGCCCCTCTTGCCCCTCTCCCATTGGCTTTCACCTGCCAGCGCGTCGGCTGCTACAGGCCGCACGGCCCGTCAGTCAGGCGCGCCGGGCCCGTCCCGCCCTCCCGGGGATTTATAACGGGAATTCCCATGGCCCGGACTCCGGCGTCCAAGCTGCTGCCCCGCGGCCCGGCAGAGCG
>NW_022900933.1:12884334-12897536 GCF_012274545.1 Fukomys damarensis
CCAGGGTAAGTGCGCCCAGACGCGCGCCCACCTGCGGAGGGAGACGAGGTCGCCCGGCGGCTCATCCCCTGGCGCGGGAGGAGGGGGAAGGGAGGTGTCAGATCGCCGCCTCCCCAGCTACTGGCCGGTCCCCTGCGGCCTTCGTGGAGAAGTTGCTGAATCAAAATCTCTCCCATTGCCTCCTTCCCTTTTTTGCAACACCAAACCTCTCCCCCAACTGTCATCCGTGGGTTTTCTTTTCCAATTTCTTCTCCCACGACATTTTGCTCCGGGACCCCCAAAAGTGCCTCCTGTGTCCTAGGGAAGCTCACCGAAGTCCGGCTCCTCTGTGGTCTTAACGCTGCACCCGTCCCGGCGCGCTGGCGTTCTTGGCAGGCGACGTGCGCGCGGTGCGCGGGTGGGGGGCGCAGTTCTGTCTGGAGAGTTTTAGGTTACTCGAGAGCCGCACAAGGACCTTGTGTTGTTGTTGTTTTAAAAAGCGATCGCTGCTAGTAAAACCTGCAGCAGATAATTTTAATGCTCCCTCCTGCCGGCATGGCCCTGGAGGAGGGGCAGAGGTGTGGGGCTACAGAGAGCTTGTGAAGAGCTGCTCAGGGTTCGAGGGTCTCTTCCCCTGGGTCTGGTGCTGGGAGGTTGCATTACTTGTTGAACTTTGGTCTGATTGGAGTTTCTGAACGACGTGAAACGTGCCAATTCTGTGCACAGGACAGGCTGACCCAGGCATTGTAAAATCTCCTGGAACCTACGAGGTTGTGTTTATTTCTGGTGTAGATTATTGCTTTCCCAACACCCTCCAATTTGTCCAATAAAGAATTTCACAGCTTTAAAAATGTACTATTAAACCACCCTGTGGTTCGCTTGGCCAAACTTAATCCAGGCTATCTCTGGCCGAGCATCCTTGTAGGTCAGGCTGTCAGGATACCTGCTTGCCTAATCCCTCTGAAGGAACTAGGGTGTCTGTGAAACCAAAGTGGCCTCCTCAAACAACCTGTGCTGTCCTTCCTGGATATCCATCGGGCCAGTTTCCTGGAAGTCTACGTAGCCCCATAACCACCTGCTCCGACAGCAGCTTCTTTATTCACAGATTTCGATATATGAGAATCACCTTTATAGCTGACGTGTGTGGAGGAATAGCCTTGAAAAGCCTGGTGAGCCTTAATGACTGGCAAGATGCGTGACTGCCCAGATGCCGAGCTGATTACATCCGATCCCAGCTATCGCTGTGAGATCAGATTTGCAGCCACTTAGGAAAGAAAAGTGTTTGTCCCCGTGTTGGGCCAGCCCTCGCTTTTATGACCAGATGTGCAACAGCAGCAGTTAAAGTGCGGCAGATTAGATCCAGGGCGTGTCATAAATCCTGGACAGCAGGCATTCCCAGAGCTGGGGCAAGTCAGGGCTCTGGGAGTGACTTTTATGGATGCAGATGAGGATACCTTTTAAATGAAGCTGCTTGGTTTGATATTAGGACTCAGAGCTCTTAAACTCTGAGGTCAGGCGAGCCATAGCGTTCCCTCCAATAATTAGGAACAGTCAAGACAGAGATGCAGACCAGAGCACCCCGACTGAAATCTGGATGCCCGCCCACAGGAGGGTCGAAAGGAGAGAGGCCCTCCAACAAATGGTGGGGGACTTATTTGCTGCTGGGCATGTCTAACGTCTCAAGCCATATGGCTCTCCTTCCCTGCCTCCTGAAATTGGAGGAAGCAACTCTTAGGGGAAAGTTAAGGACCTTAGGGGAAAACAGAATCTTGGTTAAGGTTTCCCTCCAACTTCTTTAGTTTATTAATTTCTTTTTCTTTCTTTTTTTTGTACCGGGGATCAAACTCTGGTCCTTGCAGCTTGCAAAGCAGGTGGTGGAACCATTGAGCTAAATCCCTGGCTCCTTTAGTTTATTAATTTCATAGCTGTGATAGAGCATAAGTAGGAACTTTAAACGGGCTTGTGTATAACCCAGCTACATTTTTCTCTTCTCCTCATTTGTTCATTTGGTTTTTCTCTCTCTCAAACACACAAGTACCACATGAGCAGACACATGTGTATTGAGAGTGTATGAAGAGGAAGCTGCGGTCTTGAACATGTGGTAACCTCATTGTCCTGTACACTTATAGGCAACAGTAAGAGCTACCCTATTTGCACATTTGGTCTGGTCACTGTAATGACCTTTTGTGCTTACAAGAATTAAAAGAGAGATTCTTTTTGTTTTTTGGTGCCATTTCGTGGATGGGAAACCAAAGCTCAGATAGACTAATGGGGACTTGGCTGAATCAGTCATGGTGCCTTAATGTGGCTCTAGGAGCCAAATCCTAGTTAAAGTGGGCTTAAGATTGTGGACTTTCTACACTATTTAGCAGCTGCAGGGAGTATCCATCCAGCAGTGATGCCATTCCTGTTAAAGGAACAGAGGACTCAGCGAGAAAACCCTGAACCAAGATGTGTCAGACAGGTCTGCAGAGAAAGTATTTTTTGCTATCCGTTGTCAATAAAGAGCAATAGTTGAGCTTCTGTCTACCTCAAAAGCCTCTAGATCTCTTCTGTGGCTTCTTGGTGGGCCCAGGAATGTGGCTGTGGCATTGTGAGAGCAGTGGCATTAGAGGAAAAGCAGAAACATCTGGCTTGTTGAAGAATTCCCTTTGGGCACCTCTAGGTCTCTTCTGTTAATCTTTTGAGTGACAGAGGCTTAAAGATTGGCATCTTTTCCAGCTGGCTTTCTAGGAAACCAAGAACATGCCCTCTTGGTTTAACTTTATCAGGCTCACTAATTGAGCTCCCCTGAGGCCTAGACCCCAATCCTTGCCCCCTTATTTGCTTCCTGCCTTCCTTCATAAAATTCCTGACATTTGTGTGACTCTGGAAACCAGCAGCTATCAGGTATCAGATTGGAGGCTATTATGTAGGAAGCACCTGATTTTGGGGTCTTTTAGCTCTGAGCAGCTGCTTGGCTACCTGGGAAACTAGTCAGAATTCTCTTAATTACAAAGCAGGCAGCCATTTCTTTAATCCTGCACAATTTACTAAAAATATTTTAGGGGAGGATGCCATGGGAAGGAGCTCTCCTGGGCTGATGTGGTCAGGCTAAGTCCACTGCCTGTCTTTGTTTAATCCTCTGTCTGCCCTTGAAGACAGGGAACAGGGTGAGGGCAGGTGTCCATCCAAGCATCCCCAGAGCTGGGTAGGGTCGGGATTTACTCTTTTGGTCTCTGTGGAATGAACATATAAATACTACACGTAATGGTGAACCTCATGGTAATCTTTACCATGATCAGAGGAAGGACATAAAGATTTAAGGAGTTTGAGAAATAGAAAATGAGATGATAGATCTGAGTTTGAAATTGATGTCACATTTGTTTTAGGTATATTCTTTCTTTATTCTCTCTGCTCTTGGTTACTTGATTCATTGTCAAGCTCAGCTCCAACATTGCACTCTAAGAACTCTTTTGCCATTTTTAGCATTTGAATAGCGTCTATAAATCTCACTTTTGAACAACTTCTATCTTTGGTCCTCCTTAATTCTACCTTCTAATCTTTCTACAGTGAACATTGTACTATCAGGCCAGCATCTTCATCTTCTCAGTATGGTTCCCTCTTGGCTTCCTCATGCTTAACCCTGGAGTATTACATGAGCAAACTTGCAGACCTTCTGAGGGTGAGGTGGAGATCTCACTCGCCAGTGTCCTTGTCATTCTGTTCATACCTAATGAGATGAATTGGACTGCATAGTGATGGCCAGCCTGGAGCCCTTCTCTTATTTAAATCTGAAATGGGTTTCTAATGTGCTGGGCTTTCTGTTTTTAGGCTTTTGTTCTTTGTTTAAAAATTAGTACATGTGTTGGTTATGGGAAGACTGGGGAGGCCTGAGCAATTGAACTTGAATGGGGAAACCGGCTTCAGCTGTTCCTCAGTTCCTTTTCGTATCACGTGTTTGCCAAATGCAAAGCGGCTTCCAGGCTAATCCTTTCCACTGGACCAGCCTGGTCCAGTATCTGGGCCAGGGTGGGTCGTTGCTCTGCATAGCTGCACTTCCTATAATCTGTGCACCAGACAAGAACTTTTCTTTCTCACGTGGAGGGATTTAACTGAGATGCTGGCTGCTTAGGTGGTAGGCCAAGAACCCGATTTAAACATTTTGGTAGAGCCGATGCAAAATTAGAGAAACAAAGTCAAGGAAGCTAGAAAGAGGAAGCAATCGTCTTGGAATGTATAGGCAAGGCAATCAAAGTGGAGAAATCTTTGATATTACCTCATTTCTTGAAGTTGAGCATTTACCTTTCTTAAGGCCCAATGATTTCACTCCGAGATACGTGAGCCCAAGTGGAACTTACATCCTACAGGAGATATGTGTGACTGTGTTCATGATAACACGGACTCAGGGAAGCCCAAATGCTCGGCCATCAAAGGGGAGAAGAATAAACCAATGAATCCACAAAGTGAGAGATTATACTCAGAGCAGACAAATAAACAAGTGACATGCAGAACTAGGGATGAATAAAATGTTAAATACAAGAAGTTTACCAAAAGATGAAGCATGAGATCCTTGATAAACTTAAAAATAACTAAAATTAAGGAAACTTAGGAAATACAGATAGCTACAGTAAAAGGATATGAAAAGAATTGCATTAATTCGTGGCTCCTGACTCATGTGAAGTCAGGTTGAGGCAGGAAGTCAGTCTGTCTGGTAATGGTGGCTCCTGACTCATGTGAAGTCAGGTTGAGGCAGGAAGTCAGTCTGTCTGGTGGGGAAACAAGATGGTTAGTGTGAGTTAGTGTCAATGCTTTCCCTTGCGTGGGAGAAGGAGGATGCGTTTGGAGGTATTTGTCCGTTATTAAAAGCCTAATAAAATAAAAGCCTTATTAAAAGCCATTTGAACAAAAAGTAAAAGTGTGTTCTGCGTAAATCAATGTCGAGTGTGTCATGAACCAAGGATTACAGTTAATTCAATTCTTTGCACCTGAGGTCAAACACAAATTCCTGGAGTTCGGCACTCTTTCCTTGCCTCCTTCTGCTTTCCTCTCCCCTTTCCAGATGTGTATGTGGCCTTAATCTAAAATACTCCATGGGGGAATGATTGTTGGCTTTTGTTTCAATTATTGGCCAATCAGACTGAGAGCAGGCCCAGGCCCTGGCATAAATGTGGACATCAGCTAGCCTCAGCCCAGCTGGCAGTGGGCAATCTCCCCAATCCCTACTCGGGGGGTCTGCCCTGTGCCTCTGAAACCCCAGCTGGCATGTCGAGCCATTCACTGCCAGATGCGACTCTGAAGCCTGATTTACCAGTGGGGGTGGAGGTAGTGGGTGGGGGCAGGGAGGCCTGTTTCTAGTTGATGCCTGTCATCATCCCTGCCTCCTTCCTACTCCCGCTTTGCAGGGACTGGGGGTGGGCGCATGGCTCTCCTTAGCAGGTACAGGGCACCCTTTCTCTCCAGACCACATAGAGATTTATTGTTTCAGCAGCCAAGTTCTGGCATTGCCACTGGTGACGGGGAATGTCAGGGCCCAGGGCCCCTCTTTCTGTATTTGTCACCGCAGAGCTGTTTGGGAGAGGACAAGGGTTGAGTTGCTGATGAGAAATTGATCGTAGTTGCTGGTGAGGCCTGCCAAACAGAGTTCGCATTGTACACAGCATGTGCTCTGCACCGCCGTGAGTCACCAAGGGAAGAAGAGAATTGGATCCCTGTGAATACTTCCAGCCGTTTTGGTAAAGACCCAGAGCAACATGGGTCCTTATAGCAACTGATTGGGTTTTGCTTTACATCTGATGTTATTCAGAGTTCAGTTGCTAGTTCCCAAAATAACCTTACCTTTGGTTGCCACCTAAGCTTGTTAGGTGTGGAGTTCTGTGTCCTTCCAGGACTAGGTGAGGTCCCATGAGGTGTATTGAAACCTAACCAGTACCTTGAGCAACTTCGCCCTTCCTTAAAAGCCATTTTATACTATAGCGTAGATTAGATTCTACAAGGTTTGATTTGTAAAGTCATGACAGTAGACAAAAACTGGACCTGCTCCCCAGAATGGTTTATTTTTAGGACTAGATAAGCATCCCTGAAACAGTGCTGGGAATTCCAAATAATTTTTGTGGATGTTTATTGTTTTTGAAAAGTTTTGCAAAGCCCTGGGGAAGAGGACATAAAAGTAGGTAGTAAGCAAGAGAATAAGGGGAGGGTTCTTATTAAAGGACATAAGTCTCTCCTTCAGGTACACTGTGCCACTAGCTAGTTCAAAAGCAATGCTACCTAATAGAACTTTCTGCAAGGATAGAAAGTTGGATCAGAACTCCCCCAAATTAGCCACATGTGTCTATGAAACACTTAAAATATGGTGACTGTAACTAGAAACTGAATTGTAAGTTTTATTTAATTATAGTTAATTTACACATGATCTTAGCCAAAAGGCTGAGAAGTAATACTTGTAGTTAATGTAAATGTAAATGTGAATAGCCACATGTGGCCAGTGGCTCCCACATGGACAGCCCCGATCTCTGGCCAATGTGCCCAGACTTACTGCCCACGGCTTCTTCATCTGCCTTAGACCTTGGGTCCTCTGAGCCACTTTATGTGTCCTGAGCTCTCCTTCCCTCTCATTTCCATCAAAATCCTGCTCATCGCTGAAAGTTCAGTTGCTGCCTTTAAGTTCTCCAAGTCTTGCCTCTGACCAAATCCTTTTGCCTTTCTGTGCTTTTCTTCTCCTGTGCTGTGCTCTCCAGTGTGTTCTCCCATCTGCTTTGAGTTCCAGCTTAGCAGGGGAAACCTCAGCACAGGTATGGATGAAGACAGACTAATGTTAGCCTTTGGATCTGCCACTCTGATCCTGGACTAGTAGTTTAACCTCTTGGGTTCTCAGTTCCCTGCTTCATTCAATAGAGGTCACAGTGTCTGTGTCCCCGAGTGGGGTGAGGGGAGAATGGATAATGTTCATTGTATTAGCTTCCTATTTCTATGGTGACAAAGCACTGCAAAATTAGTGGCATAAACAACGTGCATTTTTAGAAGTTAGAAATCTGACATTAGTCTTAAAGGGCTAAAATATCAGGATTGAGTTGCTCTCTAGAGATCTGCGGGAGATTTCATTTTCTTATTCTTTTCAGCTTTTAGGATCAACCTGCAGTCCTTGGATCATGGGCCCCTCCATTTCAAAGCCAGCCATGACCAGTCAGCATGGTCTTTCTCATGCTGCCAGCCAGCTCTTCTGCCTCTCCCCCTCCCCATTTAAGGACCCATTGTAATAATATCAGGTCCATTGGGTAATGCAGACAAATCTTAATTTACGGTTAGCTTTTTATCAGCTTTTACTCCATTAGCACCATTTCTTTCTTTTCATATAACAAAGCATTATTGGAAGGAGAAACCAAACATCTTTGGGAGACCATTATTCTGCTCCCCCACATTCGTGAAGAGTCTGTTGTAATATCTGGCTCATGGAGAGTGCATGTTTACTGGGGGCCACTATTGTGACCTGCATCTGTTAGATTTTTTCTTTTAGAACGGGAGTCTCTTACGGTGAAGTTGCTTAATTTTCTTTATAGACTGTATCCTACCCAAGAACAGGTGCTTAGTAAATGTTTATTGAATAATGGAATTTTCAATAAATGTAGAGGCTTTCTTTCCTTATAAAGAAATATTGTACAGTAAAAAGCAAACCAGAATATATAGTCTCCTTTGTGTAAAAAAAAATTGTGGTTATACCTAGAGAAGTTGGGTGGATTATATATTATGCAATTAGTGGTGGTTATCATAGGGCTGCCAAATTTTTAAGATGTATTTTAGCAGTTGTTAAACTAATTCTGTTTACAATGAGCACCTTTTAATTTGAGGAAAATAATAAATATTAAAACATGTGTGATTAGAAAAACAGCTCCCAAATCTGTTTCAATCCAGCCTGATTACTGAATAACTTTTGATGTAGTCTCTATCAGATGCATTTGTCTTGTGCTCATGTTGGGCTTTTAGGGCTAGTAACGATTAGTGCCAGGTCTCCTATTCATTTTCAGCATGCTTTGAACTCAAACTGCGTTAAAGGAGAGTTTTCATTTAGCCCCAGCAGGACATAGCTGTAAAAAATGTCTTTATTGATGCTGGTGGGAATATAAATTAGTAAATCACTTTGTAGAATTACAGTTGAAGTTGCACACACTCCTTGACCTTATAACTCTGCCCCATTACATACCCTAGAGAAATTCACTTAAATGTGTATGAAGAGACATGTTTAAGGATGGTCATATTAGCATTCTTCAGTGGTAGTAAAACATTGGAAACTAGCTAAATGCTCAGCAATAGGAGAATGGAAAAATAAATTGTGGTATATGCAAATAGTAGACTACTACATAGCATTGGAAATGATTAAAGCTATGCTCATTATCATGGATTAATTTCATAATTAAAATGTTGAGTGACAAAAGGCAAATTGAAGAATGGAACGTGTACATGCTATTATAGGAGGGTTGAAAGATACATTCTTTAGGGGTACAAATAGATGAAAAATTCATGAGAAAATTAAGGGTAGCGCTAAACACAAAGCTCATATTCTTGGTTATCTAGGGTGTGAGAGTGATGGGGAGAGGAATATGTTTGAGGAGCACATAAGAAGGCTGGGACTGAATTGGTAACGTTTTTGGTCTCTAATTGAGTGATGAATACATGGGCTTTCAAAACTCCCTTTTGTGTAAGTTGAATGATACATAATGAAATTTATCTTCTATTATACTTGCTCTCCATGGATGATGGTGAATGAGATTTGTTATTTTCTCAAAGTTATTGGCCATTAGTTTAGGAGATTCAGCAGTGACAAATAAAATCCACAATGTCCATTTAAATTTGAATTTCATTTAAACAACAGATAACATTTTATGTTACATACAAGTGTGACCCAAATAAAAATTGATTTATTTTTATCTAAATTTGAATATAATTGGATATCCTGTATTGTAATTGACAATCTTATATTATTTTTTCTAATTAAAAAATAAAGGTGTAGTTTTTTAAAAAAAATTTGAAGTTATTACTCTTTTTCTGTCATATCTAGTAAATGCCTTTCTTAGTATGTTATATAAAATGCTATGGTTGAATTTATATTAAATTTTACATTCTTATGTAGCTACTCTATCATTATAGTTTTTATCGTTGTGTCAGACTGAGAAAAGTGTTTCCCTATTGTAGAGATTAGGTTGAATAAGTTTCTAAAAACTTCAATTGCTTTAGTAGCAAATGCATGACATACAGATTATCTATTAATCTTTGCTATGCATTTCTATAGTATTTTATTTGAACTGAACTTCTTAGGGCAACCTTGTGGATAGAGTGGGTCCTGTGTTTCAGAAATTCCTAGTAACATTTGAAAAGAAGCTGTGTCAGCTGGAAGTACTCTGTGAAGATCGTTACTTGGGGAAATTTGTAAAAAGTGTTATTTAGTAAGCATGCTATCCTGGAAATGACATTAGGACATTGGCAAAGAATTTAGATTTTATTTTATCTTTGGGTCCTTTTCATTTGTTAAAGAAAAACTTTTTTGTTTAATCACAAATACTTCAAATATACACACAAAAAAGACTAGCATGATGAATTTAACTCAGATTTTACAACAGACCACTGTGGTCAGTCTTGTTTCTACCACCATTTTCCTAATCCCCCTTTCAGATTATTTTGAAACAAATCTGGCATTGTATCTTGCCATCTGTAAGTATATCCCTATACGGATGTCCCTAATTTATGATGCTTTGAATTATGAGCTTTCAGTAGTGCAAAAATAATACATCCACAGTGGAAAATATACTTTGATTTCTGATCTTTTCTGGGGTTAGGCATGTACAGTATAATTCTCTTTTGTGATGCTGGACAGTGGCAGTGACCCACAGCTCTATGTCAGCCTAAGGGTAAATAAGCAATACTCGGTGTACTGTTTGCTAAGCCATGTTGTTTGGTGGGTTAGGTGTAATGAATACATTTTTGTTTTTGACATTTTAAACTTCTGATGAGTTTATCGGGGTGCTATGCCATTGAAACTTGAAGAGCACCTACATATCTGTGAAAGATCAGGGGTCTCCTAAAAAACTAACCACCAAACTGTATCATGAGGCATATAATAATACTTCCTACGATGGTATCATCAAATACTTAATCAACATTTTTATCCCCCTGATTATCTCTTAAACATCTTTTACTGGTTGTTTGAATCAAGATCCAACAGATCCACATACTGTAGTTGCTTAATCTGTCCCTTGAGTCTTTTTTAATCCATGGGTTTCCTCTACACTCCCTTTTTATTTTGCATCTTATTTGTTGAATTAACACCTTGTGTGCTGTGGGAGATCATTTAGATGAAACCTTAATGAACATAAAGGAAATAAAACTGGATGAGGAAATACTGATGAAAGTAATGCTAATACAAAAAATGAATCAACAAGTTCTATTAAGGATTTTCACACTAGACTTTGCTGCTTGCATTCCATGTTTTTCGACGTATTCCTCAGTCCTTTACATTTCCTGTAAAATGGTGGGAAGATCTACAGGTTTAAGCAACTGTAGGTTTGATAATGTATTTTTTCTGACACTGTATTTCATGGATGTTGGCATGTTCTTCTGTCGTGAAGCATGTAACATCTGTGATGTTAGCTCTCATTGAAGACCACTGGTGGATCTATCAGTTTACTTTCAAACAATTACTATAACGAAGGGCATTGGAGAGGACTTCCAACTTCTATGTGGCATTGACATCACCTTCCTTGTTCCTGGTGTTTCCATGGAGGGTTATAGAATGGGACCTTCTCATTGGGAAGGTTGCTAATGATTGGCAAGCTTGGGTGAGTGAGGGGGACTCTGTCTTAGTTACTTTTCTCTCAGTGCTGAGACAAAATACCCAACACCCAAAAGTTAGAGGGGAAAAGTTTTGTTTAGCTCACAGTTTCTAAATGTTTCAGTCTATAATCTGATGGCTCCAAGGCAGGGTGGCAGAGGGGAAAATTTCATGGCAGTGGGAGATAGCAAAAGCAACAAGGGCACTTAACAGCATCTTCCTGCCCCTTTTATCTTATCCAGACTACTTAGCGTGGGTGGCACTCATACCCTTAATCCTAGTGCTCTCAGGCCTACCATTGCACCTTGAATCACACACTCTAGATTCAGCCACCTCCAAAATAGCCCCACCTAATTTGCTTGAGGCTTTGGGCAGGCATCTAAACATAAGCCATAACTTTTTTTTTTTTTTTTTGGTACCAGGGATGGAACTCATAACCTTGTGCTTGTGAGGAAGGCTACAACACCACTCAGCTAAATCCTCAGCCCCGGCCATAACATTCTTGATTGGTGGCTTTGGAAGGAGAGCCACCTAGATTTTTGGAGGAAGCTGTAAGAACACAGGGCAGAGAGTTCCCTCTCTGGTGTTAACTGGGGGCCAATGAAAGTGAAATTAGATCAGGTTTGTGTGATCTTTGGTATATTTATTTTGTTTATTGGTACAATCTAGGTATACGATACAGTTACATTCATTATTGGGATCCTGTACCTTTACATAATAGGTCTTGATTCTCATTTTCTTTGGTATATTTATATTAATTGGGAGTTTGCATTATAAGAAACAACATGTTCAAAACTGGCTTTGTACATTGAAAGGGATTAATTGGAGGGGTTATGGGCTGAATTGTGTCCTTTCTAACTTCATATGTTATAGCCTTAGCACCCAGTATCAGAATGTGACTAGAGATAGGGCCTTTTTATTTAAAAAAAATTTTTTTTTGTACCAGGGATCGAACTCAGGACCTTGAGCTTGCAAGGCAGATGGTGGAACCACTGAGCTAAATCCCTGGCTTTTTTTTTAATTTTCATTTTGAATTTGTATAGTTTAATATTTTACAATGTATAAATGTATTGAAGCATCACATGTCACTTTTTTTTTCCCCTTTGGTTTTTTTTGAGACAGGATCTCACTATATAGTGAGACTGACCTTGAACTCACTGTGTAGCCTAGGCTGATCTCAAACTCACAGTGATCCTCCTACGTCAGCCTCCCGAGTGCTGGGATGACAGGTGTGCGCCACCATGCCCAGCTACATGTCACTTTATTAATAGGAACAATTATTTTTAGGTACCAATTAAAAAATTAATTTAAATAAATGATAAATTTTAAAATGACAGAAAAATTTAGCCAGTTGGATATCATTAGACAGGGCCTTTAAAAAGGTAATTAAGTTAAAATGAGACTGATAAGTGGCTCTTATCCCAGTCTGAGTATTGTTCCTATAAGAGGAGGTTAGGGAACCCCAGGAGTAAGGCCTCCCTTGTAGGAAACCACCCTAGCTGGCACCTTCATCTTGTACTTACAGCCTCTAGAACTGTGGGAAATCAACTTTTGTTCTTTAACCCATGCAGTCTGTAGTATTTTGTTATGGCTGCTCAAGCAAACTAATGCAGTGGTCTTCAGGATTGGTTTGATTCAGTAGTTTAATAGTGTCATCAAACACTCAGTGCCTGTATGAATATTTCTCCCCTTGCCCCCTCCACCAACGTGCTGAGAATCAAACCGAGGGTTTCAGGCATGCTAGGCAAATGTTCTCCCATGGAGCTATATCCTTTGCCCCTTGTTTTTTTTTTTTTTTTTTTTTTTTTTTTTTTTTTTATGGCCTCCGTCCTTTTTATTTTTGGAGATAAGCTCTTATTATTTAGCCCAGGCAGGCATTGAACTCACAGCGATCCTCCTTTGTCAGCCTGCTGGGTGCCGGGATTACAGACGTGCGCCAATGTGCCTGGCTTGTAGTCTCTGTCTTATTCCAAATCTAGCTGTTCTAATGCTGGCAAATGGCTGAAGTGGTCCCACGCTTCTCATCTCAACATCATTCTTTCTAGAAGGGAAGAGAATTGGCTTCTAGCAGCTCTTGGAATAGGGAGAGGGATCCTTTTGAAAGGGTCTCAAAACCCATGGGCTCTTAGCTTAGGATCTGAAGGAGATCCGATGCCCATTCTTTTAACCAGTCTGTTTGGCCAGGAGAATGTCATCCCGTGAGTGACTCGGACTAGCTTCCTTAGACCCATCCCTGTAGCAGGGGGAGGAGGCAGTTCCGCTTTGGAACTGACAGCCAGGCTAGCCCTGCTTGCTCCTTTTAGCCATGGGGCTGCTGGACAAGGTGGAGGGATGAGCACGTGTCCATTTAGGGGATTAGGTATTTGGAGACACTGGAGGGGTAGAGCCCAGTGAGAGGCTCTTTTTTTTTTTTTTTTTTTTT
>NW_022900933.1:12897603-12926928 GCF_012274545.1 Fukomys damarensis
TTTTTTTTTTTTTTTTTTTTTAACTGTGTGACCAGTTCCTTCATCTATTAGACAAGGCAGGAATGACCTCCCAGGTAGTGATGGTACCCCATTCTGAAAGTGGGAGCTGATGGGAAAGAGGAAACAAAGAATTCATACACTTTCAGAATAGAATGAGTGGACCATATGAAGATGATTTGGGAAGGGCCTGAACAAGAAGCATGTGCTCATGTAGGCCCACGATTGGAAGTCGCTCAGATGCCTTCTTTTTATGCATGAATTTGAGGACTGTTTGGGGGTGCATTGGCCAGCTAGTGAGAGACAGTCAGGCCCAAGACTCAGACTTCTCTCTTCATTGCTCTCTCCATGACTCTTTCTTTTAAAGATGCCCTGGAACACTTGGGAAAGTGGCAGAACTCCAACCAAGGGCAGGAAATAGTTTGCATTTTCACAGAGGATTGTGTTTCTGAGTTGCTTTGGGCCAATTCAGCATTTCCAGTGGTTGGAATGGGCAGCCAAAAACCTCAGGACCTGTGGAATCTTCACCATCCTTGCCACCTGACTTTCAATGCATTTCATAGTGTCTTTGTTTCCCTAAAAGGGGCAAGTTTCTGGTTTCTACAAATGTTAGAGGTTGCAGTTAGGAAGTATAAAGCAGGGCAGATAGAACAAGTAGCCAGCAACATAGTTTGAAGAATAAAAGTAAATCGTGGTGTCAGACTTGTAGTTCTTGCTAATAGCAGTGAGGTCAGTGCAGATACCCACCAGGGACAGTGAGTGGCCTGCAGTAGAGGGCTGTGTTTGATGGTCAGCACAGCGGTTTTTCTGGGAGGCCTTTAAAAATTAATACTGTCCAGGGGGCTGGAAGTTGAAACTCCTTGCTTGTCTTGAAGACATTCTCTCCCTGGCTGTCTTCAGAAAGCCTTCTGGAAGATTTATGACTTGAAATCAGGGGCTGAATGGAGGATAAAATGCATCATTTCCATCCTTTAGTCATCTTCGTGCTTTGGTGACCACATAGTATGAGCGTGTACTCTTCTGGTGGTACGATTCTATATGCACTCCCCTATCAAGGTATAGGCTTAGAGGAAGTTTGAGCTCCCAGGTGCAGTCCCATCGGTTGCTGATTCTGTTGTACCCTAGCTTTCCTTAAAGATGTATATACTTGGAGGATTAAATGTGTATTTCATCTCATTGCTGGGTGAGGGTAGGAGTCTGTGGCATTAGTGTTCAACTGGCTGCTTGTTTTCTTGCCCATGCAGAAGTCAGTATTGCATAGTAATTTGAAGTCAAAGTGACTTGGGATTAAGTCATAGCTTTGCTGTTTTCTAGTGGTGTATTCCTGGGCAAATTAACTAAGCTCTAAACTTCACCTTCGTCTTCTCTAATTGGAAGATATTACTCACCCTCATTGGGTCACTGGGAACTTAATGGTAGGATGGAATAATGGCAAGGCGCTCAGGAAATGTTAACTATTCATAAAAATATCAGCCATAGTAAGAACATAGGAGAAATGCTCATGAGAACCTCAAATTGTTTGTTTCCTTTAGTTTTCCCCATTGGAATTAAAACTTTAAAATCCCATCAGTACATTGGAGATTTATAAACCTATAATTTTATTTCCTTTTGTTAAAACAAAATTCATGTTTTGTATGTGTATGCCATAAGTCAAATTCCTTCTCTTTCCCAACATGATACAGGTCAGGAGGATTCTCTGAAATGAAATCAGTGGAGAAAGTTTCTCCTTGGCCTGGTCTTCCTCCACATGTCATGTAGCTCTGTCCTCTCTTCCTGTAGCTACACACCCGGCCCGTCCTGAAGTCTTCTTTCATTTGATGTTTTCTTAGCCCGATAGGTTGTTTTCCTGAGTGCAGCATGGGAAGGAAGCTTGGGTAGTCTTGGCCACTTTCTCATTATTTCTCTAAGACTGAAAAACAGGTTTGCCATTAGGGGGTCCTGCTAATTGACACACCTCTTGGTAGCTTCTGGCCTTGGGGGTCAGGCTGGTGACTGCTCAGTATGTTCCCAGATCTGGTCCAGGAAAATTCCATAGAGCTGGAGTAGCAGTGCCTGGCTTCTGGCCCTACTCCTCCTCTCACCCCAAGCAAGCCTTTCCTTGCCTAGGGTTGGAAAGCCAACAACAGCAGGGCCTCCAGGCTGCTTTCAGAGCTATTTTCAGAAACAAATCCTTGCAGTAGCATGACTTCATGGAGGAATGTTTCTCGATAAGGTGGCTTGTACCAGGCACACCCACTTTTTTCCTTCTGAAAACTTTTAATTGGAGAATATAGATCATTGTTGTCTGAAGTGATTCATGTAGTTCAGTTAATATCGACCATTATTTGTTACAGTTTTTGGTATTGCTTTTGTTCCTGTTTTTGCCTTCTATCCTTTTTGTCTTGTGCTTTTAATTGAGCATTTTATATGACTATTTTCTGTTAGCATATCAGTTATAGTTTTTAAATTTACTTTGTAAAATAGTCCTTCCAGAGTTTGCAGTATACATTGATAGTTAAACCATGTTCATTTCAAATAATACTATATCATTTCATTGGTAACACAGCATTGTATAATAACAAAACATTCCTAATTCCTCCTCCCATCCCTTGTATTATTGCTGCATTTATTTAACTTATACATGAGCTTTAGTCATTGAATACACTGTTGCTGTTATGTTGAACCAAATATTATCTGTTAGATCAATTAAGAATTAAAAATAAAAGTATTTTACATATATTTATTCATTTTCTAATGCTCTTCCTTTCTTTATGTAGATCCAAGGTTCTGACCTGTATCACTTTCCTTCTCTCTGGAGAACTTCTTGCAACATTTCTAGTAAGGCAAGACAACAAATTTGCTCCGTTGTTGTCTGACAAAATCTATTTCTTCTTCACTTTAAGAGAATAGTTTTACAAGATGAAAAATTATTGGTTGGTGCTTTTTTCCTCTCTCAATACTTAAAATATTTCACTGTTGTTGATTCTTGCTTGCATACTTTTTGAGAAGTCAGACTTCTGTAGGTCAGCAAGCCCCTGACAGCTTCCTCCAAGATTTTAGATTTCTTGCATATGTACTCTTTTTCTTTTAAAACATTTTTAGTTACTTATTTATTTTGGTTTTTTGAAGCACGGTTTCACTATGTAGTTCTATCTGGCCTTGAATTCACTATGTAGCACAGGTTGGCCTTGAACTCACTGCAATCTTTGTGCCTCAGCACCCCTCAAGTACTGGGAGTACAGGTATGTACCACCACACCTGGCTCCAGCAGATTAGATATTATATGCCAAAGATTCTGTGTGTTGTTTCCTCTTTTTCTTTCTTCACTTATCTTGTTTGATGTTTTGATGTTCTCTGATCTTCCTGAATCTGAGTGTGATATCTGATATGAATTTTTGGGAATTCTCAATCATTATTGCTTCATATAGTTTTTCTATTCCTTTTTCTCTTTCTTCTTTCTGGTATTGTATATGTTATATTTTTTGTAGCTATCCCAAAGTTCTTGGGTATTCTGTTTTTTTTTTAATCCAGTCTTTTCTTCCCCCTCTTTGCTTTTCAGTTTTGGAAGTTTCTACTGATACAGCCTCAAGCTCAGAAATTTTTTCCTCTTCTCTGCTCAGCACACTAGTGAGTGCATCAAGGGCATTCTTCATTTCTATGACAGTGTTGTTATATCCTTGCATTTTGTTTTCATTCTTTCTTATTTTCCATTTCTCTGGGTACATTATTCATCTGTACTTGCATGATGCCTACTTTTTCCATTGGAGTACTTCACACATTAATCATAGTTTTAAACATTCCTTATCTGATCAATTCCAACACCCCTGGCATATCTGAGTCTAGTTTGGATGCTTGATCTGTATTTTCAAACCTTGTTTTTGCCTTTTAGTATACCTTATAAATTTTTTTGGAAGATGGCCATGATATATTGGGTAAAATGTCTTACGGTAAATAGGAATTTAGTAATGTGGTGAGTAAGGTATAGAAGGAGAAAAAACAGTTCTATGATTAGGTCTCAGTCTTTTGGTGAATCTCCCATTACTATGGACCCTACAAGTGCTTCTCATTATGTCCTCTCTTTACATTGGACAGGATGGTTAGAGTAGGCAGGAGTTGAGTTTTGATAAAAACTTTAGCAAGTTAGGCTCTAGGGAAGTAGTTCCTCTTGAGGGCAGGCCTTGTTCAGAGGAACAGAATGCTCTGGTGTATTCCAGAAGGATTACTTTCCCCTACCCTTGTTAGAAACACAAGGGGATTTTTCACTGATATTCAGTGTGAGAACCTGGTAGTCTCCTTGAGATAAAAGTCATCAAAGTATACTGGGCATCCTGCAGTGTTCATACCTAAAATACTTATGTTTAGGTACTGAATTAGGTTTTCCTACCACACTGGTTCCTGTGGTAGCTTCTGCTCTCATAGGCTATGGTTCTCTGTATCTACCTAGCTGTATCTCCAGTTTTGGAGGCAGTGGTTTGCCCTAAGACCTCACTTCTTTTGTGGATCAAAGAAGAGTTCACAATTTCCAGTTTGTTTAGCGTTTTCTTTGCTGTTAATGGAGACTTTTGGGCTCCTTCCATGCTTACTGTATCTAATTCTATTCCCTCCAAACACACACAAAGAGGGTACTCAGTAACAGATCACAGAAACTTTTTCCCAGTTACTGTTCAGATGGCTGTGCTTTGCCAAGGTTTCCAGTGTGCAGAGCGAAGACTGATTGCACCTTCTAGAACCATCAGGAGCAGCCGCCCAGTCTCTAGGGTTATAGTAGAGGGTAGCGACTATGACCCACATATTTGTCCACAGTGAAGCACCTAGCAAAGAACTTGACACAAAAATTATATTTTCTTTCATTCAAATAAAATATTCTGCAAACATTTATGGAGTTACTATTATGTGCTGACAAGTCTCCTAGGCCCTGGGGAACAGGAACCAAAACAGGGAATGAGACAATCCCTATGCATAGTAGACAGTGCTTCCTATATAATGCACTCTGGCCTTGAACTTGAAGTGATCCTCCTGCCTCAGCGTCCTGAGTGCTGGGATTAAGGTGTATGTCATTATGCCTGGCTTATATGGTTCTTATTGTATTCCAGATATTCTTCTAAGCCCTTTACACATACTAACTCCTTATATTATTTTTGTTGTTCTTGTTTTTGTTTTGTTTTGAGACAGAGTCTTGCTTTGTAGTTCAGGCGGGCCTTGAACTTGCAGTGATCTTCCTGCCTCAGCCTCTTGAATGTTGGTGTTACAGGCAAGTGCCATCATGCTGGGCCTAACTTACTATGTTCTTATGTCTCTTTATGAAGAGACATTATTATTGTCCCCATTTTACAGATGGAGAAACCCAGGCACAGAGTGGGTCATTGACCTGCAATTTCTTGTCCTGAGTCGCAGGGCATTTATTCCTAGCTTAATAATGTGATGGAAATATCAAGACAAACATATTCTTGTCTATCCCCAGCCCTCAGAGGCTTTTTGTATTAATTGTGAAAAACACAACAACCAGGTGTTCCCCAGAACGAGTTCAAGGCAGTTTGTTGTTCTTACGCTGGCCACTACTGATTAGGCTCGTGACCACACACCCCATGGCCTGGTCCTGCATAGAATCTTTAGTCATGCCAGCCTATAACCGAATATCAATAGCAACACCTTGGCCTCTTCTCCAAGGAGCCAAAGTCGAGTTAAGAGTTGTTACATCTTGTAGATAGATACTTCGCAGCAAGTTTATTTCCTGAAATATAGTCTTGCCAGTCTGAGATTCTGCAGGGTCTGGGAAAACTACACTTCTATAAAGTCCCACTGGTAATTATTTGTAGGCACACTCTCGTTAAGACTGTTTTTTTTTTTTTTTAGAATAAAACTGTAGAAGGGGATAAAAAAAATCTACCGGGTAAGAACTGGAACCCATGGCCTGTGCAACTATGATTTTAAAGAACATGAACAACTCCAAATTTCCTTTACTCTTGTCAGTAGCTGCTTACATGTAGCGAGACAAACTTCCCGGGGAGGAAAAGAGGCTCTGTAAATGTAAATGAGGCCTCTGCCCTCCCAGATGTTGTGTTCATGTCGGAGAGTAGGGGAACATCTGGTTCAGGGACTGGAGCTTTCCCTACACTGACATGCAGCTGAAAATCTTGGCTGGGCAGAGTTCTACAAGCCTGGCACCCAGTTCAGAGGAAGACCAAGTCTTGAGGGCCACATTCGATACCATGCAAAGGGATTTGAAATGAGGCTTTTTCTCAGCCCCTTGCTGCATACTCAAGAGGCGTCCAGGAGAATGAAGAGAAGCAGTGCTGGTCATAACCCCCAAAGACACAATCCCAAACGCATAGTCTCAAATGTTGAAATCTCAAGGTATAAATTCCTAAAGTCTAAAATTTAAAAACATGACAGTCTTGAAAGACTGAAGTCCTGAGTGTTGAAAGCTTGAGATCCTCCAATATGGTAAAGATTCCCCCCACCGAGGAGAAATGACTATTAGAGGAGGCATAGAAAGCTGACTTCTGGGGAAGGGGTCAGTAGATGTTTGGCTACATGTGGGATAGGTGATTGCACCATTTTAGGTGTAATGAATTCCAAGGAAAGTGGAAAAGCATTACTTTGGGTATCCTCATGAGGAGATTTGTGTGTGAGTCTAACTGGATTATGTAGGGCAGATCAAGGCACCACCAACTAGCCAGGCTGGAGAGAGGATGAACTGGGCTGTCTCTGTGAGCTGGGATAGTTTAGTTTGCTTCTGCTGACTCAGACGTCAGAGTTCCGGGCTCCTGGCCTTTGAGCTATAGGACATATACCACTGACTCTAAGTCTTTTTGCCTTTGGCCTGGCCCTGAGACTTAAAGCATTATCTTTGCTGGTTCTGAGACTCCCTCCGTAAGTGGAAGACGCCCTTTCTGCACATGTACATTTATGAAGGAGACTTTCTCACAGGCTCGGCTTTGTGGGCAACCGCTTATGCTGTCCTGACCTATCACGTGGGTTCCGATCAGTCTCTTCCAAAGACTTTGGATGTTTGTCATGTGTTTTAGATGAGCATAGTTATTTTAGATGACCTGGTGTACCCAGGTACCAAGCATAGGGATGTGTGTCTGTACATTTCACTTTTTGACCTGTTTTTCACAAACATAGTTTGTCTGCTCCTAAATATTATACTTTTATGGCTGTCGTTAGTAGACCTGAGTGTCTATTGTTGCAAAAATATGGATGTTGTTATTGATTGTTTTATTGTGTTAAATAGCCTATTAAATGTTCTGTCATGTTATATTTCTCAAGTAAATCTTTAAAAATATAAAAAAGTGTCTTCTAAAAAGCGTTAAAATTATTTCTTCCAGAATTATATTTTTGAAACATATTTTTCCATAATTGTGTTTTTGATCCTTTGGGATTTTAGACTCAAAAGATTTTAGACGTTAGGGATCTTTATCGTTTAGATTTCAGCATTTGGGATTCTGGCATTTGGGATTGTCTTTTGGGATTATGGCCCTGTATCGGTCAGCTTATGGAGAGAGAAATACATTGCATTCTGTGGTGGCTTTTCCCCCACCACTGTCTTGAGAAGCCTACTGTGGGAAACATCTGTTGTTTTGCTGTGTATAGAATCTATTATTTATTTTCTGGGGATACTCTACTTTTCTTTAGGGTACTTCCCTCCCTTCCACTTTGTATCTATAACGTAAGCGGATTGATTCTACCTCCCAATTTCAGGGTGAGTGCATAATTCAAGTGAAGTCATCATTAAATGCTCTCTCCTGGTCAGGGATGGTCACATGACCTAAGCTGGGTCAATGGACTTAATTGTGGGACTTTTCATTGGAACTGTTAGGAAAGTGGAAGTCTTAAGGTTGGTGCACTCTGAAAGATAGGCCCGGAGTGGTTTGCCATTATTTCATCACTATGAAGGAAAGTTATTCCTTGGAATAAAGCCAAGATAGCAAAACAGAGCCAAGAAAGGAAAGAGCTAGGTTCCTGGTCATGTATTATGAGCACCTCGATACAGCTATGCTTGAAGCTCCTATGAATCAACCACTTATTTGAGTGGTGAATAATGTCCTATGATAAGTGAAATATGGCCACATATTTAATGAAATTGTGCCTCCTTTCACTAGGAGGTGGTGTCTATTTCATCACCTCTGAAGCCGGGTAAGCCTTGTAACTTGCTTTGATGTGCAGCAGATGGTGAGAGTCACATTGTATGAGTGATGGAGATCAGGTCTCAAGGGGTCTTTCAGCTTCTAGCTTCACCCTCTTGGATCTCTGGCTTGAGATTACCATGTAAGAAAGTGAGCCTAACCTGTGGACAAGGAGAGGCCATGTGGAGGAGAACTGCAGATCTCTAGTAGCTGCATACACGTCTGCAAGGCTGCCTTGGACCACCAGCCTCCTTGAAACTTCCAGCTGAATACAGCTGCCACGGAGCCCAGGTGGGGCCAGGTGGGAACTGTCCAGCCAGCCCTCAGATTCAGAGCTGCTATTTTAAGCATCTTTAGTTTTGGGGTGACTTGCTAAACATTACAAATAGCTAATATCTTTCCTTTTTTCTTGCTTTATGTCAGTTTGGTTTTATTTTCTGTCATTTGCAACGGAGAGAGTTCTGACTGATGCACTTAAATAATAAACTAAAGATTACAAGAAATGTACTTTTGCAGACTTTCTTCCCACCTCTGGGTGAAACCAACTGCCTTGATATAGAGTTTAATGTCTCAAGTGCATGCATGTATGTGAGTTTTCTTGTTGGTGAGATCCATTTCTTTATAACTGTAACTTATCTGAATGGTAATGACCCTATTTCCAAAATATATGGATTTTTCTACCATATGCTTCAAGGGGAGACCATTCAACAATTCTTTCGTCACTGTTCATTTATGGGATTTAACACTTGGCCTTAGATTTTTCCATGGCTGAATGCTCCACTGGAAATGATTCTGTGACTTTTAGGTGTAGATAGTAGAAGAGAATACCGCTTTCATTGGTTCTCCTACAGTATTCATTTTTGGAGCCCTGAGCCTAGAAAAATATGAGGCTGTCATGATTTGAGGAACTTAGGCCACAGGGAGAAGCTATGTGGAGGTGTTCTGGCCAGCAGCCCCAGCTGAGTTTCCAGTGACAGCCGGCATCAACTGCCAAAAGTGAGACACCAGCAGGAGATTGCCACCTCCAGATGTAAATTCACCCCCAGCCTTTGAGTCCTCTGTGGAGCAGAGACAATCACCCCTCTGTGTGCTTTCTGAACTCCTGACTACCAAATCTGTGAGTACTATAAAATAGTTATTTTTGTGAGTACTATAAAATAGTTACTTTAAGTACTAAATGTGGAGGCAATTTGGTACACAAATATATAACCAGAACAAAGAGGAAAAGGGAGACTCAAGAGAAGTTGGAAGCTAATGGCAAGAGAGGGGAAACCTTGAGGAGGTCAAGACAGCTAATACCTAAAAGGCATCCACTGGATCTGACTGCCAGGAAACCATAGTAACTTCGGCAGAAGTACCCTCAGGAGCATTGTGAAGGCTAAAGTCAGAGTGCCATGAAGGACAGAAGAGGGAGCAGACTGTGGGCTACCTTTTCATTAAGCTTGGTCGTGAAACCTTGGATAGAAATGGGGGGAATTAGATGGAGATGAAAGTCAAAGAATTTTCTTAAAAGATGGTAGGGAAAGATTTAAGAAGAGATTGAGGTTGGAGATACAGAAGGAAATATTACTTATTGGAGGGATATCCTGAAGGAAGTAAGAGGAATTAGATAAAACTTATGCTGAGGAAGAAGTGATTCTGAACCACCTCTGTTGAAGAAGGAAAGAGATTTACTAGGTGGTAGAGAAGGTCACTTCTGAAACTGGGAGCCACAGTTGCTTATACTTCTGGTGGCTTTCATGAGAGGCTTTTTGGAACCAGCTGTGCTTTAGAATCTAGGGGTTGACAACCACAGGAAGCAGTGTGGCTTCCTTTAATGTCATATCATTGAGGAATTGTATGATTGCTTTGATAGCAAAAATTGGCTAACTTCACTGTATACTGATACAAGGAGTCCTAGGAGTCATCTCTGCCTCTACTCTGATAGAGAAATTATTTCTCTTGTATTCTTATTGCTTATTTTCTTGATTAAATGCAATTGATTAGCCTTCCTGTTACAGTGGACCCTTGAGTCATGACTGGTCTAACATACAAACAACTTGGGTTACGACTGGAATTTTAGTTTTAACTTATGAACAAAGTCTTGAGTTTGACCTGAATGCCAGCTGCTTCTGCTTCCCGATGGTCTCGGATGCAGATTGAACCCTTAAAGAGTTCTGGAAGGAGCATTGCAACATCCTTTCCTGTGTGGTGTGGTTGGGAAATCCTGGGCCGATGTCCTTCTAAGGACACTGAGATCTGCCTGGAAGAAAATGTGGCCTAAAATTATACAGGAGAGAGACTTTGAAGGCAGTTGACCAACATAAGTTACAACCAGTCCTTGGGAACAAATTGAGTTTGTAAGTCAAGGGTCCACTGTAAGTGTCATTCTGCCTGGCTGAAGCTTCTACCCTTTTGTCCTACTTCTCTCTTAGAGCTACACAAAAGAATAGACTTTCAGATTCTATTTTACCTTATAATTAGCCAAGGGTATTGAAGACAAAGGCAAGAGAACATAAAGTGACTGTTATTTTTTGCCTCTAAGGGCAGCGTCCTTCTCATTGGGTAACATTCAGAAAACATAGGGGTGGACAATATAGAAAAGAGAATTAATCCCTTACCAGTCCAATTATTTAAATACAGGATGACTAATAAATTGCATATTTTTGGTTAATTTTCATAAGATAATATAACAGGACATATAAAATGACAATTTTATCAAATTTATTCAGTACAAGAATTGACTGGTTGAAATGACACCTGCTGATGGTGTGTAAACAAAGGCTCCACCTGAGTGATGCTCAGGGTAAACTGTGGCGTGGTTAAGAATGAACCCAAGTAGAGTAGGTACTTTAGAACTTCTGGGTAGGTAGAACAAAATACCATAGAGCAGATTGTTTATAAACAAGAGAAATTTGTTTCCATAGTTCTGGAGGCTGAGAAATACTACATCAAGATGCGAGCAGTTGCAGTATCTGTCAAGGTCCGCATTCTTCATGATAACCTTCTCACTCTAACCTCCCATGGCAGAAGGCATGAGGCTTCTCTCTTTGGCCTCTTTTGTAAGGCCGTTAATTCCACTTAGGAGGGCACTGACCTAATCACTTCCCAAATGCCCTACCTTCTAATACCATCACCTTGCAGGTAGGATTCCAATGTATGAATTTTGGAGGGACAGAAACATTCAGGCCACAGCTGTAGGTGAATGTGTTACGACACAGATTTATGGCATGAAATCTATAAAGATGAGTTGTGATTTTGACGTGGAAAAGTTCATAAAGAATGAGTTATATTATAGAATCCTGATTTGTAAATAACAGATATGCAGAAAAAGAGTATACCAAAACACTAATGGCTTTCTGTGGGTGGTTGTATGATGGAAAATTCCAGTTTCCTTGTTAAAAAGGAACACATGGGCCAGGGATTTGGCTCAGTGGTTCTGCCACCTGCCTCACAAATGCAAGGTTCTGAGTTTGATCTCTGATACCAAAAAAAAAAACAAAAACAAAAAAAGAACACATATTTCTTGTGTGAACAAACTGAATCAGTAAAAACAAAGCAACCACTGAATCTGAATATTTGCTTAATAGTGTGTCTGCAGGCTGTGACCATATCTTGAAAAAATATTCTGTTTTTTGTTTTTGAGAAGTTATTTTCTATTGGGAAATGGATCTTGGATTTTAAATTAATGCTGTAAAAAGTTTCCAGAAAATATCAGGGCATTTTCCAAGGGAACCCTAGGAGGTAGGAGCAATTGAAATACTAAAAAGTCTGTGTTCTTATGGTCATTGGCTATTTAATTTGTTTTTCATTGATCTTTGGGCCACATAGAATTCTAACTGGTTGTGAATGAAGATGAGAAACTAGAGCAGAAGTTCATGGGGTTAACACTCTGTATGATGAGGCCTCTTTGATTATTAGTCAAGGGAACACTACTGGAGACCAAATTTCATTTTCTCTGTTCACATATCAACCATTCCTTTGAACCATGTTCCTAACCTGGAGCAGGTGTTTCCTTGTAGCATTTGATTATACATCCCTACTTCCTTTAGCGTGTGTTTTTAAGTTTATATGGAGCAACTGTCAATATAGGAAATTAACTATAGAAAAATAAGACTTAATGTGATGAGATGTTTTATGGATAAAGTTCTGTGTTATAATGCTTTACATAGTTTCTCACATTATTTCAGTAGTCTTGCAAATGGGACTGGTTATTATTCTCACCTTTGAATGAACAAACCAAGGTTTAGCAAATTTAAAAGGATGCTTAAGGCCCCTTGGTAGGGTTTGGGTTTGAATTCAAGGCTTAGTTACAAAGTCCTTGTATTTTCCAGTATAACACGTGGCTTTATAAGCTAGCACATCACACAAGGATTTGAGTTGCCTGCACAGGTGAGTGAAATTGAACATTTGGGAGAGCCTTTTTGTGCAGATTTTTATTATATTTTGAGCATGTAGGGTGGAGTATTTGGTGGCCAGGCAGGAGGCCTGAAGTTGGCAAAGCTACTCTGGCACTTTCTGCCTATAAGACAGGCTCGTTTATTTCATGCCAGCTAACGTGGAGGGTGGCTTAAATGATTTATGATTGAAGGCTTTTTTTTTTCTTGTTGACAAAAATACCCCTATTGCAATAAGCCTTAGCTACTCCATTTTTAATAAAGCAGGCATAGCAGCTGCAGAAGGTCAAGAGAGACAGACTGTGTTTATGCCGAGGAGGGTGTCAAGTCAAATGTGCCCCTGGTCAGAGTCCCTCCTGAGCAGATGGATTTTCCACGGTCTGACTCTTAGGGATTAACCCTGGACTTCAAAACTGTAGGGTACACTGTTCCCTGGGAGGTCATCAAGGAGGACCTGAAACTGGGGTGGGGTGGGGTGGGGCAGTGGTTCTGTGGAGTGCATTATTACCATTATTACTGGGGGGTTTCTAAGGACCGAGACTGTTATGAGCTATAGATTTGAGGCTGACACACTGAACAGTATCCAGACTCCATGTTACCCTGGGCACATCCTCAAGTCCCAGGAATTGGGCAGCTGCAAAGAACAGTAGCAGGGAGTCACCATGGAACTTGTTGCTAATGTTTGTGCAGTGGCTGGTATGAAACGGCATACAATACAGGTATTGTTTTGCATTTTGGGAATCCCAGTCAGTAGCTAGTATTAAAGTGTGTCCAGGGCTTGGATGGAGAATTCACTCTGACTACCACTATATTAGATTTCAGAGGGACATCCAGACAGTGTCTGGAGGTAGAGGGTGGGGATGGAATAGGTTGAGTTGTTTCTGAGACTGGGCCCAAGGTGGACAGTCCAGGAGAGTCATGTGGCCCAGGCTTATTTTCTGAAAGGCCCACCCATTTAAACTTTTCTTTGTGGTGCCTGTGATTGAACCCAAGGCCTTGGACATGTTTGGCAAGCACCCTACCACTGAGCTACATCCCCAGCCCCTAGGTCTATGAGTTTTGACAAACACACTAGGTCACATAACCACCACAATCTTCTATACAGAGCAGTTCCGTCACTGTTTCTCCCATTCCAATTCTTTTGTGGGGCTTCTTGTAGTTAACCTACTTAATCCCTGGCCACCCGTAGTCTGTTTTCTTTCTCTGTAGTTGTACCTTCAACAGAAGAATGCCACATAAGTGGACTTGGATTGTGTCACAGTGCGTTTGAGATTCACCCGTGTTGCACCTGCCATAGTTTGTTCCTTTTTCTTGCTAGGTAGTGGACTATGGTATAGATACATTCTGGCTCATGTGTTCACCATTTGAAGGGCATTTGAGTCATTTCCATCTTGTGGGCGAGTGGTTACTGGGGATTGAACCCAGGCCTATTGCATTGAGCTATATTGTCAGCCCCGCCGCCCACCTTTTTATTTTGAGACAGTCTTGCTAAGTTCCTAAACTGCTTGAATTAGCAGTTCTCTTCCTTCAACCTCCCGGAGTGCTGGGAGTATAAGAATGACTCACCACACTCAACTCTGGTCTAGTTTTTGATGAATATGAATAGAGCTGTCAGAAACATTCATGTGCAAGTTTTTGTATGAACACAAATTTTTAATTTCTCTTGAGTCAGTATCTGGAGTGGAATTCCACAGTCTAAGTGTACAAATGTCTAAGTTTATGAAAGGAAACTACTGAGCTGTTTTCCAGAGCCACTGTGCCATTTTTGGGTCCTCACCCTCAATGCGTGAGGGCTCCAGTTGCTCTGCTCCTTTGCTGGCTTTGGGTATTGTGATTATTTATTTATTTATTTATATTTATTTTTAGTGTTTTAATAGGTAAGCTCATTGTGTTTTCATCTTGCATTTTCATTTAAATGTTTTAGATGTTATTTCCAAATCAGGTCCGCGTGTATAGTCACCATGTTCAGGCTCAAAAGAAGTAACTAGCACAATTATATTGAACTTATTTTTGTATATGGAAAGAAACATTCATTTGTCCAGTGTGTATATTTAAAATTTACCACAATTTTTGTACCCTTGTTGTGGTGTTTCTTTATATTTTAATATACCCGAGCCTGTGGCATTGAGAAATGCTATCTGGCTGCCATTAACAGATACTCAACCATGGTTGAGGCATAATTACACATAATTCACATAAAGGAATTCCAGATGTAGACAGCCCAGGGCTGGTAAGGTGGCTCCACAAAATCATCAGGGACCCAGTTTCTTCTATCTTTCTATGCCATCATCCATAAATTGTGGCTTGCTTCTCAAGGTCAAAAGATGGTTTCTGGAATTCTAGCCATAACATTTGTTTTCGAGGCAGGAAAGTGGGCCTGGGAAGAGGCCCTTCCCACTTTTTCTTGCAGGGGAAGAGCCTTGTATCCTTTCTCCTCCTCGTTGTGACCCGGCCCAGGCTGCAATGTGTGTCTGACTGCTCTCTGCTTAGGAGAAATAGCCAGGATTTTACTTCTTTCACTAGGAAATATCCAGGCCGATTTGTTTTTAGTTTAAACTCAGTTTGGAAAAGCCTATTACTTTAAGTTCATTTGAAAATTGGAAGCATCCAATTAGAAGGTTGCATTGAAGGAGGCATGGTTGGGGTCTGCATGTGGAGATGCTAATGGTGAATACCTTGGCGGTGAAAGAAGAGGTGGAAAAATTCCCTGGTGAGAGCTGAAGGCTGTCTATGTAGGACACACAGCTCTGTGAGGCTTCAAAGCTTCTGGCATCTTGATTGTGTACTTCTACCTGCAGAAGTGGCTTGGTGGGTAACAAAAATCATTTCTGTATCTCTTTCCTTTTGACTAGACTGGAGGTACCCTGGAGGGCAGGAGCTTGGTGGATTTCCACCCATACATAATGTTCTGTGTACTTACTTATATATATGAATTTTGTACTCTTGCTAACTTCCTAGAAAGACTAAATAAAGCAAAATATAACTGGATACTTTGGGGATCCTTCAAGTTAGGGCTGCCAGATAAAATGTGGGGAATTTAGTTAAATTTGAATTTCAGATAAGCAATAATTCTTTTAGTGTAAGCATACCTCCAAATTTCTCACGGGACATACTTATAATAAAATACATTTATTGCTTACTGAAAATTTAAATTAATTAGTCATTATGGTGTTTTTGTTTGTTTGTTTTGTTTGTTTTTGCTAAACCTGCCAACCCTGGAGTACCTTGAGTATCAGGAGAAGGCTCTAATATATCTTGTGGGATAGCACCTGTTTTATTGAACTTGTTGGGACAGTGGTGGGAAACATCTGTTGATTTGATGTTGCTGAGTTTAGAACCCCTGATGCTTTTCCATAGCTGCTCATAAGCTAAGTCAGTATAGCAACCTGTGGAAAACCCTGGCTAGGGTATCCAGAGACTTAGGGATAACATGAGGTTTACATTCCCGTCTCTCCTTGACTCATCACTTGCCTGTTTAGAGCTCCTTGAGTGTATGTCTTGTATCTGTTTATGCATTGAAACCTAAAATTAGAATGGGAAAGCTCAAGTTTACAACAGTCACGAGTAGATCCTGATGATGTGAACACAATAGGCCACATATTCAGGGCTTTCCAAAATCAGTGGTTCTCAAAGTGTGGTCCCTGGGCGAGCAGTATCCATATTACCTAAGGAATTTATTAAGAAATGTAGACTTGAGCTGGGCTTGGTGGTGCATGCCTGTAATCCCAGCACTTGGAAGGCTGAGGCAGGAGGATTGTGGTGAGTTCGAGACCAGCCTGGGCTACATAGTGAGCTCCAGGTCAGTCTCAACTACATAGTGAGACCCTGTCTCAACCCCCCATCCACCAAAAAAAGAAATGTAGACTTGGACCACACCTCAGTCCGCTTGAATCAGAAAGTCTGAGAATGGGACCCAGCAATCTGTCTTTTATGAGTCCTTAGGGTGATTCTGATGCATCCTAAAGTTGGAGAACCACTGCTCTAACACAGAGGAAATGCACACATTTTCTGCAAAGGCCCAGATAGTAAATATTTTAAGCTTTGTGGTTTATAGAGTTTCTGTTGCATTTACTAACTTCTGCCATTACAGTGCAAAAGCAGCCAGGGACAATATGTAAAAGAATGGGTGTGGCTGTGTTAGAAAGTAAATAAAGCTTTCTGTTTATAAAACCAGGGAGGTAGGCAGGATTTGTCCCTGTCGAGTAGTGTGCTGGCCCTTGTGAAAAGCAAAGGCACCTTCGGAGTAGTATCATGGTGCAGCTCTTCTATTCATTGGTAGGTGTGAAATGTTCCTAAGTAGCCACATAATCAGAAGTGGGAGATACTACAATGGAAAACCAACCAACAAACCAAAGTCCAAAACAGAGCAGACTAAGTCTGATGACATAGCTGTTGTCATCCTAAAGGCTTCCAGTGACCGGAGGTGTCTGTCCATCTCTAAGTCTTATCCTGATTATACCTGTGATGCTCATTAATGAAACCATCCTGACTGTTCTTACCAGAGACTTGTCCCTACCCCAAGCACTACCTGATGGTTTTATTCTTTCTCTTGGCCACACACCCACCATTGCTCTAGAAGACCAGTCACTCATTCTTCCCTCAGACATCCAACACGTCATTGTTCTTCCTCACTCGCAGATCATGGCTTTGCTCCCTCTTTCACAGAAAATCTAGAAAGAGAATAGAATTTCTGCAGCTGCCATTATATCTCAGAATCTACCAAATATCTCCCCAAGTGATGTTGTCACTGTGGGTCAGCTGCCATCGCCCCAAGGCATGCACCTCCATCTTTGCTCTAGATCTTGTCTCCTTGGGCTTATTTCAGGCCATTACTGTAGCAGTTGCTTCCTTACCTTCTAGGGATCGCCCCAAGGCATGCACCTCCATCTTTGTTCTAGATCTTGTCTCCTTGGGCTTATTTCAGGCCATTACTGTAGCAGTTGCTTCCTTACCTTCTGTATCACTAACATAACCCATCATTTCCTTGTTGCAAACATTTTGTAATTTCTCACTTGTCATCATCTTGTTACCACACCATTTCTCTGCTTCCCTTGACAGCAAAACCTTCTTTTCCGGATCGATCTCTTCCTTCTTTCTGCTTTTGAAATCACACCTATCAGACTTTTGTCTCCTCCACTTCCCTGAAACAATTGACAATGTCCTTTGACTATTGACCTTTAAGGTGGTTACTTCCATGGCCAATATTCAGTCCCCAATATACCAGCGTTTTCAGTAGTATTTGACATAGTTGATCCCTGTGTCCTTCCTGAGACATTTTCCTCAGTTTCTGTGACTTTTCTCAGTTTCTTTCTGTTCTCTTTTAACCTTGTTTCCTGGTTCCTCCTCATCTCTTGAGTGCTTCTCATGCCTCCTACTTCTAAATGTTGGAGTTCCTCAGGGCTCAGCCCTTGGAACTCACTATATTTATTCCTTTACTGATCCCATCTCATTTAATGGCTTAAATACCACCGATTTTATGGTTTTAATACAAAGCTATCTCAGTCTATGTCTCTGGTCTAGAAATACTGTACCCATACTAACATATCCAGCTTCTTATTTAGCATCTGTATATAGGTGTCTAATAAATGTCAAAACTAAAATCAAAACTAAAGCTCCAGGTTTTTTCCCCCTGACCATCCTTCCCAAACTTATTTATCCTATAGTCTTCCACAACTCACAAAGGACAGCTCTATTTTTACAATGTGACAAAACTTTTGGAGTTATAGAGGAGGGAAATCCTTCCCTCTCCCTTCTGAGGGTGCAAAAATAAAGGAGAGGCAGAATCATGGGAGATAAGATAGTCTAACTTATTACATGCTTGGGGCATCATATCCTGTGAGATCTAGAGCTTGATAGCATCCTCAGGAGAGGGAGAGGGAAGAAGCAGGCAACTTTAGGAAGAGTAAACGATTTCTGGGAAGATGAATGGGCCCCTGGTAAAACTACCCAGGACAAAGCCTGGGCATGATAAGTATTTGACTTCTAGTCTCTCCCGAAATGCTAGTTTAGTTTTCCATGGTTGATGAGAGTCCCAGGGAAGAGTATATGACAGTGCAACTCCTTTTGGAAGCTCTGTCTCTAGGCAGATAAAGGAAGTTTTGAGAAAGCCGCTTCCTGCATTTGCTGTTGACAACTGTCTTAGTTTGAAGTCCAAAGTGTCATATTTTGGAGTGGCATTTCCAGAACTCCTCCATTTCCCATCTGAAACTTGCTGAGAAGTTTCATACCCTAAGAGTTGAGATGGTGGCTCTGGAGAAAAAAATTGGGTTAGTAGCTGAGTGGTAAGAGAACTGCGACTAAGTCAGTGCAATTGAACAGTTGTGTCTCATATCAGAAGGTGGTATGCAGGTGGACTGTCATCAAAGTTAGGTTGCTGTGGGGGGGAGCAAACAAAAATTTAGTAAGAGACATTTCTGTGGAAACAAAAGAAAAGTAAAAAATCAGTGGCTTGGAACATAAAGTAGTTTCCTAGTCTGGAGGGCGGATAGCTGAGGAGACTTCTAGATGTTGGGCTCAAGGTATCTGTCGTGGAGGGGTGAGCAGTGGCACTCTGGCAAAATGACCTGGTTTGCCATTTGTATCTCGTGTCCCAGGGAGCTTTCTGAGTAGTCTAATATACAAGCAGGCTCAGAGGTTGTGGCTGTGTAGTTGTGGTTTCTCTGAAGTCTGTATCAAGTTTTTCAGGCTTTCCCTTGCTAGGCTTTGGGAAAGGGCAGTTTTAATTGCAGTAATTCCAAGTCAGAAGGGGTGGGGAGGAGAAAATTGGTTAATTTGGAGGCTTATAGCCAAATATTCATGGAAACCAGAAGAATTAAGGATCCAATGAGTTTGCAGGTAAATATACCAAACTCTCAAAAACAATGAGCAAGGATGTTTAAAAACATGTAATTTATCAGAGAAAGCTAGAATTTAGTAATAGTGCACTATGATTGTTTTCTGAAAGGTAATTTTTTCTCTCTACAGTCTCGCTCATTTCTACCAAAGATAAGCAAAGTAAGACTAATTTATTTGTAAAATAAGACTAGTTTCATTAAACTTAGCTTGATTATTTACAGAAGAGCAGCAAGGTTAATGATTGACCATAGGGATTCTTTTTAAGACAGCTTTGCTGAAATCCAGATTGGAGTTTTAAGAGCCTACAGGGTTAGGAAGCCAAGCCAGGGGACTCATCATGAAATTTTTTCTGTAATGTCCATAGATTGGATGAATTCTTTCCTTCTTTTGAGGTTCCAAAATATCCTGAGTTTCCTGAGCAGGCCAGGAAATGGCATTCCAAAGTCGCCTATAAGCCAACCATGTGAATGGGCCCCTTGAAGCCATTCAAAGAATGGGGCCAATGGATATCTATCCTCAGAAGGCTTTCTTGGCTCCATAAAGTCAACCTGAGTTTTGTAAAGTTCAATGTTCATATCAGAAAAGATGGCATTGCAGTCAAAGCCTTTGCAATACAACTGGTATTTCCAGTTGTGTGTTGATACAAAGAGAAGAGATTCTCGTTGAAGTTTGGCAAATAAATATATTGACATAAAATGAGATTACTCATTGGTAGTTTCACAATTCTGGAGAGATCAGATAGGGAGAAAAAGTAAATTTTGTTGTCTGTGAATAAAAATGTACTTTTAAAGTTGCTGTAAGTTATAGGTAGTTTAAAAGAAAAATTTTCCTTAAATCCAGAAAACAAAAAACAACCAGTAATGTTTCAAACAAAAATATCATAAAGAGATATAATCCTTTATTGGTTTAGTCCCATATAATTAATTCTTATTCTGCTTGATGTTGGGTTAGCAATTTTAAGAGTTTGATTTCATGTTAGGTTCTGGAAATTCTTACCCGTCCAATGATAAAAATCTTAAACTTAGCAGAAACCTATTATTCCAGAGTATTTGTCAGAATATTTTGCATGGATCTCCCTGAAGAGCTGTAGCTGATTACAAATGGTTTTAGAGAAGAATCAAAATAATAATCAGATTTCAGTCTTGGAAAGGTTATTGTTAAAAATCTGATGAGAGTTCATTAAAGCTAGTAATTAATAGGGTAATTTGGTTATTTTTGTGGCATGTGTTTTAACATAACCAAAATTATGACTGATGACAAATTGCATTTCTAGGAATCTTAGGCAATATTTGAATCTTTTTATTATCATATCAGTAACTTATTAATAAATATATAGTATAGTATGATATATTATTTTAGAAGGCTTCCCATACAACTTAACATATCAAATGAGCCTAATTAGTTTACTAATTCTCTTTTATAATGTGAGAGACATTTCATTTGAGCTTTCCAGGAAAATTGCAAAGTTAGTTCAAAAGCAACAAGACTTAATAGGGAATTTCATTTTGGATAGAAAAACAGGGAAATGGACCTTTCGCAGGTGGGAAGGGGATCTTGGGATGGAGAGAGAAAGGAGGGGATATAAAATGGATTAAGATGTGATATGCACTGTGAATGTACCAATTCTCCACGATGTATATAATCATTATATGCTACAAATATATAGTGATTATAAACAGGAGTTAAAAAATTTCATTTTGGGAAGTTTGTTGAAAATGTCAAAAAGGTTTAAAATACTTAATTAAATATAATCACAGGTCTGTGTATCATTGATTTAACCAGTGCAAGTTGAAAAGCTTTAAGGTCAAATACATTGCACGTAGTTGCAGGAAATACTTAGTAGAGAGGATTAGGTTTGTTTTTGTTTTTCCAAATATAAAGACACAATAAAAGACAACATGAAGCACAGAAAATCATTTTGGTTTGATACCATTTTTTTTTTAGACAAATGACTCAAAAGGTGATAGAAAGCCAGGCTTGGTGGCACATACCTGTAATCACAGCCACTTGAAAGGCTGAGGCAGAAGGCTTGCAAGTTCAAGGACAACTTGGGTGACTTGGCAAGACTTTGTCTTAAAATAAATGAATAAATACAATTTTAAAAATAACAAGGAAAAAATCTTTTACTGTAAGAAAATTTTGTAATTTTAAAGAGAAGACCGAATTATAGCACTTTTAATTATATATCAGAATTTTAAGATTATTTATATTTTAAGTAACTTAATTTCCAGTGAAAATCTAGGAAGTAAAAAACTTTTCATTCTCCTGTACCAACATTTTATAGATGTTCATTTCATAATTTCAGAAATAAATGCTTCCTTCAGAACAATTTTTTCTAATAACCTAGATATTTTTAGTCCCTTAGTGATAAGAAGCCAAAAGTAAGTCCATCTTGGTGGTACATGTCTGTAATTCCAGCACTCTGAGAAGCTGAGGCAGAAGGATCACAATTTAGCAACTTAGATCCTGTCTAAAAAAAAAAATTTGTAAGTGCTGGGGCTGTGGCTCAGTGTGAGGGGACCTAGGTTCACTCTTTAGTACTATAAAGAAAATTCCAGAGTAGATAAATGTAAAACTTATACCTACCAATTAATGCTTCAATATTTCATCTTATTTAGAAGTAATCTATATGTTCAGTTAATATCCATCATTTAATTTAACCTAACAAACTCTAAGGGCATAGTTGAGATTTTGGAAAACTTTTCAGTAAGTATATTATAAAGCATAATTATTATCAAAATGTTTAGAAAGTTTTATTCCCTTTACATCTTATTTAATTTACTTGTTCTTAATAGTTGTGCTTGGATTACTCCTGAAAATTTCATGAAACATTAGACAAAGCTAGCTGTTTTTTCATTATTTCCTGTTAACTTCTTTTAGAGAATGTGTGTTATCACCTGAACAAGAACCTACAGTGAAACACATAGATATTTTGCTAATAAACCAGAAGACAGCAACAATATTGAAGTAATCTGATTTCCCCTAGGCATATAAATTTGAAAACTATTTGGGTTAGTTTCTATGTTTCTAGCAGTTTTGGATATATTTAACTTATATGAGCACTCATTTATCTTTAAGCCAATTTGAATTGAATTATTTTATGATATTTTATAGCTTATAGACATAAGATACAGATATATGCACATTACACATGCATAAGCCCCCTGAAACATATGAACACAAAGAAAGATCCGATAGTTTTCCTTTTAAAATTTTAGCCATGAGATAGATACAGTATAAAGCTTATTTGTAGGGACAGTTGGATCCAAATTGTATATTTTTGTGAATGGGACAAATTAAGGTTACTGCTCATATGGTCAAAGGCTTTTACTATTATTAATTGTTTTTTTTTTTAAAGATCTTATAAGATTGTTTCACTTGTCACTTGCCAAGTAGTCCTTTCACCCAGCTCCATCCCTCTTTTCCCCATTCTTTCCTACTCCACCCTTCTCCTTCCTGCTCCTCTCCTCTCAGTTTTCTCCCTAAAGTTTGCAAATGCAATGATTCTCAGATAAAACCAGGTCTAAGATTTATATCTCAAAGGCACAGAGAAAGAGTACTTGATTGGGGGAGCATGAATATTTATATTTATATCATTTATATTTATATAATATTTATATTTTTCTTCTTTTTCCTAAGTGTTAACAGTTCTGCTTTCATTGTTGAAATCTTTTTTTAAAAACTAATTTCTACAAGTATTTTGAGATGAACAGGTGAAGTTTAGAGATTGGTAAGGATAGGTAGACTTTTTTTTTTTTTTTTTTTTTTTTTTTTTTTTTTATTTTTTTTGTAGTAGGGATAGATTCCAGGTCCTTCCCACTGAGCTACATCCCTAGCTTTTTACAAAATTTATTTCTGCTTTTTATTTTGAGACAGAGTCTTGCTAAGTTGCTAAATTGTCTAGGATGGACTCAAACTTGTGATCTTCCTCCCTTAGCCTCCTAGAGTGCTGGAATTACAGGCAGAGCCACCATGCCCAATTATTTTGAATTGCTTCTAGAGACACATTCTAGTTTTTGTAAAGACTCAGAGTATAAGACAAAGAAAGGTCCCCAAAGAATTTGGTTGCAGCCCAAATGGTATCATTGGGTTGACTAGTTGTCCAATTATAGTATCTTCAATTTGTTTCTTTATATCAGGGAGATTTCCCACTATAATGGAAATAAAATATTTATGTGTTCTAGATTTATAGCTCTCCTCTTTGGAATGTTTTAATTAGTTTTTTTGTTGTTTCTTTCTCATATCTACTGCACCATGTTTGCTTATGAGGGAAAGTCTTTAAAAAAAAAGTTGCTGTCATTCTCTGAATGAGACCAAAGCTCTAAACCAAAGGTATATCTCATGAGTAACTAATAAACCTTTAATGACTTTAATCACAGATGCACAAGATGCCTCCAAAGAGGAAGAAAACACAAAGTTACTCCCAAGACAACCAGGAGAAATAAAGATTTAGGCAGTGTCCCTGAGGGTTGGTGACCGTTGGCACCTCCTGCCTTTGACAAACAAAAAGCCAAACCAAGGCTCAAGTCAAATGAATAAAAAAACCTAAAGGGCAAAACTTCAAACAAACAGGCGAGCAACAGGTATCAATGAGAGGGAAAGGATCACTAATGGATGGGCGCCCAAAGCCAAGAATCATAATTCAAGCCAATTCTTAAATGTTTCTCCCCATGAGATGAAGGCATTTGCTGAGGAAATGGAGCTAGATTTGGAGGAGGGGAACCCAGAGTTCCACAATATCTTCTGGAAGTCAAAGATAGGGCATAGGGCAAATGCAAGAAGGGAGAGAAAGGGTGGGTTTAAATGATTTTTAACTTTGTTCTATATCTGATTTCAGCTTTTCAGTGTTGCTAAAGGAGTCTTTGGGATCTGTTGTTATAGTCCGTCTTGTCCTATTTTCAATTTGATCTTCCTAAAGGTACCAATAAGATAAGTTTAGAATGAAAGCTCTCTAAAAATTGTTTTAAAATATAACTAATTTACTTGTTTTAGAAGTGACTTAAACTAAGTAGTCTCACAGAAGATCTGGAAATAACTTTCCTGGTTTAGAATATCATGGGATACAAATGCAATTACTAAAGTGGGCGTACAAGATGAAGCCGCCATGATCCAAAAATTCAATCTCAGATCCACAATCAATCTCAGATAGATTAGGAAAGCAAAAACCTCTACTGCTACAGTAGTTAAGGGGGGCATTTGTAACAACAGTGTCTCCATTCTCCCCTCAAATGTGGGATGGCTCTTTGCTGACCCACTAATCTATGACAGCAGGCCGGTGATATTCAGTTAGGAGTGTCCTAGCACTAACCACACAGCAAAGATTGAGGTGACAAAAGCCCTTTGTGGGCTAACACTTCTCATGAGGACCATCTCCCCTGAGAGCAGAGAGGGCTACTTGTTACCACGTCTTGGGCTCTCTGCCTGTTCACTATCTGCTTGATACAAGCTGACTTGTGTCTTGAGCTGGCAGAGACCACATGGAGTATACTCACTGGCCCAAAAGCCAAGATTTCAGGACATAAAACAAGACAAAAGGAGAACTACATGTAGTTTTGTCTAGGGGACCCACGGAAAAGCTGGCCTAAAATGATGTCAGTGAGAACCTGGGGCTCACCTGCCTGTGAATGACAGGATTATAAGGGCCTGTGCCTGTGTTCTTGCCTCTGAGTCTCCTCTTTATGATGTGTGACGTGAACCACAGAGACAGAGGGAAACAGTGACCATCTGTGGGCGGGCAGGGATCAGAAGGCAGCAGTATTCACATACACTTGCAATGCCAAAGTTGCTCTACCCAAGGACTGGTTCACATGGTGTTTTCTCCCATGAATCTGAATTTGGAAGGAAAAAAGACCAGGAGAGGCTCACCACACTGTCCTCACTGGGTCTCTGGGGAAAGATCCAAGGCACTGAGCTGGTAAGAAACCTTAGTTTTGTCAGGCTTATCAGGTCCATGGCCTCTGAGCTGCAGCCTCAGAAGCATGCGAAGTGGTAGGATTGCATCTATATGGCTGGAACTGGAAGAGTGGAAAAACTGCCCTTCTATCCTCTGAGGGTGAATTTGTGAAGTAAAATGACAGTAGCAAGAGAAAAGATACTCAAATGTATTCTATGCATACAGGAAAGAAAAAATACTCCACACCCAGGGTGATCTAGAAGCTTATATACCCTCTTTGTAGGAAAAAGAGGCAGGTGGAGGTCACTTAGAGAAGAGTAAATGATTCCTAGGAGCGATGGCTGGGCCCCAGAAGAACAAGCCGTCACCAGTGCTAATCTCTCTGGTTTGGTGTCAACCTCCAGTCCCTCTTCTGAGATATGAGTTTAATCCCCCTGCTTGATGAGATTTAGAAAAAGGACTGAGGACAATTGAGCTGCTTTTGGAGGCTGTACGCCTAGGCAGATAAGGGGAATTCAGAGAAAGCCCCTCCCTGTACTTGCTGCCCAGGAGCCTTCAGTGTGAAATCCTACGTGACCTTTCCCCGTCTCTCATGCCCACCTCTGTTCGTCAGCCCATCCTAGTGACTCTACTTTTAAGATGAGTCTAGAATCTTCCCACGACTTACCAACTCTTTTGCTCTCCCCTGAACCAGTGTTTTAACAGGGTAACTGAGATCACTGCTGTACCGGTAGATTCTCTGCTCTGTGCTGGTGACAGCACAGAAGCTGGGTGCACTTTTTATTTTATTTACTTTTAAAAGCAACATTCTCAGCCATTTAAAAAAATTTTTTGGTTGTTTTGAAACAGTGCCTCACTGAGCTGCTAAGTTGCCCAGGTGGGGTTGAACTTGCCACCCTCCTGCCTCAGCCTTGCAGAGTGAGGGAATTCTAGGTATGCACTCTATTCTACTGGATGCTCCCACCACTCTGGCCTCCTTGCTGTTCCCAGAGCACCATGGGCACAGGTGCATTACTCCTTAGGGCCGTTGCCCTTGCTCGTCCCTCTGGATGGCATATTCTCTCCCTAGAAAACTGCATGGCTCACTTGTTAGTTCGCTTCCTTCAGGCCTTTGCCCAAGTGTTTCCTTCTCAGACATTTTCCCTGAGCAAGCAGGAGGGAAGAATGACCATGCTCTATCTCCTTCCTCCTTTTACCCTCTGTTGTGTCTTAGTTCTCACCACCTGCGAGATGACACGTGAGTTGCTTATTTGCAGTACCTCGCCTCTACAGGGGCGCTGCATGTGAGCAGGGACCCCAGTGTCTGGAGCAGTGCCCACGATTTCGGTCTTGCTAGAAGCGTGCCATCTGCTAGACTTAGATGAGCTGCATCAGAGTAGGGCAGGGGCTGTCACACTGTTTAATAATAGGGTAACTCCTTCCCAGACACATTCAGAAGGAGCCCCGAGGTGTGGAGCAGCTATCTGTGACGTCTGAGCTACTTGCATTATCTAATTTTTATCTCGTTTTATTGTCTTTCTGTAAAGTGTTAACAAAGTCCTGATTTGCATTGCAAACATCAGCTCTCTGTGCAATAGCAGAGTACTCTTTGGTTAAACAGACACCGAAGCTTCAGGGGATGACAGCGAGATATTTTTATTTCGAAATTGAACATTCATGGATTCTTAAATAGTTGTCCCAGACACCTTGCTGACACTACTGGTTGAACACACGTGGCCTGCTTTTGGCTGTGAGTGCCCAGTGCTACTGTGGTGAACTTTATTTGCTTCTAGAATTTCCCACAAACAGACATCTGCAACTTGAGTTCAAAACAAAACAAAACAAAACAAAAACACAGAACTACAGCCATGACAGGTTTAGAAAACATCTCAGTAAACACCCTGGGAGAGATGACCCAGGAGAAGTTTTGTTGCTGAATGTTGTGTAAAATCCTTGGGAATACTGCGTGGCTCACTTGCTAACGTCCTAGGAGTGTGTGGCACTGTTTGGCAGTCTGCAGTGTGGTACAGTTAGGGCTACCACACATCAGCTGTTCATTTAAAAATGGTTTAAAAATTAGTTTTAACAGTTCTGAGTTATTCGTCTGAATCCTCTTTTTGGAAAATGATGAGCATTATTTTTTCAGGTTTGTATAGGAGCGTAATATGCTGAGCAGCATGGTAGAGGCCAGCGATCTTGTGTCTTTTCTAATAGGCTGTTAAGGGTGGGTGGCTCCAGGGTCCGGACCGCCGGGCACCAGGGAGACACAGTGAATGAGTGTCAGGTGCTGAATGGTCACAGTCGAGGTCAGAAGGGGAGCCAGCATGTAGTGTCCTCTGAAAACAAAGTCTTCAAGTTATGGCCGGGGATTTAGCTCAGTGGCACCGTGCCTGCCTTACAAACCCAAGGTCATGAGTTGATGCCCAATACCCCAAATAACAAAAACAAAAAACTTTATTCACCTCTCTTTCCACCTGTAGTGATGCAGTCCCCATACCCTGCCTATTGGCTTATTAGGGCTACACACACACACACACACACACACACACACACACACACACACAACGCATATACACACACCCTGTGCACAATGTAATGTTTTGATAGCTGTAGTGAAATGCTGAAATCAAGCCCATCAACAAGTCCCTTTCTCATGTACTTGTCATTTTCCTTGGTGGGGAGAACATTAAGATCTACCGAGTCCAGCATGTATTCCAGCCAAAGGGCAAGCAAGCCACTGCGCTTTCCACATATTTTCCCGAACCTTTTCCATTTTGTACTTCGTAAAATGATAATGCTTTTATCACTTTCATACTAATATTTACCAAGATCCTGAAATGCCAAGTACATCTAATATTATAACATGCCCATGATGATTTATATTTCATGGACATGGAGAAGAATCTGAGTTATTAGACTTGACCTAAGTCACTTGGCTTGTGAATGTGAAATTGGGCCTCAGCTATGACCAGTTTGACTCTGAGTATCACACTCTTCACTCACAGTTGTCAAAGCTATGCTGGGAGCAGATGGCAGTCCTGCTCTTGGCTCTAGCAAAATCAGTGGAACTTTACCCGGGGTTGATTTTTCAAAAGCTGTATTTTAATTACACAGTGTAACTTTGGATAACTGGATAAAGATTATTCAATATTAAATTATTGTAAGCATCTGGGCCAAGTCATTCTTCTAACACAAATACTACACACATGTGCATACGTGCACAACACAGCCCTCGAATGGGATGAAAGGTACACACTGCATCTCAAGGTGGAGGTGGGTGCCTGCTGTAACTAACACTCCTCTCCTGGGAATTGTAGGTGCACTTTATCCTGCGTCCCTGTGGACTGCCTAGGCTGTTGCCGTGGGTCTCATCAGTTTAAGTGTTCTCAGACAAAGCTCAGAGCCTCTAGTGGGGACAGGCAGGATAGCATGCACCTCCCAGAGGGGCAGGTGTCAGGGAGCCCCACCAAAGCCCAGAGGCTTTGTGATCTCTGAGAGAAACTCAGTGACCCCCAGGGCTCTGTGTGATTGACCCTGTACCAGTGAGTAAACCTGAACGTGTTGATCCTAGGTATGAGTAGTGCCAGTAGTGGTGCTGTCCCTATGTTCCACCTGCTGCAGGTTTTATGGACATGTGAATTGGACACCTGTCACAGACAGCCCTTAGGCTCTTGGTCATAAATTCTGGGGCCAGATTGTGGATTTGGGGTTGTAATTCAAGTGTCTTACATCATAACAGCTTCCTGCCATCTTCCAACCATCTGCTTACCCAGTGCCCTCGCTCTGTCCTCCCAAGCCAATCCAGGCGTTCTTTCAGCACACTTATGCTGAGCTCCTGCTTGGTGCCAGGCCCGGCCCCAGGTGAGGAGTCGATGATGACAGCAGTGACTGACACAGTTGCTGCCATCCTGGGTTTCCGGTCTGGGGGAAGCCAATAAAACAATCCCCCAAGGACCATAAAGCCTCATCCATGGTGAGATCTTCTTCCCAGGAATTTGTGCTGGCCTGGAAATCAGAGAGGGTTGCTTGGGAAGATGGTGAGGCGAGGTCTGCGGTGAAGGAAGTGAGGGTGTCAGGAGAAGGCACAGCACAGGGGCAGGTGTGGTGGATGGAAGTGGGCTCTATCAATTTAACCCAT
>NW_022900933.1:12927042-13126631 GCF_012274545.1 Fukomys damarensis
ATATATATATATATATACACTAAGTTTCCCAGGCTGGGTTCAACCTTGCAATCCTTCTTCCTCAGCCTCCCAGACAGACTTCTGGGATTACAGGTTGTGCACAACCATATCCTATTAAATCCACTCATTCTCTAAGCAAGTTCACAGGCGCCATTGAGACAGGGAGCCCTGCTTGGGCTCCTCAGCACTGGTAGTGATACATCCTGGCTCCAAAGAGACACTGAATCCTTAGGGTGAGGCCCATGCCTGTTGCCAGCAGCCAAGGTCCTAGGTAGCTTGAGGACTCTTTGTAGCACCCAGGCCATGAACTACCCTTTGTCATACCAACTTCCTGCCAGGGGGCTGGCCAGATGCCTCCCAAACTGCATTTCCTTTGTGAGTAGCAACCTGGGAGAACAGGACCAGGGAGGGGAGCAGCTCTACTCTGCAGCTGCTGGCCCGGCAGGCTTCACATGGTTGCTGTCTCATGAGCAAGGTCTTGCAGGCTGGTGGAGAGAAGAGGTGGCCTGAGGAGTCTCTCACATTCACACCATCTGCCTGGACCTTTCCAGAGCACACTGTTGGGACCTTAGGCCTACAACTTGCAGTTTTTAATTTGCCCTTAGTCACTGCCGATTTAGTGTTGAGTCCCCTCTGTTGTGGGCCAAGTTTCCCAGTAATCAGAAGGGGGATAAGAACTCATTCAACAAACGGTTATTACAAACCCTGATGTGTCACATTCCAGGGCTAGGGGCCTGGGGCCTCAGAGGTGAACAGGCTCTGTTCCCTGTCCTCACGAGCTCTCAGCCTGGTGACAATGCCAGCTTTCCTCCCTCCTTCCTGGATTAGTCTAAATGAAACCCCATATCTGTGCACGGCTTTCTATTATGGGGAAGGAGAAAGCTGACATATATCCAAGTCTCCTTATTAGCCTTCTGTTTATGTATAAGTCTGTTTTCTGCCGTTATAACAGGATCCCTAAGACTGGATAATTTATAAGGATCAGAAATTTATTTGGCTCGAATTTCTGGAGACCGGAAAGTCCAAGAGTATGGCGCTGGCATCTGGCAAGGGGCCTTGTGCTGTATCACCCTATAGCGGAAGGCAGAAGGGCAAAACAGGCAAGAGCAAGAGGAAGGGGGTCTGATTCATTTCTTTATCAGGATCCCAATAGCAAATCCACTCCTGTGGTAAAGGCATTAGTGCATTTGTGAGACTTAACCGTTTCCTAAAGTCTCACCTCTTAACACTGCTGCGTTGGGAATGAACTTTTCAACATCTGGACTTTGGGGGATGCATTTGAAAGAGCAGTTTCCAACAGAACGGCGTCTCCAGGGGCTGAGCTGAGGTCCTAACTCGGGTCGCCTCACTGCACCTTCCAGCTGCAGAGCCAGTTGATGTTTCTTTTATCAAATGGCTCAGAGAGTAACTAGTAACTACAGCTAGTGCTTTGTGGTGGGAACCAGAAACAGCAGGTGAGGGGAAAGCTGGGCACCTGAGGGAAGGAGGCCCCTCTCCAGCTCAGGACCCTGAAGGGTTATGATGGGGCAGTGCCTCACCTGGGCTCACTGCTTCTGACTGCCCGGATGCCCTCTTTCTCCTCCTGGCCCAGTGATGTGTTAAAATCAGTTGCCCCCAGCTTGGAGCAATTGGGCTTCATGCTCCTTTAGCTTGGCGGTGGTGGTATGGAGGCCAGCCTTTAAAGTAGGACCACCTTGGTACTGGTACTGGCTTTGTTGTCCGAGCTGGCATTGCAACCTTTGGAGATTCTTACTGGTGAACGTAAGCATGCACACCGCTGGTTATGAGGACAGTCTGAAAAATGCACTTCATGTTCTTAGTGCAGTGCCTGGCATAAAGTTAGTGAGCTCAGGACACAAGGTGATGCTGTCTCCTGCTTTTCTGGCTCTTTCCACCGTGCTTTAGGCACAAAGGCCCGTGCATCATTCCAGGCTCAGGCATGGTATGCGTCCTTTTTGGAGGGTTGAGAGTGTGGCCAGGGTTAGTTGAGCCCTTCCTGCTACAGGAACTGGCTTTCCTGAGGAGTTGTGGCTCTGGTTGACCTCTTGCTGTTGCTCCTGACTGTTGCATTTAGGCACAATGTGTTCTCTGTCCCCTAGATACTCAGAGTGCACTCTGCTGAGCAGCATCCCTGGCATCTCACAGATACTTGTTAGCAGTGCAGTGTCCTGAGCTGGGTGTAGTGGTACATGTAATTCTGGCACTCTGGAAGGCTGAGGCAGGAGGTTCACAAGTTCAAGCCCAGCTTGGGAAACCTACCAACTTAGTTAGACCCCGTCTGCAAATAAAATAATTTAAAAAGCTGGTATGAAGGCTCTGGGTTCAATTGCACCCCATCCCCAGCAGCATTACAGGCCCCTCCAGATTTATTGAAAAATACTGCATGTTTATGAGATCGCCCAGTGCTTTGAGTGATTTTTTTTGTGCACTTTAGAGTTTCAGAAGTCCTGCTTGACAGTGAATCAAATTATGGGGGTAGAGTGCTTGCTGGTACGTGTGTGTGTGTGTGTGTGTGTGTGTGTGTGTGTGTGTGTGTGTTTAGGGCATGGGAGAGAGGATTGAACAGATGCTGAACTGAAAACCAGCAGAACTTGACTGATGACTTTGTGTGTCCTGAAGTCACACTGAGTCTTGTGAGCCTATTGCCTCCTGTCCCCTGACCATTTTAGGGCCATCTTAGCGCACAACCATCCTAGCCATTCTAGCTCATAGTGGGACTCGAGGATATCTGAGTAAATGCAGCAGAACTGAGAGAGGATTGAACAGATGCTGAACTGAAAACCAGCAGAACTTGACTGATGACTTTGTGTGTCCTGAAGTCACACTGAGTCTTGTGAGCCTATTGCCTCCTGTCCTGTGACCATTTTAGGGCCATCTTAGCGCACAACCATCCTAGCCATTCTAGCTCATAGTGGGACTCGAGGATATCTGAGTAAATGCAGCAGAACTGTTTCTGTGGACTGTGAGTTCCCTCTCACCAGTTCTGGTACCAGTGCATGAGGCATTGCATGGTGGAAATACACGGGGCAGTTTTGTGTGGGCTTGAAGGAGAGAGACCTCCTCAGGCTCCACTGTTGCTCCGCCCCTCACATGAGATGGCCTGTGCCACCAGCTATACTTTTTCTCCTGTATGATTGCAAGTCTCATAGCTTTAACTGCATACACTGTGACACTCACATTTGTATCTCTGGTTCTTGCCTCTTAGACTCCGTGACCGGCTGCCCATTTGCCATCATTACTGAGGTGTTGCTGCTATTGGGTTTCTGAGACAGGGATCCCAGTGTAGGGGATTTATCGAGGGCGGGTTTACCGAGGAGAGGGAGTAGAAGGGAAGCAAGGTAGAGTGGAGAAGAGGCTAGGGAAGGATGCAGTGCCCGGTAGCCTTGCCTTGGCCTGATCTTCTAGGAGGGGTGGGAGGGGTGGGCAGTGTCACCTCCCGGGTGTCCCCTGGTGGGATGGCTGCATTCATCCGGGCAGTTCTGTTGAGAACTGTAGTATTGCCATCAAGGGGATGGAGGCAGCCATCCGGGAGAGGGGAGCTGGGTCAGGTGCTGGCTCCATTTACACTTGCTTCCCTCTCCAAAGCAATGTGCTCTTCCCTCGGAACTTATCCCCTAGCCAAGCATTTTCCTGTCTGAGCAAGTTGCACATGTACTTGCCTGTTTGGCCAAGTCCCAAATCTAGAGGTCCCTTTTGGTCCTTTTTGTTTTCCTTTAAGCGTTCACATCTGCTTTACCAGAAAATCCTGTTGCATCCACCTTCAAAATATATCCGATTTGTACTCTCTCTGCCCACTTGTACCATTCTGTTTGAAACCGCTGCCCCCATTTATTACTCTGCCCCCGAATACTGAGTCTATAACCTCAATAGCCTCAGTATTTATCTCTTTGCTGCTTTTCTTTTGTTAAAGAAAAGAAAAAAATTGACAAATATGAACTGTGTGTATTTGAAAAAAGAGTACATTGTGGAACGACTAAATTGAACTACTTAACATATGCATTAATGCACAAACATCATTAAAACACTTAAAACCTATTCTCTTAGCAATTTCCAGTAACACAGTACATTGTTAGTAACTATAGCTTACCATGTCGTATAAGAGACCTCTTGAAATTTTGTATCTGGCCGCTCAACTCCCATCCCCAGCGCCCAGGGAGCCACGTTCTACTCTTTGGTTTTCTTATCCTTCCTCATAGGCCAGGCTAGGTGAATGTTTTATAAAATATACATTAAATGATGCCATCCTGTTAGGTAAATCCTTCAGGGCTTCTCATGGCACTCGGGAATGAAATTCAGACTCCTCACTGCGGCCAGTGATGAGTCCTAGGTGAGTTTTCTTTCGCCTCCTCCATCTTCTCCGCACTCCTTCCATAAGGTAGGGTATGGGCAGAACGTGACTGTCATGTTTGTGCACCTTCTCTCTTCTCCTAGAATAGGGAGCTCTTGAGAGGAGGAACAACGTCTTTACATTTTGAAGGGGCAGCCAATTAAACTGACACTCCAGGGTATACTCAAGTGTTACAGTCTTTCCTCATCCACGTGATCTAGTCCTTGCCAGGCCATTGGCCTGATTTATTTTCTTCAGAGCACAAATTATTGTCTGAAATTGTTTTGTTCGCTTATTTGTATATTCGTCTGACTGTCCCAACTCCCTAAAATGTTGAGAGTAGGGACTTGTGTTTCTTGCTCTCCACTGTGTCTCTAGCACTAAGAACACGGCCAAACACATAGGAGGCTTGGGTATCTGTTACCAAATGAATGAACTTTGGGTGAAGGAAACAGACACGTGCAGGCTGCTGGCCCCCTGGAATCTGGAGGGCCCCATTTAAGGCCAGGCAGGCTCCTTCCAGAAAGTTTGTTGTAGGTTAGAAGTTGTCCTTACTCCAATTTTCTTATCACAGTGAGCAGAGCAGGAAATGAAGCCCAGTTTCCTGCTTGTACCTCAGACCACCAGGAAAGACTGAGAAATCTGTAAAAAGCTGAGCCCACACTAAGAGTCTTCTGGCTCTTCTCAGCCTCGGGGAATGTACTCTGCTTCTCTTGGGAGCCCTCTGGGCTGAGAACTAACAGGATGGTGAAGAGCGCAAGCCCCTTTCTCCAGCCTCCTGAATCTGCTCCTGGTTCGGTATTACCAAGCCCTGACGGAATCCGGGAGCTGCCTCTCCAGGGGACAAACATAAATGAATCGTGTTCTGCCGGATGACAGTGTGAAGAGTGACAAGCCGGATCTCCTTGGAGTAACCTCCTGAGGACTGAATAGAAATGAAACCACTCAGTTGTGTTCTGAGGTGAAGCTGGGCCAAAAGAAGGCTCAGCCAGGACCTGTCACACCCTGCTGACAGCTCAGTTGGGGCTCTGCGAGGATTGAGCCGCCCTGTCAGACACAAGCTTCCAGTCAGGCCATGGGCAGGACATGCTGGTCCTGTTGGTGTTCAGAGTTTGAGGAAGGGAGGCGAGGAGAAGGGCACATGGGGCGAGTGGTGCTGAACCTCCCTTGCTCCTGTGGCCCGCTTCTCAGTGGCCCCTCAGAAGGAGGATGACACGGCCTCCATTGAGAGAGCAAACCCCACTTCGAGCCTGCCAATCCTGTCAAAGTGCCTGGAAGCCATGTTCTTCTCACACTTCCTGCCCATTGTGGGGCCTCATCCTGGGACTGTGCTTGCTTTGATGACTGTCACAGTCCCTGAAGCAGGATGACAAACAGGCAACAAGAGCCATAATTGGTATGGAACCTGCAAGGGGCAGTGATGACAATGGCGATGGTGACAATGGCTGAAATTAACCGAGTGCCTCTCTACACCCGGCACAATTGCAGGTCCTTTACATCACTTGCAATTCACTCTGCTCTCAACACCCTTGCGTGGTAGTCCCGCGATCTTGTCGATTTCACAGATGTGGGGACAGGGGCACAGATTAAGCCAAACATGTCTGAGACCACAAAACTAGAGCTCAGATTTGAACCCCAGTGTTCATTTCACTCCTCCGGTTGAGAGCCCACTTTGTCAAGTGCCAAATGATTTCCATTTCTTTGAATAAAACAGGAATCTTTACAAGGGCCTCAGCTTTGGCTTGGGAAGTCATCGGCTTCTGAGAATTTGCTACATGTCTATGCTGGACCTACAGATCTAGGCAGGAAGGCCTTGGTGATTGCTGGAGAATGTGAGGGGCTGGCAGGTTAGAGTTTTGGGCTCAGTGGCTTGGTGTGGAGAGAACTCTGACCCATGCAGGAATCCTCCGAGGAGGTGCAGGTTGACTGGGTTGAGCACACTTCTCTGGCCATTGCTCTGGTTTCTGAAGGAAGCAGGAAGGGCCTGGTCCTCACTGCCTGTTCACTTCTGAACCCAGCACTCGGGAGGACTGAGTAGCCAGCAGGGACTTCCAGGCCACCTCGGGCAGAGGTAACACAGCAGAGTTCCCTTCTGTCCTGTAATGTGGAGCCAAGAGGGAGCCCTGAAGCAAAGTGGAGAGAATAACACAAGGGGGGCAAGGGGAAGTGCAGGAAAGAGAGTGGTGGCAGGGGAACCGGGCAAGGAGGGAGAGGAGAGATGTGGGCTCTGCCGTGTGGATTCCTGCCAAGGAGAAGAGTTGCCTTGGATGAAGCCCAGGGAGTGCAGCCCTGGGGCCCAGGCAGAGGAGGGACTTGCCCAGGACCAGGCCTGGAGGAACACCTTCATATCTGCGAGTGCTTCAGGCTGGCGCCTAGAGGGCTGGCTATTGGCTGCCAGGCCAGGAAGCAGGAGGCTGGGCTGACCTCCACCAGGCCTCCTCCTCCAGGAAGCAGGTGGGTTCTTTGGTTGTGTCCTGCCTGTGTGCAGCTCTAATTTATTTCAAGATTTTCCTTGTCTGAATCAGAGATGGTTTTTCTTGGCAGATTGCAACTTTTTCGGAAAGCAAAAATGCAGTCTCCTCGTAGTCTGGGTCAGTGTAATCCCTTGTTTGTTTATGCAGGCTCAGTGTGTTTGAGGCCAGAGCCAGAGTCAGTCAGGGGTGAGGGTCTGGCCCAGCCTAGACAGCTTTATAGCTGGATTTGTAAACTGCAGTAGACTCCAGCTCTGGATCCTTCTGATCCTTGGGATAGGGTGGCCGGGTGCTGGGGCTCCCTGTGTGCCCTTGCTTTGGAGTTATTCTTTGGTGAGCTCTTTTTCTGCTTCCTGGGATCTTTATTTCAGAATATGAGTGAAATAAAAGCCTGACTCAGATATCAATTTGTGAGAAAATCTAGATCAATCCAGAATTCCTCTATCTTCATTTTTTTTCCCCAATGAATGGGCCCATCTGAGTAGAGTTTTTTAGTATCACATATCTTCTGAGGCTGAATAGTTAAATCATGTGATTTATGTTTGTTCTTATTTTCTACCTTTATCATAAGTTCTCTGAAGGTGAGTCAGGAAAATGTGCCTCTCCAACCCCCAGGTATCAGACAGAGGGGGCCAGGAGATGGAGTGGACAGCAGATGGAGTCTCTGCACCAGAGGGACGAGCCTTGGGAGCCCTCAAGAAGACCTCTCCTGGGAACTGGGGCAGCAAGCTCATGAAGGGCACAGGAAGAGACCCTCTTAAGGTAGCGTCTCCTGGCTTTGTGGAGATTGGGTAGAATCTGCCACATGGGAGGCCCCCTTGAGATTCCATGCTGATCTGTTCCAGGAAGCATGGGGGAGGCCAGATGGGGCTTGCTGAATATTTCCTCTTCCCTCTGCTGCCCCATCCCATTTTAGTTTGAGTACTGTGGAGCAGCTCTAATATACATGGCTGCCGTTTACTAGGTGTTAACAATGCATCGGGCACTGTGCTAAGTGGACTATAGACATCTCTCCCCAGCCCTCACGACCAGTCCATAGAAGGACATTATTCTTTTTTTTTTTTTTTCCCCCCCACAGATGAGGAAACTGAAGCTCAGAAAGATTGGGTGACTTGCTTAAGTTCACACAACAAATAAGTAGTAGGGCTGGGATTTGAAATTCTAGTCTATCTGATGCTAAAAGACTTGTTCATAAATATTGTTTGGCCACAGAGATGTCTGAGAAACTGAGTGCTTTCCAGGACATTGGGGTATTTATTTTAGACAGATATTCTGGAAGCCGTGTGAGAGAAAGGCCGGGGACCAAGGAAGCCGGAGGATTGAATCTTGGAGACTCTTTGGGAATCTGTACAAGTCAGGGAAGAGCGTCTTGAATCTGGATTACACACAGGTGGGACTGGGAACTCGGACGGGCCTGTGTCTTAGTGGGGATGTGGAAACAGCATCCTGAGGTGTCAGGCTGGTGAAGGAGGAGAGAAGCCGTCTTACAAGGAGGCCTCTTTCTGGCTTCTGGGCTAGGCTGAGCCCAGTGCCTTTTCTGGTAGTTCAGGCTGGGTCTCACACAGAACCTGATAAATTCGGCTCCTCACCGGTGGAGACGCTACTCCTATGGAGATGGGGACAAGGCCAGCAGGAGCGGCCTTGAACTGCAGATCTACCGTGGGGACAGCCTGCAAGCCCCATGCGTGCTTCTGTGGACTGTTTCTGGATCATTCCTTGCTCTGTTCCATCCTTAGCTTGCATTTTCCCTCATCTCGGTGAATGTACCTGACGTGTCCCTGCAGTAGGAGACACTCCTGATGTCCATCCTTTCTACGCCTTGGGGCCCTTGAATCAGTACCGGATCCCTCACTTGAGAGGTCCGTGGACTAGTTGGCTGTGCCCAATCCATTTCTGAGGCCAGAAGGATGTGCTTTTGGGGCAAAGTGAGGTACTGGCTCCTCTCTTGTGGGACATGGCGTTCAAATCACCTGAATCTGTATCAAACTGGCTGTGGGGAAGGCCTCTTTTTCTCCTTGGCACATGAGTGGGTGCAGGGTCACACGGCCAGTTCCAGCTGCTTTTTCTGCGTGGGTGACAGCAGCCTGGTCCCGGGCTGGATTTTTGGGCACCCCTGGGGACATTAGAGAAAGGATGAGGGAGCAAGGGTTGCTGAGTCCCTGGGTCTGAGATGGCCTGAGAGGAGCCCGCCTCCAGAGAGCAACCCCTGAGACTCATTCCCTAGGCAAGGACTCTTCTCCCCAGGGCCTGAACTGCACTCAGCCCTGAGTGGGAACTCAGGAGGCGACGCAATTCCGTCAAATTTACTGAAACAGGCTGGAACCGCGTGACATTTGTTCTTTTCCTCTAAACCATCTCCTACACTGATGCTTTCTTTCCCTTGCCGCTGCTGCGGGGAGTGCAGGTCCATCAGCATTTTGTGTTTGGAGTTGGGCCAGCACCTCTTCACTGTCTGTTTTGTGCTTCTTCTTTTCCCCTTCCAGCCAGTTTTATCCCTGTGTCCAGAGTAAGTAGCAGAAAACACCAGTTTTGTGAAGTGGCTTCCTACTCTGACCTCCCTAGGAGGCTGCTGTCTTGAGGGGCGCTGCTGACAGACATGGCGCAGTCACGCTGACCTCCCTGCAGCTCCCTGGGCACGCAGGCCACTTTGCGTGAGGTGATCTCCCCTCTCACACTCTGTCCTCTCCACGAAGAACCCACGGCAGCTCTCCCTCCAGGAGCCGTTCCCATGCCACTCCTTCCTGCTGGCTGCTCAGCCTCAGCACCGCCTTCTCCAAGACTTAAAACCTCCTGGGCCTTTGGGCAGCTGCATGATGTGGCGGGCAGCTCATGGCTCCAGGGCGTTGGGTCTTTCCTCCTTGACCAGAGCATTGGCTTCTGGAAGGAAGCGGCCAGGTCATGTTTTTGGCAGCCAGGCCAGGACCTGGGTCAGACCTCGTGGGTACTCAAGAAAAAATTGTTGAAATGGTCGACAAGAAATAAACTTAAATTTCAGTATGGAGAACTTACATGAGATGCAGGGAAAGATTTGTAGCGAGTACTCGGCTGTTAGAAGGGACCACTGTGGCAGTGCTAGGTTTTGTGTTGCTTGTGAAGATCAGGTCCAGTTCTCCTGAGCAGTGCTACCAGGGGTCAGGACAACAGTGGGGGAGGCAGATGGTTTATGAGGAAAGGTGGGGGAAGGAGAGAAAGAACTGGCTGAATTCTGACATCTAGTTTAAGGACTCCAGATTTTCAGCTGGAATCTGCCTTTCTACTGGTGATTCTTTTCATTGGTGCAGGGTGTTCTCTTCTTTTTTCTCTTGTTATGAAGCTTAAATCAGGCTAAAAGCCAGGGGTGGGAAGAGAGAGGAAACATGGGTCAAGGGGCAGCCTTATCAGGGCCTTAGCCATGGAGCCATTGCCCCGTTCTGGAAGGCCCCAACTGGAGTGGCTCTGCCATCCCGTTACCTAAAACCTCAGCTGTTCCTCAGCTCACTGGTAGCTGCAGTGGGCTGTGGGAGACTGCTCAAAGACTGTAAACATGCTTCCCACAGGCGTGGTGGTGCCGGCCTGTAATCCCCACTGCTCTGGAGGCTGATCCAGAAGGATGCATGTTGAAGGGCATCCTGGGAAACATTGCAGTAGAGCTCTTACCTAGCACGCACGAGGCCCTGTGTTCAATCCCTAAAATTGCAAACAGTGACAGCCGCAGCAATAAAACAAGTTCATCAGATGTGTGCCTAGAGATGGGGAGCCCAGGTGTACCTTTTGAGCAGGCCCAGCTGCCCAAAGGGCCCACTGCAGGGAGCGGTGGACCCGTGGTTTGTTGGTAAGTGCAGGTGTGCTTTGCAGTGGAAGGCATGCTGGTGACACCCAGGCGAGGGCCCCTCGCTGTCCCGCGTACTTCCACAGATTTTCTGAGCAGCCCCACCTACCTTCGCCGTCTTCCTGGAGGTGGGAATGTGAGTGAAGGGGGCGAAAGGGGCGGTAGAAGTGGGGAGCAAAGACCTCACAAAGGAGTTCCGAGGACAGGGGGCAGTGGAGCCAGAGGGACCTGGCGGTGCCCATTTGGGTTTCAGATGTGGCATTGTTCCTCTAGGTGCAGCCCTGTCCCCTGCTCAATGGCCGGATTAGGCACATTCAGTCTTTGTTCTGACACCACAGCAGAGGCTCTTGCTCTATTCATTCAAAGGCGGCTTTGTGGGCCTGGGGATCACCCTATGATGGAAGAGGGAGAGACACAGGCGGGACAGTGGCAGCCTCTCCCCCTCCCGGCAACCGCTTCCTGTGATGGGCTGAGTGGGAGCCAGGGAGCAGAGGCTGCACTGCAGGGCTGAAAGTATTTGGAGGATGGTGGCACCAAGTCTTCCTCTGTCACCTCCAGCCACCCCATGAGTCCTAACTGAGCAATTTTGAGATAAGATATACAAGGCTAAACCAGCTTAGGGCAGAAGTTATCAAACTTCTTGAAGATATGGTACCCTTCTGATGTCAAATCAAATTTAATTCTCAGAGATGAGACACTGGAAGGGTTTTAATGATTAGTAGGAGTGCCAGGTGTGGTGAAGCACGCCTGAAATCCCAGCACTGAAGAAGCTGAGGCAGGAGGATGCTGGCAGTTTGAGGCCAGCATGGGGTTAAGTTCAAGGCCAGCCTGAACTATACAATGAGACCCTGTCTCAAAAGCAAACAAACAAAAAAAGATTAATGGGTGTCAGGTGACCCACACATTATGGTACGCAAAGCAAAACTTTTGAGATGGTTTTCTAGGTTTTACCCATAGCATAGCACGGGTTAGAGGGGTAAAATTTTGTTGTAAAATTCATTGTTAAGATACAATTTTTGTATTGTTTTTTTTTACTTTAAGCCAATGACACACATTAAAAAAATCAGCATTTAAGGTAGTAATAGGTACTTACTATAAGATTTGGTTGGCAATTATAGAGCTGAAATGAGGTGGTTTTTCCACTTAAAAAGTCATTATTATCATCTCTGCAAAACAAAAGCTGTTTTTCACTATAGTCAGTAACGATTGTACTTATAAAAATTTAAAATCTTTTGGAACTTAAAATATTTTCCACTTCTTTTTGCATGGTTCTTCATATTGCTGTGGGTAGAAAAAAACCACTGTCCTATGAATTAGAAAGAAATGCACTCACGTAAATGTGAAATGCCATACAAAGAAAACTAGATATTTCACGATATAACCAATGTTCAGCCTTGTTGGCAAACCAATTCCTAGAATCTCTGCTGTCTTCAGTGAGACTGTGTTGAATGACTGAACAGTTTGAAGAACTCCATTTAGTTGACAACAGTGATAATAATACAGTAACAGCTAAGATTTATCAGACACTTGTGATGTGCCAACCTACTCTTTTGTCTTCAGAACTACCATCCATGCTAGAACTGCTATACTTCTTTGCCTTAATGGGCGAGGAAACTGAGGCTCATAAGGGGAAGTGCCCTGGTCAAGGTCCACTGGCTAAGGACCCGATCCCAGTCTGCCTCACTAAAACTCATGCTTTCAACACCTGCCTAGCATGTTCTGCCCAGCACAGAGGACATTGCCGAGCCCTGCTGCATTCTCTGCTGTATCCTGTCAAAGGATCAGATCTGGTTTCTATTAACTATGGTGTAGCACATTGACAATTGGGCATGGAATTAGTCTGCTCCCACCCCATTGATACATGAGGGCAGTCCTTTCCCTAGCCTGGGAAACAGAGTGGCAGATTGGATTCTGAACTTTGCTACCTGTGTTCTCACCTTGCCGTCTTCAGGGAGCGGGGAGATCCCAGCCAGGCAGGGTAAGGAGGGTGGAGAGGAGCTGAGTCACAGGGCCAGAGTGTTGGGGTCTTGGAAAGTTACTTGGAAAGTTAAAGCTTCTATGGCCCAAGGACTCAGAATTGTTTTCATCACGTTCTTTCTCCACTGTCACCCCCTTTTTGTACTAGGGATTGAACCAAGGGCTTTTACTAAAGCTATATCCCTTACATCCCCATCCCTTTTAAAACTATTTTATTTTGAGAGGTTCTCATTAAGTCACTAAGTTGCCCAGACTGGGCTCAAACTTGTGATCCTCCTACCTCAGCCTCCAAGAGTGCTAGGATTATAGGAATGTGCCACTGTACCCAGATTTTGTTCCATCTTTTTAAAGAGGATGACTGGGAGGAAGTGAGAATGTGGTTGGTAGGGTTATTAGGAATCAACCATTTCTTTACTCAATTTTTCAAGAACAGCCACATCAGACTGAAGTTTTTCACTTGCTGAGCCTTACATAGTCCCAGGCTGGGCTATGGGTTCATCTCTTTTGAATTCACGTGATTCTTTGGTCCTTGATATCATGTTATAATGGGGTCATAGATCTCTCTTTAACTCCTCTGAGCCTCACTCTTTCCATCTGCAAAGTGAGATATAAAATATTATCTTATGGGTTCTTGTCAGTACCTGTTGCATTATTTATTGAAAATATCCAGCCCCGGGCCTGGCATATAGAAACCATACTGTAAAAGGGAACCTCCTGAACGTTTATTTCTACTGTGGCCCTTTCCTTTCTAACTCTCTTCAAGAATGCTTTGAAAGTTTAAAAGTGCAATCAGTTGTTTTATAATCTAGGCCAGATAAATACAGTATCCTTTCTAGGAGCTTCTGCATTGAAATATAATGATATGGGCAGATTTCTGCTGGATGATGAGACCCCCATGGTTTGAGATCTGGCACGCAGAGTCTACTCCTATTAAAGCCAAGCACAATCTATTTTAAGCATCATCTTCAGGGATGCTTTGAAGTGCATCAGGCCTAGGGAGGGAGGATGTATTCTATTGAGTCAAAAGAAGCATTTTTAAGACGGTCTTTTCTGTTTTGCTAGAAGGATAGTTTCTTATACAAGGCCAAGTGCTCCAGCACACATTACCTGGAGCCCTGCCAGGGCTGCAGTGGGAGGTGGTCAGCCCTGTCTCTCAACACAGCCTCAGGACTCTGATGAGCCTGAGCAACCCTTGGAGTTGTCCCCAACCCCCAGCATTACCTCCAACCATTTTTGTCGGTTCTCTTTAGAACCCATCTGTTCTTTTGGTAGGGATGGTTGGGTGTGGGAAGAGCTGTGTGCTAAGTAAGACCTAGAAAGACCTGTCCCAGGGAGTTTGCTATGCATGGGTGCTGCTGACTCTGTAGCTTAGTGGCATCAAGGACCCAGGACAAGGTCTTCTGCATGTGAAATATGATGTGAGGATTATGCAGACTTGTTACAGCTCTTGAGGCCTTGAGGGCTCCTGGCCGGGCAGCTGGTACCCAGCACAGCTCCTGGCCTGCAAGGGGAGCTTAAGAAATATTTATTAAATGAATGAATGGAGAAAATTGTAGAGTTAGGATGTGAAATTACCTTGCAGATTTTGGATTATTTTGTAAGGAAGTAAATGCAAGGGAATTTTTATTCCAAGGGTGTCTTTCAGGAGTGGTGGGGAGCAGATAGCCCTCTGCTTCTCTCCCATTCTGGGGGCTGGAGCTGCTTATCCTCTGAGGTCTTGATTTTCATTATCCCCTCATTCCCTTGGTTGATGACATTTTCACAACACGTCACCACCCTGTAGTCTGACAGCAGATACCAGGCACCTGTGCGAGGCTGCCTATTGTAACACTGCTCTGGACCAGGCAGTTAGAAGCTGTCCTGACTGAGACTCAGAGATGCTCCTGAGGGGACCTTGTGGGGAAGAGCTTGTGCCTGGACAAATGCTGCCCGATGGAGCACCTGGGCCCACAGAGCTCACTTGGGAGAGGTGCGGTGTGTCTGTGCCAACTTCATGAGAGCTCTGTGTGTGATGCACTAGAGCAGGAAACAGGCTCAGACTTCTGGAGATGCATCCTTCCAGCCCACTTCACATTTGGAAAGCATCTTCCAGTCCCTGGACTTGGCTGTGATCCTGATGAGGTGACACCAGATTTTAGGGTTGAACTTTGGGTGTGACCTTGCTTTAGATGCTAGTCTGGGTCATTCAGTTTGGAGTTTTTTGTGTGGGCCCCTCACCTTCATCTTTTTACAGCCGACAAAGTATAGGAAACTAAAGAAAAGTACAAAGAAAAATGCCAAGTCCGTCTATCATCCATTTGTATTCTTACCAGGTAGAGATAGGACTGTTAACATTTGCGTGTATCCCCTATCTTTAGTCTTTCTCTGTCCCTGGCTGGGAAGGGAGACATACATGTGAATATATGTGTACTTACATGCATGTTTCATGTAAGTATATATCTTATATGTACGATATTCTGCTTTTGTTTTGATACTTTAAGCCGTGGGCATTTCTGTGGCCAGTAGAGAATCTTGAGAACCCCTTTGGAGGCTGGGCTGAGAGCCTTTCACACTCAGCTTTTGAGACACTGCACTGGTTTCAGGAACCTGTGGATTCTGGGTGAGGGAATTCTTGTTCCTGGGAGTGGGCAGCCTTGCTTGGTGTCCCCACGGGGCCTCCTGAGCAGCTTCAGCCCACCCTTGTCATCCCTGCTTGACAGATGGGACCTGCTAAGTGCGGAGCGAAGTATCCTTTCTTTCTTTTCTTTTAAATTTTGGTACCGGGATCAAACTCAGGACCTTACGCTCGTGAGACAGGTGTGGTGCCAATGAGCTAAGTCCCCGGCCCAGGTATCCTTTCTATCAGATCACCTAATCCCATATTTGAGGGCATCCTGAACCTCAGGCTTAGAAATGTCTGCACTAAGAAAAAAAGATCCTTAAAAATCAAATATATCATCTTCAAGGAAAGATGATCCCTCTGCTTAGGAACTAAAAGGGTTAGAACATGGAAGAATCATTCTTTTTCTCCCCCAAGAGTGGATTTGCTTTGGTTTTTCCCCTGGTCTTCTATTCCTGCCTGTAGAATTTGAGGTGGTTTTATTTACTTTTCCTTGGCTCTGCTTGGGTCAACAGGGTTCTCTCCTACTCAGAACAGCCTTGCAGTTGTGTAAAGGAGCCGAGCCTGGGCTCTGGACCTAATCAATCCTTGTCTGAGTAACGCAGTGGGAGTTTTGAGTCAGAGACAGTCCGAGAGCATAGGTTTTCTGTGGCAAACGCAGTTCCACACAGGCCAAACTATTTCTTCTCTTGTCTCTAAGTGGCTTGGAAGGCACTTTGGGTGTTTGTGTGTGCATGTGTGCATGCTCACGTGTATGTACGTACATGCTTGTGTTTGGCAACCCGAAGTCAGGCAGTAGTACAGCAAGATCTTGAGGTGACAGTGGTAATTGCAATAAAAGGAAACACATGATTTAAACACACATGGCCCCAACAGAATGCCATGATATGGCAAGACTGGGATTTCCTCTCCTGATTGTTTTCATCTGCACTTGCTCAGGGCTCAGGGCTGTAAGGGAGTGGATTTCCTCAAGTGCTGTGGATAAAGCATTTCCTCCTCTGTTATCTCCCTTGTAGGTGGAAATTGCTCCACTGTGCAAATGAACCAAAGATGAGCTTCTCCATGTACCATAGCTCTTGTCTGAGTGAGAGGGGCATGCACATTGAGAGCATACCAGCTTTTCTGTGTTGTTATTTTAGGGCTGTAGAATCATTTCTGGGAACTGGGAGGGTGCACCACTTTCTGCCTTTCACTACTTTCTCTGTTTGGAGTTTGTCTTTTACCGTGGGTGGGCAATGGTGAGGCCACGTTGGGCCCCTTTGAATGGGTAAGGAGGACTGTAAGCCTTAGAAACAGGAGCATTCCCCACATGGCACATGAGGGCAAAGATATTTTCCAAGGCCAGAAAGCTTAACAACAGCACCGCCAAGAATCTCAAGAAGCAAACTTGCGAGGGCTAAAAGCTGTCCTTTGGCAGGGTGAGAAAGGAGGTTCAGGCAGGTGAATGCCCATCTCTCCGTGTGAATGGCTCAGATCTGAGGGGCCTGTTGGGTCTCTCTCCTGCTCAGGAGGTTGTCAAATTGTGGCTGTGTTGGGGGCTCACCTGGCTTCCTGAAGGAGAGACTAGAAGTGTCCAGGGCTTCTGTGGCTGGTGGGAGGTTTCACTAGGTAGGGTCTGCACTCACCTCCCTGGGGGACCAGATGGCAATATTAAATACACAGCACACAGACAAGAGGAGAGGAAAGCAGAGACTTCCAGGGCCTCTATTTTTGCAAGCATCTTGGTCTCTCCAAAGATTATTTCCTAAGGGCTCTGCAGAGCTGGCTCTTCTGAATGTGTGCCTGCGTACGTGTCACCCATGCCCAGCTCATGAACAGGTTCGGCAGACTGATCCTTGAATACGGAGAACTATCCAACACCCACTGCCTCCCAACTTTCCCCTTGACTCTGGACCAAGTGTTATTAGCTTGATTTTAGCCCCACTGTGAGTTAGAGGCATTTTGTGGACCAGCCTGGGAGCCTAAAACTGTTTCCAGCATAGTCCTAATGGAAAGTCAGTTTCTGTATCCACAACTGCCTCTGCAAGTTCTCTCCAAGTCCAAGGCTGCCTATTTGACCCCCACAGCTGCTGAGGACCTGGCTCCCAATAACTGGCTCTTATAGCTACCTGCCACTTCCATGCATTTTCTCTCTGTGGTTCCAAGATGATGCCATTTACATTTGCTCCCAGGTTACAGTGTCTGTAAGACCCTCATCTGTCCTAGCAGTAATCCCCCAGTCCCTACTTTGGGGTGCCTTAAACAATTCCACAAATTAGTCACATGTTTACCCTGTGCCCGAGGAAACTCGGTGCTGGCAGTGTCTGCATGAGAGAGAGAGAGAGAGAGAGAGAGAGAGAGGGAGAGAGAGGGAGAGAGAGTGCATGCAGGTCTGGGCCCCAGGCAGCTGCCTCCAGCTGCTGCCAAAGCTGTCAGTCCAGGTGCCAGAGTAGGGCTGGGCTCTGCCTCATTTGTGTGTGTGTCTTTGTCGTCCACACCCTGAAATAACTCTCCGCGAGTTCGTAGAATCTCTCAGAGGGGTCTTGAATCTCTTGACTACCCTTTTGGTTTCTACACCTTCCGTTTTGCCCAGAATCTTATCAAGTTTCCCGTGAAATCAATCCCGTCTCTTTCAGGAGTGCGTCTTTCCAAGCAGAGGGGCTGTCACTGCCCAGGAGCCAGCTGGACTGGGACCAACCCCAGTCACGCCCACCATAGTTGTTACTCATGACTAGCCATCCCCTTTTGTCCCCCACTTGTGGGAAAACATCACATGTCACTGGGAGCAAAATGCTGCTAGTGATGGTGGGACAGACTATGGAAGAGCAGGGACAGATGGTGCAGACTGGCATCTGGGTCCTGCAGCCATCCGCCAGGATGCTCAGAGAAATGTTACTCATTTCTGTCTTAGGAGTGCTTAGAGAAATCTTGGAGCATGGTGCTGGGCAGAGCTGGCAGGCATGTGTGGGAGCGCTTTGTAAGGAGCACTAGCCTTGGCTGAATATGTTGCTCCTGCCAGTCAGAGAGACAGTGCCATTTTAGCTGTCCCTCCTTACCAGGCATGTATGTCGTGGAAACAGTAGGTGGGGCATCGAGAACCAAACGGCCATGCTGAAGCAACTCCTCTGCCCTCTGTCTCTGCATACTCACAGGTCCAAGGCCTCACTTATGCCATCCACAGTCTCTTAGATGCATCCAGGTACACGACCCCTTTGTTGCTCCTTGGTCTGATCATCACCTTTACCTTTATTTCCCCCAGTGCTAGTGGACAGTGAAGATTGGAAGAATTTAGGGCCTGAGTTCTGGAGATCCTTGTGTTTTCTGATCTGGAGTGAGAGGAGTTTTAGCTCACACTGGTGGGGAGAGTTTGAGAATGCGGGGTGGGGGTGGGAGGGTACATGGCTTTCCCCCAGCTCTTGCTTCCTGACTTTTGTTGACTATTTAGTGACTGGGGCAAGCAGGAAATAAACAAAACAAACATACCTGCTTCCACCTGTGGTTGAAAGGTTTGCTATCCTGTGGATGCTTGCAGATATTAAAGGATATTTGAGCTGCGGGACTCTGCTCCTTCAATGAGATGGATGCTTACTGACATTCTAGCTTTTCCTTCCTGTTATTTGGGAACCCTCACGAGGCTGTGATGGCACATCTTCTATGGGGCAGCAGTCCCATTTCCTACGGGGTCAGCTGTTTGTTTCTTTGTGCTCTTAGTTCATGTGGTGGATTCATACTCTACCTGGTGCATTTGCTTTTTGGCCTGGGATAACCAGCTCCCGTAGAGAAGGTAGGGTTTCAGGTGAAGGAATGCAACGTGCATCAGGCCTCAGTTGTCACTTCCCTGTGGTGCGGCTGCAGCTCTTGGGGCAGCTGGTGGGTTTTGGTTTGCTAAACTCATGGCCTACAGTGCGGCCATGCTTTTTACCTGGGACACAGCCACTTCCTTTGTCCAACACTACCCCTGTTTTCCTTTCTTCTGCTTCCTTATTCAGGCGTAGGATACTTCTACTCCGCAATTCTGTTGTCTTTCATGTTTCTGCTGGAGATTTCTAGAGCTCAGGTCTGCCCTTGTTCTTTACTTCCTACACTGGCTGCCAATTCTTTAAAAAGCAAAACAAAACAACAACAAAACAGCTGTGGGGTTTTCAAAATGCTTCGTAATCCCACCTGCAACCTGGCTCCAGAGCCTTAGTTCTTGCATACATGGTCACGTCTAAAGTCTACTTTGAAATTGGTCCATTCTTCTACTTCTGTGTTCTTGTTACTACAGTCTATAATTCCCTTTAGACATCTCTTTCTGCTTGTAGAAATCTTTCATGGTTCAGCTTATGGCTCCTTCCTTGAGAAATACTCCTACTTAGAATTAGCCTCTTGCTCTGACCCTCAGAAAACGGTCAGCCACCATGTCCCCAGCACTCTTCACAACCCTGGGCCATAACAGGTGCTCGGCGGTACCTTGCTAAGTAGATGCCTGCTTTCCTCCTTGTCCCTCCCTTCCATCCTCATTCTTTGGAAGAGTTCCCTGTGCACATCTTACCTCTCAGACTTTCTAACAACCCATTTTCACATCTTCTATCCTTTCACGTGTTCGAGACTTAGGCGTTGCTTCCTGGTTGTCGGTTTCAAGAGTGCAGTCCGCATGGTGTTAGCTGCACCCGCGTCGGTCTTTGCAACTAGATCAGCTTTGGGGGAGAAGCCTGAGGTTTTGTTTATTTTCATAGTCCTCAATACACCTAGCATGATGCTATGTAATTGAAGGCAATAGAGGAAAAGATCTCTTAAAACCTCTCTGAATGCCTTTGGGGAATCTGATGGGCCCTTCAAAACAAACATTCTTGGGAAGTATTGTTATTCTTTTTTAGTTTTGTGTTTTGTTTTTCACTTTTCTGTCTATTGAGATATAATTTAGATACAGTACTGTTCCCTATTTTAGGTATGCACTTTTGTGAATTTTAACAATTTTATAGCGCTTGAATAACCACTGCCACAATCAAGGTATAGAGTATTTCCATTACCCCCAAACATTTTCTCATGCCTCCCCTACTTTCAGTCCCTGGTGACCTCTGATCTGAGTTCTCTTTGTTTAGTTTGGACTTTTCTAGAATGTCATAGAAATGGAATCATTTACCATAGTTTTCTGAGGCTGGCTTCTTTCACTTAGAAGAATGCTTCATTTTTTGTTTTCCTGGGCTCTGGCCCATACTTTATGTTCATCCGCCTTTCTAGAAGGCTGGCATGGGGTTAGGTTTGAGGGTAGAGTCATGGTCAGTGTAAATTCCTTTGTGTTTTTCTTTTTTTTCCTTTTTTTGTGTCAGGGATCGAACTCAGGACCTTGGGCTTGCAAGGCAGGCACAACATCACTGAACTAAATCCTCAGCCCTGGTCAGTGTAAATTAAAGCATGGGGTCTCTTTAGACTTAGGGTCTCAGCTACTTTCTCAAACTCCCTGGGCCCCTCGCCTTCCCCACAGTGGCACCTGGTAAAAGACAACCTTTACTCCTGGGTTTTGACCAGTCACTCCCATGCTGGGCGGGGGTGCGCGCCTTGTTGGAGGGAAGCTGGCTGGGTGGGTGAAGTGACCACTAAATTCCTCCCCTGGAGAGGGAGGTGATGGGGTGAGGAAGGTCAGGCCTCTCCTGGCTAAAACAACAGAAGTAGTTCCAGCTGCCCCACAGCTGGGGCGGGTGTCTGCTTTCTCTCAGCAGTGTGAAAAGCCCTTTAATTGGGGTGTGCTGCTGTCAGGCAACAGTGGAGGTGCGCAGAGGAAGAGCAGACGCAGGGCTGCCAGGCCCCCTTCCCTTTGACCTCCTTATCTCCCCTCCTCCATCTCTGAGTCCTACTCTGAAGCCGCCGGCTGAGGCCTCCTCTGCACCTGTGTAAATGCAGTGACCTCGGGGTCAGGGAAGGGTGAGTGAGAGCTGGCCCCAGTGGGTATGTGGATTTTCAGTGGGGATGATGGATTTGACGACAGTGGATGGGTAAGTGATGTTTTCATGAAAAACTGCTCTTTGGTCCCAAAGATGTGGCCTAGGAGAGAAGGGCCGAGGTCTGCCATTGTAGATGGTACAATAAAGCTAGAGGCAAGACGTGGACAAGTCTTGTGCCGGTGGCTGAGCTGCAGCCAGATGTCTGGAATGCTGCGCTCCACCTTTTGGTGCAGGCATTGGCTAGGGAAGGGCCATTTTCCCCTTTCAATAGTGGATTTGCCCCCCGGAAAGGCAAACTTGCGTTAGACTTTAAGAAAACAACCCCTGTCTTTGCTTCTGGAGCCCTTCTCTTCTCCTGGTGACCTGAGGGGACACTGTCAGGGATCCCAGCAACTGTTTCCAGAGCTATGAGCAAAGTGCCCTGGCCCTTAGCTACCCTCTGGGTCTCAGGGCTTGATGTCCCCACGTGGAGGGAGGCAGGAGTGTGGTAGGAAGAATTGGGGCCTAATGTCGCGCCTAGAGTGCTCCACCCCGAAGTGGCTTGACCTTGCCAAGCCTTGGCTGGCTTTCTCCTCGGTCATCTGAGCCAGAAGTGTTTATGAAGATGCACTTTAGGCACGACCTCTGCTGGCCACCGAGTGTCCAACAGCGTCACACCCAGATCTTGGGTCCTGTCCACAGGGAGCTTTCGGCCTAGAGGGGAGGATGGGAAGGGAATATTTAACTAATCAGTTGCTCACTTAGTCATGATTGTGGCATTGGCCACAGGGGAAGGTAAGAGGATGCAATGGGGCCTCTCCACGGGGCCCCCAACCTTCTTGGATAGTCAGATGCCCCCAGGAAGCATGGACTTAAAATAGGAGTCTGTGAGCTGGAAGTGTATTTCAGGAGAGCAGCCAGCACATGCAGAGTTCTGGGCAGGAGGGAGCAGCTGGACGGGGCTAAGATTCTACTGTGCTTCTTACTCACCCAGCTGGTAAGTGGGTAGGGAATTGTTTACTTTCCTTTTCTTCCAAGTAGGCATTTACAGATTGGGTGTTTGCAGGTGTAAAAAACACACTGTTATTTACAACAATGAATCTGTGGGAAAAATGAATTCAGGATGTCAAAAAACTGACTTATACTTGACTCCATTTCATCACCTGGCTGCTGTTCTCACTCAAGTGCACGCATTTGGTAGCTGCTGGGGAAGGCAGAGTGCTAATCGCATTGGCTGTTCAACGGTTAGAGTTTTGGGCTTTGACATGCACGTTTCAGGCTAGAGGCCGAGGTGTTTCAGATACTGCCTGACTACTGGGTGAGGTGCCTCTTCTTCCAGGGGTGGTAAGCTTCCTGCGGGGCCATGTGAAGCCGCTAAAGCCAGGCTAACCAAGAACAAATTCCACCATCACCTAGTTACAAGCAACCTAGGTGGATGGGTTCTGTCTCAGCCACACTGGCTCCTTTTCAGTGACTTGGGTTTTGTTTTTGTTTTTGTTCTTTTCCTTTAATTCAAGGGGAAAACACTGCATTTGGTGCATGATATTCCTCATCTAACAGATGTTCTTTAAAGGAAGAGAAAGGTGCAAACAAATTCTGTCACACTGTACATTTGAGAACTTTAAGCTTTCGATGATGGTTGAATAAAGACCACCCCTTTTCACAGTAAGTGATAGAAAAGCAACAGAAAAAGGATCTGTTCATCCATTGTATGTGTTAGGAGTGGTCTTCATACCCATTTAGTCATTTTTCACATTTGTGCTCCACAACTGCTTTGGGTTGTTAACTGTGTTAAGCACTATGTATATAAAAAGGAATAGGATACAGTCTTTTATAGACATGAAAACATACATAATCATGCTGTATGTTGAGGGTTTTGATAGAACTATGAACACAACAAGGAAGCTAATGGTGGTATTTAAATAGGAAAGCATTTGCTTTTAGGATGATAACCTCAGTCAGTGGCAATGTGGAATTTGAACTTGGATGGGGAGGAAAGTCAGGTGGCAAAGAATCAAACATTTGGGGGAGTAGGGGAGGGAAATGAGGAGAGAGAAGTAAATGAAATCATTGTGGATGAGAGAGGAGAGCCAACTGGAGACAAAGGCCCAGTGGGCCCTCAGCCATCCTGGCCACCCCGACTGAAACATGACAGTGAAATCACAGCACCGGTCAAGCTCCTGGCTGAATGCAGGCAAATGTGTTACCCCAGCCACCACCTCGTGGGGCAGAAGAGCCTCCAGCTGAGCCTTACCAGCCCACAGAATTATGAGAAATGACAAGTCGCCATTAAAAGCCAGTAAGCTTAGAAGTGGCTTGCTTTGCAGCCATAGACTAGTGAAACAGAGGTCAAGTGACTACTTAAAGGTGTGTTGCCTGTGAATTTTTCAACAAAAATCTACAAGTTTGTTTGAGTTTGGCCTGTACTCTGAGTATGATATTGTAAAGAGTTCTTGCTGTGAACTTCACTCTTCAAGATGCTGACTGGGTTGGCTCTTGTCCCTTCTTCTATACCTGGGAGAAAGAGCAAGCTGTGGATATTAGCAGAAACACACTGGTGTAGAGTTTTAGCTCCTAGTTAAATCAGCATGGTGCTAACAGGTGGAAGTAAAGTTAGAACAGCTCTTTATTAGAAAGAATTGAACATCTTCCAGATGGAGTTTAGGCTGGCTCTGTTGTTCCTTCATTGTCACGGAAACTTGGCAGCTCATCAAGCCCGATAAAACTTGTGGTGTTGGGGTGGTCTCCCTGGGCAAGAGCTTTGGCAGGGTTTGCTTTCTACTCTGCTGGAGGCTGAAGGGCAGGAACCAATGTGTATGTATTTCAGATGGAGGGCATTATTGGTCTATCCTTGATTTTGTTTACCCTGATCTCTCCCATGGCTCAGGCAGCCCCTGTTTAGTAGCTTAATTTCCCAATAAGAAGGATAACTTGTTTATATGCAATCAACTGTCTGTCATACTTCACCAGGGTGAGCACAACACAAAATGTTTGGAGTCATCTCCCCAGGGAGGAGGGGTGGGAGAGACAACTGCAGATGCACAGTGATCCCAGCCCCTTTGGTCTGGTTTTCATATTAGACAGTCATTTAATGTTATTATTTTATTGTCTTTTAGGAAGAGGAAGGAAATCTATGTGAGAATTTCTGTGAACATGAAATTTGGGAAATGGCTCAGCACTGACTTGTGAGGGAGACTACTTGCCTCTGCCCAACACCAAAAATTTCTGTCAATCATGATCATTCTCGAGGCCACAGCCATGAACTCATTCCCCCAGGGGTTTATGTCCCAGTGGTGTGACTCTAATTCTTTGAGTTTTGTATGTGTGGTGAAAGAACTGACCACAGCCATAGCCTCATACTGAGGACTTCTAGCCTGTATGTCTAGTCCTCTGCAAAAAGAAAAGAAAGAGCCACCCTAATGACTTCATTTGTACTGTGACAAATTCCCAGGATATCCTAGCAGTTGACCCATAAATAGTGAACTGATTTACTGTCTCATTTCCAGATGTAGAGATTATTCTCAGAATCTGCCTCTTTTTTCCTTTTGTCCAATCAGTCAGCCTGGATCAACTAGGAAAAGTTTAATTGAGAACCACCATCTCTCCCCTCTTGGTTTGTATACTTTACAGATGGGGTTTGCATGTGGTAGCCACTAGCCATATGTGGCTATTTAAATTAAAATCAACAGAAATTAAACACAAGTAAATGTTTGGTTCCTCAGGTGCATTTGATTTATTTCAGTGCTTAATGTGGTCAGTGGCTACCATATGGGACAGAGTGGCTATAGACCATTTCCATCCACAGGGAAATTTCTATCGAATAGTGTGGCTTTGTCCTGTTGCAGAGTCCCTAGGATCCTGTCCTCTCTTAGCACCTCTGTGGTTTCCTGCTGACATGCTGTGTGGCATCTGCATGCTTCATGTGTCTACCTTAGAAGGTGAGCTAATGGAGGACAGGGACCACTCTGGCTGTGTGTTGCTTCCTAAGACTGGGCAGGTCTGGCTCCCTGTTGTTGCTCGCTTGTTGGGTACCAAGTCCATGAGTAGATGGGTGGACAGATTGGAGGACTGCATTGTCCTCGGTGTCTGCGGACCTAGAGTCATCTCTTGATGAGTGCATAGTCACTCTATTAAAGCCCCATCTTATAGACCCCATTGCCTAGTTTTAAAAATAATCACAAATACACACAGACCCAAACAGATGAAAATGAAACACTCCCGTTAGTTGAAAATGCTCTTTAGCCATGCCCCTGTGTTGTCTTACAATGTGTTACAGAGCCCAATGGCCCAGAAATCCTTCAGGAGCTCTTCTGAAGCGGAGAACTATCTCTGTGGTTTGGGCTAGATGGGGCTTGGGAGGCTCTTTAACTTCATGTTTGCAGACAGTGTTCCTCTTGTTGTTAAGCAGGTCTTGGGCACAGCCTCTATGGTGTCTCTGTTGGTATGGAGAAAACCGTTTCCAAACTGAACGTGTAACCTGGAGTTCATTGCTACCTGTGATGCCTGTAGCTCCTCACTTTTGTGAGCTGCAGACCAGAAGCAACCTCTGTAGGTTTGAAAAAACAAAAACAAAAGCAAAACCTTGTCTTTCTCCCTCTTTTCTTGGAGTGGTCTCTTAAAAAAAAAAAAAAAAAAAAAAAAAAAAAAAAAAAAAAAAAAAAAAAAAAAAAAAAAAAAAAAAAAAAAGAAAGAAAAGAAGAAAGAAAACAGCAATAACAAAAAATCATTCTCCCATTTAAATTCCAAAGGAAGAAGATGGGCAAGAACTTACACATAACTTACGAAATGTTGACTAGTCGGAGCTCCTTCACAATAGCCCTACGAGGCAGGGTATATTAGTACCCTTGTTTTGCAGACGAGAAGACTAAAGCCTGGGGAAACCAGGCAACCTCGCCAAGATGACACAACATGTAGTTCTGCGCAGGGGTCCATACCAAGGCCTCTGTGCAGAGCCATGTTTCCCACTGCTGCCCCTCATTGTCTTTCATCACGGCAGAGCCACACTATGAGCGGGAACACTGAACAGCTGTGAAAGCGAATCCACAAAGTCAGAAGCTGTTTGCTGGGAGCCCACTGCCTCCCACACACCAAAGGAGGACCCTCCAGGCGCTTCAGGCCCTCCGTGAGACACTGCTGATGGCTGTTCCTGTTCTGAGGTGTGCAGGAACGGGAAGCTCAGCTACCTCTGCCTACGGAGCCATGCAGTAGGGCCGGTGGAGGGGAGGACATAGCTGGAGAAGGGCACTGGAGGAAAGGACGGCCCAGGGACGCCCTAGGAAGGCAGGAGCCTGGGAGATGAAATGTTATCCTCCCTGAGAGCCCATTGTTAACCAAACTGCACAAATTAATTCATCAGCACAAACTGTGAAAAGCCATTAAGAAAGAATGAGCTGTGAGAAAGGATTCCAGGGACCCATCCTCTCCTGTGAGGATCCAGGGAAAATTCCTAGAAGAGGAATTGGTTATAAACCCAAATCTGGAGTGGGGTGAGGGGGACTGAAGGAGGAATAGTGCGTCTGAGGACCTGGGCAGCTACGTGGAGAGATGGAAAGCAGGCTGGAGTGGTGACTGACTGTCAGAGAGCAAGGGAGGCAGAGAAGTCAGAACAGAGGCCTGGGAGGGGACCCTGGGTCAGATTCTACTGGGGGGGGCACTGTGTGATGGTCCCAGGAGCAGTGGCACACCACTCAAGGGTTTTAAGCAGGGGCAGCTGGAGGGGAGTTGAAACCAAGGAGATGTGCGGGGGTCATTGGGTTGTTGCCCATCTGTCTGTGTGGTAACTGGGAAGGCTGTGGGCTGCCTTTGCGTCTGACTTCCTAGTCACTTTCTTTTAACTGCAGAACCCTAGTCTCTATCCAATGCTGTGCTCGTGAGACATGCTCAGGATATTTTGCTTTGTGCTTTGGTGGGACTCAGGGCTAACCTGTGAGCATGATGAGAGTGCCCAACTGCATGGTCCGTCCTGGCAAAGGCCCATGCTGTGGGCTGAGCCTTCACCTACTGCCTCTCTGTGGTGAGCAGCCAGCGCCCAGGCATGAGGTCAAGGTAGCAGGTGGGACCACACCACACTTCAGTGGAGTGCTCCCTACCCCGACCCAAGTACTCTGTTGAAAAGTGTAGTATGGTGCGACCTTTGGATCTTTCTGTACTATTGTGGAAAGGGATCAACAACTTCTCATCTATTTGTGTCACACTGTGACACAAAGTACAGCTGAAGCAGGGCTGTAGTCATACCTCTCCTATACCTCTGAGCCAGATGTGATTATAAAGTCAGCTCCAGCATCAATGAGGGCCACAGGTGCACTTGTGACATTGCAAGGTGTCACTGTCCAGCCCTGCCGAGTGGCCTTCAGTGTCCCCAGGGCTCTACTGTAAGGAATAGATGAGAGCAGACCTCAGGTTCACTCACAAAGAGGTTCATGTTCAATAGGTTTGGAAGCTGTATCATCATACATGTGTCTTGACCTGATCATTGGTTGCTGTGCAGCTTGTGAGCACAAAACTTAATGCAGTAGATCAGTATTATCCCTCACAGTTCTCTGGGCTGACTGGGCTCTGCTGGGTGATTCTTGCCAGGGGGTCTGCATGCCATTACTTATTTTCTTTGCTATAAGTTGCATTTAGTTGACAGGTGGGCTGGATTCATCTGAAGGCTTCTTCACGCTCACGTCTCTGCTGGAGTTGGTTGGGCATTTCTCTGTCTGGGTGGTTTTGACCCATGCTGTTATGGCTTTCCTCATAGTGTGCTGGTTTCAGGGTTGTCAGGCATCTTACATGGTGGCTGGTCCCCCCCACCCCAAGTGAGTACTTCAAGAAAGATGCTACAAAGCTCCTCTGACCTTCCTCAGAAGCACACCCCCCCAATGTCATGTCCACAGCATTGTACTGATCAAGCAGGTTCCTGAGGCTGTCCCACATTTAGGTTTGGCTCCATAGCTCAGTGGGAGAAGTGGCAAATAATCTACAGCTATCTTTATTGTACTATGCCTCTTGAAGCATCACTGTGTGTAAGAGTGCATCAAAAAGATGTCTGAGAATTCCTGTGCTAAGTGAATCTGTTTAAGTCAGCATTTCCCAAGCTGATTATCACTGCTATTTTTGCTTTGTTTTGTTTTTGGTGCTGGGGATTGAACTCAGCCTTGTGCTTACGAGGCAGGTGCAGTGCCACTGTGCTAAATCCCCAGCCCATCACTGCTATTTTTAAAAATCAGGAAATACCTTTCTCATAGAAAATCACTTGTATTCTGTCGGAGAGCAGTGGGAAGAAATGGAAGGATGGTAGATTTGGGGCTCAATGTTAATATCTAAGAGAGAAAACTTTCTAAAGATGGAATTTGGAGATTGATCAGTGTCTTAATTACTTTTCTCATCACTGAGACAAAATACCTGACACCCAAAGTTATTTTTTTTAATTTAAATTTAAATTTTTTTTCTCATTGAGTTCATTGGGATCTTGTACCTTTATATGACAGGTCTTGGTTCTCATTTTTTCCCCTTGTCCCTGCCCTCCCTTCACCCCCACCCTCCTCTTCCCATTTACAAACATTTTATTTCCATTTTTTCATTTTCTGCTATTTTTTTCCTTTCCCTTATTACCTTTCCCCTACCCTTCCCACTTTCTCTACACTTTTAGCCCTTTCTGACACCCAAAGTTAAAGGAGAGATGGTTTATTTAGCTCACAGTTAATAGAAGTTTCAGTCCATAATTGGCTGCTTGCAAGGCAAGGTGGCATCACAAAGGAGAAACAGTTCATGGTGGGCGGAAGGTAGCAAAGCAACAAGGGATGGACCACAGCTGTGTCTATCCCGTGTATCTTATCCGGGCTACTTAGGACAGATAGCACTCACACTGTTAGTCCTAGTACCCTTGATTCTAGCATTGCACCATGAATCAGTTCTAGCATCACACACTCTCGATCCAGTCATCTGTGAAAAAGCCCCACCTATGACCACATGAGGCTTTGAGGGGACATCTAGACACAAGCCATGGCCATCAGTTCTTCATTTGAGGAAATAATCAAATAGAGGTTGCACAGTCATCTATATGGATGCAGAGACCAAACGTCCTAGAGAGTGAAGCTTTGATTTTATTTCCAGCAGATACAAATTCGGATTCATCTTCTCCTCTTTTTTTTTTCAGCTTTAATTGAGTTTATTGGTACATTTTAGGGATACAGCACAGTTACATTCATTGTTGGGATCTTGTACCTTTACATGACAAGTCTTGGTTCTCACATCTTCTCTTCTTTACAGCTCTGTGACATTGTACCTGTAACTCTCTGGGCTTCAATGTCCTTATCTACAAAATAGACAGTTTCTGTTACACAGAGTTGCTGTGCTGACTAGTGAGATCCTACCAGTGGATTCCATGGTACTGTTCCTGCTCATAGTCAGTAAATATTAAATATCACTGCTCTTATGTATGGAGGAAGCCTTCTTCATTAGACTTGCTTTTGTCCAGTTCCCTTCACTTCTAGGGTTTTATAACTGCTTTTGTTTGAGACTTGCCTATCAAGGCAAACCAGTACTGCAAGTCATAAACTTTCTCCCACTTTTCTTACAAAAGTAACCTCTTCATCCTTTCACTTTCCCCCCCAATCTAGTTTCTCATAAGTGACCGGGACCCCCAGTGTAACCTCCACTGCTCCAGGACTCAGCCCAAGCCCATCTGCGCCTCTGATGGGAGGTCTTACGAGTCCATGTGTGAGTTCCAGCAAGCCAAGTGCCGAGACCCACCCCTGAGTGTGGTCCATCGAGGTCGATGCAAAGGTGAGTGTAAGTCTGTGCCCAGCCCAGGGCAGGCTGCTGGGATACCAGCTCCCTGCACGGTACAGTTACCACAGGGCACTCAGTACGCGTCTGTTCAGTTGGGGTGCTGTCCCGTCTCTGTATTCATTCTGTTGCGTTTATGGGAAGGGGGGCTGATCTACCTGAAGGTATGTGCACTTCCTTGACTTCTGAAAGCCTCCACCAGCCTAGGCCTTAGATGTGCTGCTCTCTGGCTAGTGCTTTGTCATTTGCTTTGGCTTTTGTTTTAAAATAGAGATGGGGCTGGAGATTTAGCTCGGTGGTTCGACGCCTGCCTTGAAAGTGCAAGGTCCCAAGTTCAATCCCTGGTACCCCAAAACAAAAAGCAAAACAAAATAAAAAAACTAAAGTTGTATTTATATAAAAAAATAAAATAAAATAGGGATGCAAGGGACTGTTGCTGGCCCCTAAATAGGGATTCCAAATTGTTGGCCAACAGATGTGTTTGGTTTAATCTGCTATAACACATTAAAAACATTTGATACAATGTTTAAAAACTGATAAAATTCAACGTAAAAATCTGTCTTTGGAACTTTTCTCCCCAAATTGTGAGTTCCTGCCCTCTTTGTTCTCTATTCCTGCAAAACAGCACATGGCAAGAGCAGAGTAGCCTCTGACCCTACAGGTGAGTCTGTTTTCCAGTTTGCCACAGTCCTCAGTGCTCCCTATGGGCTCTCAGGATGGAATACCATTCTTCATGAACAGGTGATCTCACTTGCCCAAGTCATGTAGATATTTGAGTTTGAGATCAGGAATTGCAGAAGGCTGAGCAGGCTGCTTTAGAACCCTTGATTTTCTAAATAGAGTACTAGTGACTCTTGAACCCTAAGGCTGCTGATCTGCTGTCACTAGCCGCTGTCCTCTGGATAGACAGTTTGGTTGTATGTGTGGCTCCCTGAGTGAAGGGGGTTTCTCTCAGCATTCTTGCCTCTGGGCAGCCATTTTGTACCCTGGCTTCCATGAGGAATTCAAGTAAAATACAAAATATGCTCCTCTCCCCTTTTAGATGCTGGCCAGAGCAAGTGTCGCCTGGAGCGGGCCCAAGCCCTGGAGCAAGCCAAGAAGCCTCAGGAAGCAGTGTTTGTTCCAGAGTGTGGCGAGGATGGCTCCTTTACCCAGGTGAGGGCTTGGACTTTTCTCTCGGGCTGCTTATTGAACTGAGGCAGCGGGAGGTGTCTGCAGAGGGTGAGAGCCGCTGGACACCTTCACTGTCTGGGAAAGAGCCAGTGCATGGCTCTTTGACTCCTCTCTGTGCTGCCTTCCCCATCTGGAGTCCTCTGAAACACCTCTTGCCAACTGGCAGTGGGCCCTGACAAGATGCATGGAAGTCCAAGCCAGGAGACTGGTATGGCTTGGTCCTATCCTCCCCGCTGGCCGTCTCTGCTAAGGGCCAGACCTGTGTTTTTCTATTCTGTCCAAAGTGGGCTGATTACTTTTTTTATCCTTGCCAGTTTCCATAGGCAACCTCTGCATTCCCTTCATTGTTTAGTGCTGCCCCTCTGCACCCCCTACCCTTATCCTTGAACAAAGCAGACCAGTCTTGGAGCATGAAGTATGCATGGCTCTTGGAGTTTGTGTGCACGTGCGTGCCTGGGTGTGTGTGCACTCGGATTTTATAATCTTTTTAGGCCATTCCACCTGTCTCATACCCTGCGTGGCCTTCTGATTAGTGCTTTGTGTAAAGATAATGGTGACTGTGTTGGTGTTGGCGCAGACTGTTTCTGGATCACACCGGGGTAAAGGGACAATAAGGCACTCCTTAGGGAAATTTCCAGGTTCCCTCCTACTGCGTTTGTACAGGGACCTGGGGTGAGAGGCAGCAGGCTTCTTTGAGTCAGGATGCCACACAGGAATTGGTACACAGGGTTACCTTGATGAGTTCAGCAAGGACCTGGACAGGGCGAGTGTGGCCTGGTTGGGGATGGTCCCGTGCCTGTGACTTTTCTTGTCCAGTAGAACAGCATTAGGTTGAATCTGTTGTTTCAGCATAGGGAGCAGAGGCTTAGGGAGTTTAAAACCCTCTCTGTAGTTCTGGATTGACAGGGCAGACAGTATAAGCTGAACTTTGGTCCATGGAGTTGCAGGTTTCACTCCTGGGCTGGGTGTAGGAGATTGCTGCTTTCAGACTGACTGCAGGTGGGTAGAAACATGGAAGTATTGTTGGGTAGGGGTTGGTTGTCCATGTTTTAAAAGTTTCCTTGTTGATTTTAACATACACCCAGGCTCAAGAGCATTGGGATGAACTGGACTTGGCTGCTGGCCTGGGGAAGGTGCTTTTTCTTTATATTTTTGGTTTAAATTTTACCACAGGCCCAGAGGTAGGTGTCATTATCCCCATTTACAAATGATGCAGCAGCGTCAGTATGTGCAGACTCCCCCAGAGTCCTCTGCTGTTCAAACGAGGCTCGGAGGGGAGCCCTGGCCGAGGTGGTCTGAATCTGTGGTTAGCAGGCTGTTTCTGGAGCCAGATGGCCTGGGCGCAAGGACAGCCCCACCACTGAGCTTCTTGGGGTCACAGTTTCCTTATCTGAAAAATGTAGGCGATTATCTCCATTATGAGTATATGGTATACGCATGTTGAATGTTAGTATTAACACTGTGTCATATATGTCACACATTACTCATGATACAGTATGATTTACTGCTGTTATCAGCATCACTAGTAGTAATGATGATGATTACTATAGCTTCCTCGTCAGGTTGTGATGAACGTTGAATGAGGGAACATGTGCATTGCTGTTATCAGCATCACTAGTAGTAATGATGATGATGATTACTATAGCTTCCTCGTCAGGTTGTGATGAACGTTGAATGAGGGAACATGTGCAGAACAGCTAGAACATTTGAAGTAAATGTTTGTCACTATCATCACCATGACTCCTGTCCCTCCTGTGATTCTACTGCTGGGATCTCCTTAAGATTTTATGGATGATACCACTGAAGGGAAAACAATCAAAACAAAACAACCCAAAACCTTTTGCTAAAACTCCCCAAGTTTAGAAATTGATTGATGAGCTTTCTCATCGATTTACTATTTATTTTAGTAAAACAAAAGTGGGTGATCTTTGTGCACATTTGACACGGTATTGCTTAGCATCCTGGGGGAAGAAATCAAACCTTTCTCGTATTAGTTTGGGGCTGAGACAGGATAAAGCTGATGGAGGGGAGGGCAGAGTGAACAGAGGTAGTTTTTTCCCCTCCTTGGTGCTTGTGTAATCTGGGTGTGTTGCTTATGAAGATAAAGGACCCCTGTCCTCCCGATTCTGAAGTGCTTGCGGCCTCGTGATGGGCAGCCCACCAGTCAGATTTTGTTTCGGTGAGGCCAGGCTGGGCCAGGTGGCATTTTTTGAAGGAACGGAGCTCACAGATGAGTCCAGGCTGTGTGCTAAGTGAGCGTGCCTCCCCCACCCCCCAAGCTCAGCAGAGGCGGTACCGACAGGCACTCCTCGCTCCTCTGACACTCTAAGCACCGCCGTGTACACGCAGGCTCAGGTGGGCTCACCCTTGTGGGCAGCCAGACAGCCAGACAGCAGCACATCCTGGCTCAAGTGATTGAAATGGACGTGCTTTTCCCTTGATCAAAGATACTGCAGTAACTTTCCCAAATGAGCCTGCCTCTTTGAGTGAGCCTCAGTTACACTGACAGGCTGCTAGAATGCCCAGACAAGGCGCTTGCTTCCTCCTGCCTTCCTCCATCATTACTTAGTGGGACTTTATTTTTCCCCCAAGACCAAAATACACTGCTTTAATATTTCTTAGAATATTGTCATGTAGGTATCCTGGTGCTAATAACATATCTTAGCCCTGGGAATTATTACCCACCCTCTTGAAGTTTGTGGAGGGATGATGGCGCTCTAATGGGATTGGGCTTGTCTGGTATGGGACACAGCTTGAGGCCACATGACTGAGCTGGCTTTAATATGGTTCATGTGCGACTCAATGGCTTCTGTTCTCTTCCTTTTCTTTCCTCCCAAACACATCCATTCTCTGCCACCCTCTTTTCCTTCTCCCAGACCCATGGAGCTCTAAAAGATACAGCCTCTGGGTTCTACTTCCAGAATTTGATCGACTGCTTTGAGATACAGTGTGGGTATCAATGCTAAGAAATCTAACATGGTCTAATATGCAACTTTCGTGTCACTGCTGTGGAAGGAGGTTGAGCCTGTGTGAGTGTGTGAGACAGAGGGGGTGTCGGATGCCACCGTCAGGAAGTGCTGGCTGGGGCTTGTGCCTTACTGGACAACAACGACTCTGTATTGAGTGCTGCCAGGGACTGGCTGGGCAATGACTTTTATAGCCATCATTTGCCATTACAACCTTTTTAATATAGTTACTAATGATATTTCTCTATGTAAAAGAAAACCAAGCTTCAGGGAGGATGAACAGCATTGTGAGATGCCTGAGCTAGAAGGATTTGTACTCAAGAACTCATTCCAGGCCAGTGCTCTGAATGTTTTGTGCTACAAAGTGGCCTTGATGCATATGTATTCCATTTGCATCACCATTGCTGTCCCAGAAGTTCCCTCTCTTGTTGCCCAATCAAATACACATTAAAGAGCCTTTTGACTATGAAAAAATTTAAAAACACAAAAAGTAGGCATAATAATGTAATGAACTCCTTGTACCCATCTCTGGCTTCCACAGTGACTGACACGTGGCCAGTTTTGTTTCATCTTTCCCCGTTTTCATCTCCATCCCAAAATGAATTGCTTCAAAGCAAATCCGCAGACACAATATCTTTTTATCCCAAACAGATGCTTTTGAGTTCCACTGTGTTCTGGGCTGGTTGCTATGGGGGATTTAAAAATGTCATGACCTTCGCCTTCAAGGAATAGTGCTGCTCGGGGAAACTTCCTATAGGAAGATATTAAGACAGAGGATAAAGTAACTATATAAGAGATAATATGTGCATGATTAATATACATATTTTAAAAAACCTATTCCCAAGTCACTTATACAGAGTTCAGAAATGCTCATAGTTATCAAGAAAATGTACAGATTTCAACTTTCTGCTCATAAACACCTTAAAACAAATGAAAACCAAATGGTACACATGAGCCTTGGTGAGAAAGAATTAATCTTATACAAATCACTGCTGCCATTTCAAAAGAATAAGAACCTAGTAGAACAGTGGGCAGGAGATGTCCATAAGTAGATCACACAGTAATAAATTTCCATTAACTGAATATGAATGGTGTTATCTTCCCTGGTAACTAAAGAAATGTAAGTAAAAATGATGATGGATCATTTTGCTTACCAATTTGATAAAGACTGGAAAAGATGGTGATTTTCAGGGTGGGATGGAAGGAAAAATCTACTTCTATCTTATAGTTGGAAAATAAATTGGCCCTGATTTTTCTAATGGGGTAATTTTGTAATATTGTTCAAAAGTCCTCACTGGGCTCACATTTTTGGGCCTGCAATTTCATTTCTAGGAATTTATTTTAAGGAAACAATCTGAAATATGTGAAAATATTTCACAAGAATTTGCATCTAAGTTCTGCTTACAGTAACAAAATATTTGGAAACAATTTATATATCTAACAAGAGACAGTCATTTAAACAAATTATGACAAAGCCACACTAGGCAGCTCCTAAAATGATATATTGTGGAGATTTATGTTACATATGTATGTATGTTTGTACATTAGGGACTTAGGTATCCAAATAATTAAAAGAAAAATATTTTCTTCTTTTCTAATAGAAAAATCTATCACTCTGTAAAAGTAAATTTCAGGTAATATAAAATTATATATGGCAGAAAGATAAAAGTGATTTCATCTTCCTGAGATAACAACAATTAAGTCTACCATGTTCCAGATTTTTTTTCCTTGTGTGTAATTATTATTTGGGATAAAACAGTATAATATAATTTAGTTTTATAGCATTTTAACTATTATATTTTGGGATTGTGGCTTGGTTTTAGGTAAATTACATATAGCTCTACTTCATTAATAAAACATGGCTACATTGTTTTCTATTGGATGAACCCATCACGGATCCTATAAATTTCTAGAAGGCATTATAAAAATGCTTCTAGAAGGCATGTACTTGGTCAAAGGGACATGTTTTTTTTTTTTTAGACAGGGTCTCACTATGTAGTTGAGACTTACCTGAAACTCACTATGTAGTCCAGGGTGGTCTCGAACTCACAGTGATCCTCCTGCCTCAGCCTCCTGAGTGCTGGGATTACAGGCGTGTGCCACCACTCCCAGTTTAGGAACATGTATTTTTTGAAGTATTTGACACACATCTCCAAATTGCTTTCCATAAATGCTGAGCAACAGTGTGGTTGATTGTAGTTGTTATAAGACATATATTTGCAAGGCATTTTAACTTTTTGTGTAGATGGATTATAGTTCCAATAATATAGAACATGAAACTTTCATTATGTAACATCTATGTGAAAAATATGACATTTCTCATCTTTGACCCCCATATTCTAGGAAAAATCTTCATATAGTTCTACAGGTAAACTAACAACTTTTCCCACTTTTACTTATTCTAAACACTGCTTTACATGCACACATTTTTATTTCCTGAAGTCATCTGGTTGCATATAGGGGTCGTGGGAACTGTCCTTTCTTTTTGATGGTGCTTTGTTCTGAAGTTGGAAGCTCAAAAAAACAAAACAAAACAAAACAGTGTGTGTGTGTGTGTGTGTGTGTGTGTGTGTGTGAAAAAGCAGTGGCTCCTTTACCATTTCTCTAATTCTTACCGTTGTATTTCCTAAAATCTGGGAAGATCCAGCGCTTATTTTCTGAGTGCCTGAAGTCAGGCTAAAAATTAGGTCTTGTTCCTTTCGAGCTTTCCCCGACTCACTCCCATAGTACTGAATTGTTCTTCCGGATGTCACCCTATAGACCTGAGTTCTTGTGAGCAGCTCATCTTGGAAGCATCTGGTTTACCATCTAGTTGCCCCCTTCCAGAATCTCAGAAGGACTGAAGGTATCAATGTGTTATATTACAAATGAGCTGTGGTTTGTGTTGACCTAGGCTGATTAAACATTGCACTCTCATAGCGTGGAATGGATTTGTCCAATCTTTGATGAGCCTAGAGGTCTAAGAAGAGTTCAGAGGCAGTGGTCTTGGTTTTGGTCTTAATGTGGAGAAATCTTGCCTAGAGCAATAGTGTGGATCTCTCCTCAGTGTAGAGGACTCTCTAGGTAAAGTACTAAGACCCGGCTTGCATCTGTAAGCTAGGATGTTCGTTAGCTTCTCCTACCTACGTGGTCCCTTTGGATGTCCCAAATAAAATGAATCCTTGTGTTTTAGTGAATGGTGCCCGATGGAGACCTCAGCCTCCTGGGCCATATGCTATGCTAGCTCCCTTCCTCCCTCCGTCCTTCCCTTCTTACCCCTTCCTTTTCCTCTCTCTCCTTCTGTCTTTCCCTCCCTCCGTCCTTCCCTCCTCCCTTCCTTAAGGAGTCATACTTTTGTGCATTTCAGCTCGTCCTTCATGTATAAATGGTACACTGGTCAACAGACTCACTATTGGGCAAGTTGTGCCTTTGCTTTTTCTTTTTTGTTAATTATTCAATAAATATATCATTACTATTCCAATTTGGATACCTGCTATGTTTGGTGCATCTTACTACTTGTTTTACATTTCGTGTAAAATGTATTTTTGTAAATTTGTAAATACAAATGTATTTTTGTGCTTTTCACTGAATACTTTTTGTTTTAAATAGCCGGTTATCACACATGGATAATGTGTACAAAAGTGCTCTTTATTTAGTACAGTTTCTGTTCAATGAATGTGAGGCCTTCTCTCTTTAGGTTTCAGTTTGCTCAACTGTACTATGGGAGAATTGGATTAGCCCAGAGGTTGGCAAGCTGTGGTCCATGGGCTCACTGCCTGTTTTTGTTCTTTAAAAATAAGAGCCCTACTGAGGTATAATTTGCACAGCACATTAAGTGCCCCTTTTAAGTGCCCTAGTGAGCTCACAGAGTTGGAGCACCATCACCACTCTCTAGTGCCAGAACATTTTCATTACCCCAGAAAGAATCCTGTACCCATTAGCAGTCACTCGCCATTATCCCTCTCTTTGGCCCTGGACAGCCACTAATTTACTTTCTATTTCTATGATTTTCTTATTTTGGATATTTCATATAAATGGAATCATGACATGGTCTTTGGGGACTGGCTTTTTAAATTCAGTGCAGGGCTTTCAAGGTTCATCCTTGTAGCATGAATCAGTATCTCATTTTCTTTTTATTCCCCCAAACTATTCCATTTTATGGGTATACCCCATTTTGTTTATCCATTTATCAGCTGACGGATATTTAGTTATTTCCAGGGTTTTTTTTTTTTTTACCATAAGTAATGCTATTGTGAACAATTTAGTGTAGACATATTTTCAGTTCTCTTGGGATAGTTTTAGAAGTAGAACCACTAGGTCATGCAGTAACCTCATGTTTAAGATTTTGAGAAGGTGACAGGCTGTTATTCAAGGTGATTGTACCACTCTGTGTTTCCACCACCAATGAAGGTTCCAGCTTCTCTACCTGTTTGCCGACAGTGGTTATCACCTGCCTTCATTATTATAGCCTTCCTAATGAGCGTGGAATGGTATTTTGTGGTTTTGATTGCATTTCACTAAGGACCAGTGAATAATGTTAAGCATCTTTTCATGTACCTTTTCGCTATTTATATATCTTTGGAGAAATGTCCATTCAAATTGTTTGCCCATTTTAAATTCAGTTATTTGTCTTTTTATTATTGAATTGTAAGAGCGCTTTATATATTCTAGATAGAAGATTCTTATCAGATATATGGTTTACAAATAGTTTCTCCCATCCTTTGAGTTGTTTTTTTCACTTTTTTGACAGTGTTCTTTAAGACTCAAAGGTTTTAATTTTCCTCATTGAGTTTATTGATACTAAGTATACAGTACAGTCACATTCATCATTGGGATCTTGTACCTTTACATGACAGGTCTTGGTTCTCATTTTTTTCCCTTACCCCTGCCCTCCCTTCACCCCTCCCCTTCCCCTATTTACAAAGACTTTATTTCCATTTTTTCCTTTTCTCATATTTTTTTCTTTTCCCTTCTTGCCTTTCCCCTACCATTTCCACTTCCCCTAACCTTTAGCCCTTGACTTCCTATTTCACATTATCAATTATACAATTTGAACCTTATTTACACTTTTAGTTTTTCATACCAGAGAAACTATTCGGTATTTACACAAGTGTCGTATTTATTTCACTTAGGAGTATGGCCTCAATATGCATCCATTTTCCTATGAATGACTCCAGTTTCTTATTCTTTATGGCTGAGTAGTACTCCGTTTTATAGAAAAAACACATCTTCTTTATCCAGTCTCCAACTGATGGGCAATTGGGCTGTTTCCAAGTTTTAGCTATTACAAACTGTGCCACTATAAACATGGGTGCGCATGTATCACCGTGGTATGATTCTTTTAATTCTTTTGGAAAGATATCCAGCAGAGGGATGGCTGGGGCAAATGGAACCTCTAGTCCTAGTTCTTTGAGGTATCTCCATATTGATTTCCACAGTGGGTGCACCAGTCTGCACTCCCACCAATGATGGAGAAGGGTTCCTTTCTCCCCATAGTCCCACCAACATTTGTTATTGGTTGATTTCTTGATAGCAGCCATTCTTTGTGGGGTGAGGTGAAATCTCAGTGTTGTTTTCTTCTGCATCTCTTGAATGACCAGTGATATTGAACATTTTTTCATGTATTTACTTGCTGCTTTTACTTCTTTGTCTGGGAAATATCTGTTCATTTCAGATGCCCATTTTTGAATCGGGTCTTTATATTTGGGGGATCTGAATTTTTTGAGTTCTTTATATATTCTAGATAATAGTCCTTTGTCTGAGGAGCAGCTGGTAAAAATTTTTTCTCACATTCTAGGTTGTCTCTTAGCTCTGTTGATGTTTTCTTTTGCAGTGCGGAAGCTTTTTAATAAGATGAAATCGCAGTTATTGATTCTTTGTGCTAGTTCCTGTGCTACTGAGGATTTGTTCATAAAGTCTTTTCTTATCCCGATACCTTTGAGAGTTCTGCCTAACTTATCTTCAAGCAAGTTTAGTGTTTCTGTTTTAATATTTAAATCTTTAATCCACTTTGATTTTAGTTTAATGCATAGTGAAAGATAGGGGTCTAGTCTTAATCTTTGCCAGGTTGAAGTCCAGTTTTTCCAACATCAAAGGTTTTAATTTGGAGATCTGATTATTTTTTCTTACTACTTATGGTTTTGTTGTCATACCTTAAAATCCATTTCCTAATCCAAGGTAACTGTATTTATTTCTGTATTTTCTTCTAAGAGTTTTAGGATTTTGCCTCTTACATTTCCATCTTTTGTCATCATAAGAGGTAGGGGGTCCAGTTTTTCTCTTTCGCATGTATATAGCCAATTATCTCAGTGTTACTTGTTGAAAAGACAACAGATCGTGCTTGAATTGCCATGGTGCCCTTGTAGAAAATCAGTTGACAGTAAAGGCAAGAGCTTATTTTTGGACTTTCAACTCTATTCTGTTGGTCTCCAGGTCTAGTCTTGTACCAGTGCCACTCTGTCTTGAGTGCCACCATACTTTTGTAGTGAATTTTGAGATCTCCTTCTTTTTCAATAAACACTGAGGTCAGTATTAGTCTGCATCAATATGTGGGGTTGCCAGCAGCTCCTCTCGCAGGGCAGTGCCTCTAGGAGGGGGAATGTCCAGGAACCTGTAGCCTGTGCTGTCATCTGAGGTTTCTTTTTTCTTTTTTTTTTGACAATATCAGTGTCCTTGATTTGATATTTGAAAGGGAAGGAAAGGGAAAGTAGAAAGAGAGGGGTGCAGTTTAGGGGTGGGAAGCTCTAGAATCACCAAATATGAGACTTGTATATTTTCAAGGGTGCTCAATCTTGGACAGGCTAATATTTCTTCTTTGAATCTATGTGCAGAGAAGGGATTTCCTTTTTGCAAATTAGGAAGTGTGTGTCGCAGCGGGCCTTGATGCACTAGAGGAGATCGGTTGTGGCCTGTTCCAGGAGAGTGCTGGGTTTGCACTTGCTTCTCTCCCCTCACACCACACCCTCCGTGCTCTCCAAACTTCCCAGCACACTGGGATCTGCGAGGCTTCGCTCTCTGTCTTCCTATGAGGTCCAGGGGGCACATGATTTGTAATGAGTAAGTAATCAATGCAGCTGCGGAAGCTAATCTTTAATTTGTAAATGATGGTAGGAACAGGGCCTGATCCATGTGTACGGGGAGAACTTGTCTCATCTCTTGCAGGTGGCAGCAGTCACCATGCTCACCTTTTCGGGGGGAGCGTTGGTCCTCCCTGCTCACCGGCCAGGTGCAGGGATGTCCCAAGAGATGCGGGTGACTCTGCGCTCAGACACTATGCTCATTGTCCTCCGTGCCCTCTGCTCTGTCCTGTGCGTCTGTAGCTGGTATCTGTCTGAATGGCCACCGTCCACCTCTCTCAGACTGGCTGGTGTCACTTGCTTTGGAGTAAGAACACAGGCTCTGGGTGCTCCCAACTGGGCATGGGAGCTCCCTGTGGCCCTTGGCTATTCTGTCCCTACCATTTGTTGATTGTGGATATGAAACCAGCGGGCTTCTGTAAGGGGTTGTCTTGGGAGGGAGGGAAAGTGGAAACTGCTTCTCTGGCCTCTCTGCTGCCTGTGGGAGGGAGGAGGCTTTGTGGTGGGAGGTCTCAATTATTCTCTGTGCCATTCTTTTCTTCTCCAGATAATTACAGTCTTAACAGCTGTCACCAGCAGCACCGCTTTCTTACATATCTAGCATTTACAATGTGTCACGCTGTTTTATATGTGCCTGACATACATACACTTATTTACGCCTCATTACAACCTATGAAGCAGGCACTGTTACAGCCTTATTTTATAGATGAGAAAACAAAGCACAGAGAGGCTGAGTAGGTTGCACCGAGTCACCCAGCCTGTAAGAGGTAGATTCGGGATTCAAACCTAAGCAGTCCAACTCTTGAGTTCTCAGTACCAGCCATTGTCATATTGCCTCTCTAATGGACACTGCCATCTTTTAAGGTGGTGTTGCCAAACTAGGGCACGGCCAGGTGGGTGATGGAGCAGCCAGGGAGTCTTGTCACATGAGGAATATTCAGTGGGATAGTCAGAGATATTTGTTATGCAGGTGAGAGGAACAAAGGATGGGGGAAAAGACATGAGTAAAAGGACAGAAGAAAGCCATCATCGCACCCTTTTTTGTGAATAGTAATAGCCTTTTTCCATTTAGCTCTCTGACCTGACCCAGGATCACTGAGTAAAATGTAAAAAGATGAGGATTCTGACGTTAAATAGGGAAGACCTCTCTAGAAGCAAAGCAGTCTACAGGTGGACAACTGACTCAAAGCAGACTTTACTTCCCATCTCGGGGAGTGGACAAGCAGGGACCAAATGGACATCCGCAGGACACAGGGCACCGTGGCGGGCTGGGGAAGTGCTGGAATCGATGACCTGATGAGAAAAGTGCCTCATGTTTTAGGGTTTCTTGAGACAGTAGCTAACATTTGATCAAATATCTAGGCACTCGGTAAGCCTACAGCCAGCATTTATTCAGGAACCTTCCAGGCAGAGCTGCTAGTACCCACACATCTAGGGCCATGGCCATGCCACTGTGGTGCATGACATGCTAGATGGTCAATTAACCCCTTTACAAAACAGAGGGATCCAAAAAATTCATTTTCTATGTTAAAATAGAAAGAAGTCATAGAAATAGAGGTGTGGGGTAGGAAGACAGGGAAACTTAATTAAAAATGAAGTCAGACATGGGAGGAGAAAAAGCACTCTCACTCTTGCAGGTCCCTATGTCCCACCAGCAGCTAGGTTTCTCACAGTTCTGATCCAAACAAAGTTCCTACACACAAGGGACTTTTCAATTGAGTGTTTTGCAAACATGAAAACATATTTGATATTTCTCCAAAAAGGAAAAGTAAGTGAACAAAAGGCACCATACTTGTCATTTACAAATCTAGACATTTCTAGGCATCATTAGAGGGACAGAACTCGAGAAAATTAGGTTCTTTCAGTTGCTGAACCTCCAAGGCTCTGTTTTTTTTTTTTTTTAAAGAATATTTTCTGTGTATGTTGAGGGGGATGCTGTTGAACCTTTTAGGGGAAAAAAAGCTCTTCATCACAGATTAGGATAATCTTAACACTGACAATTGGGTACTAATTTATAAATCTTCACCTTTCTGTTAAGCAACAGAAGCCCAACTCATGGCAGGGTTGTAGAAGTATAGATCTTCTGAGTTAAAGGGGGACTTTATCTTCTTCTCCCTAAATGCCCCAATGCAGGGTCAGGTTCCATTCATAATTGCTTACCAAGCAGTCATCCACCTTCTGTTTGATGGCCACCAGAGACAGGAAACTTCTTCACACAATAGCAAAATCTATAAGGCATTTTAGAACTGTTTTGTTGGAAGACCTTTTTCACACTTATTTGAGATCTGTCTTCCTATGCTTTCTAATAGGTGATTTCATTTTTAGCTATGGGACTTATAGAACCCATAGAAATTTACTTTTTATGGCAAGAGTTGAAGATGGACAACATTCATCTTTGTGAAATCTTCTCTTTTAGCCAACAATGATTTCTTTAGGCCCTGGCCAAAATTCTTAGTTTTGTGGCTTATTCCCATATCATAGGGATTTATGTCTCTTTCTTCTTCCTGCCTTTTTTCTTCTAATGCCAGTTTTCCAAGGGCCTTGGTATAAAGCCCTGTTCCCCAAGCTGGACTCTAGCTATCACATGTGCTCATAAATGGCCTAGGATGGATGGAGTTGTCTAACTAATGTCTACAGCCAGCTATACCATCATCAACTCATAAAAAATGAAGTTGACAAAAGATCCCCATACCTAAGAGGATTTGAAATTAAGGGTCATCTCCTTCTCCTCATCCCCTCTTAAATTCTGAAGAAAAACGTAATTACTCTAAAAGGAAAATTCCTCATTCCCCAACAGACAATCCTCCCTAGACCTGTCATACAGGGACCATGTCTTCAGCCACCGAGAACGGCAGTGCTTTGAGCCTGCGGCATATGTCTTCGCCACAAAAGGGGAGAAAAAAGGGCAGGGACCCAACACTACATAAATGCTTTACGCATCTTACCTCTGTCTTAGTGATGTTCAAAGTGGTGGCTTTATCCCTATTTCATAGATAGGCTCAGAGAAGTCAAGTGCTAAGGAATTTGGACCAACAGACAGATTAAAAAGAAAGAAAACAGTTTCATACTCCCACTGTCAAGAGAGAAGAGAGTTAGGCAAATATTTGCCTGCCTTCTGCTTCTAGTTTAGCTTTTTTCTGTGGGCACGAGTTAGAGTCACTTCCTTACATGCTTGGTGGTTGCTACTGAGAATAACAAATCAAGCCTGTGCCTTTGCATATGGTTCATGTGTTCTGTTTTTACGAAGGAGGTACAAAGGATAGATGGGGGAAATCAGGCCACTGGGTGAGGGGATTCTGTGTGTTGGAGGAGATCCCGATTGTCTTAAGCACTTTCTCATTGCTGGGACACAATACCTGACACCCACAGCTGAGGAGGATGGTTTATTTTGGCATGCTTCTTAATAGTTTCAGTCCATAATCTGCTGGCTCCGAGGAAGGACAGCATGGCAGAAGGGTATAGTCAAAGAAAAGCTGCTCCTGTCATGGCAGCCAGGAAGCAGAGAGTCAAGGAGGAGCATGGAAGAGATGTCCATCACCTCTGACCATGCCTTCCAATGACAAGCCAGCGATGGTGCTTCCATTATCCGATCGCTTTCCAAATGCATGAGCCTTTGGGGCTGTATTTTTGTATGTGTGTATGTATTTGAGAAAGGGTCTTATTGTGTAGTTCACACTGACCTTGATCTCACTCCGGATCCCAGGGTGGCCTAGAACTCTTGGCAGCCCTCTTGCCTCAGCCTCCCAAGTTCTGAGACCACAGGTGTGTGCTACGATGCCTTGCTCTGGGGGTCATTTTAGATCTAAACCTTGATACCAGTTCTCCTTGAGGGTCTGAGGTAATCCAAGATAGATTTCTTAACAGAGATATGGCTTGAAAAATCCTGACAAAAAGAGAGGAGGTGTTGTCCCTGGAGGGTAGTTATTCCAAGCATACAGAACTAGTGAGTGAATTCCTGTCATCTAGACTGTTAGAAAGTAGGACTTGGGCATAGTGAAGAAATAAAGCAAAGCTTGCAGTTCATTATCATCCAGCCCCCGAGTGCATGGCTGACAATACTAGTGCCATCAAGTGTTCCCCACACAAAAATTCAAGGAAATTCCTCTGTTTAAGAAGTTTTCGACTTGCTGCAAATAGGATCTCCCTTTTTAAAAATAAAATCACCTACATCTAGGAGTTCTGCAGTGAGGAAATCGTTTGACTTGGTTGAACCCAGTCTTTCCAGAATTACTTGGCCAGACAACACCACGGTCCCTGGTAATTCCTATTCGTGCCTCAAGGAGAGCAGCTGCCTCAGGCTGAGGTCACCAGGCAGGAGCACAGAGGACACAGAGGGAAGCGGGCATGCCAGGAGATAGTTTCCACCTGGGGATCCCTGGGGAGGTGGGTGCTCAGTAGATCGGAGAAGAGAGCAAAAGGAGAAACACCAGAGAGGCTGCTTTGGGAGGGGAAGTCTGGTGCTGTCAGAGAAACCCCCAAGGAACAGCAAAGGGAGAGCACCTAGCCAGTGAGTGTGGTGGAGGCTCCCAAGCTATTTTACCTAAACCACTCCAAAAAGGCCTCTGGTTTGCACTTGGCAAAAGGTTCTCTTCCAGCTCCTCCTCCGTGAGACTGTTTGCCCCCCTCCCCTTCCCCCAGAAGAGTTCTGTATGATGGAGGCACGAAGACTCGGGCAGTTCCCTCTGACAACAGCACTCAGAACTGCTCCCTTTCTCCTTCTCCCTTGGAGGGTGAGAGGTTTCCATCTGCCAGGACTATGGCCCTGGGTCCATGCTGTTTCTCTGTGTCTGGGCCTCCGTTTCCTCACTTATAAAAACGTTTGGTTAGACTGGTGCTCTCTAAAGCTTTCCTGGCCCTTTGTCAGTTCTAAAATGTTAGAAGCATTTGAATATCAGGATTTTAATTTCTTGGATGTTTATTAACTACCTGTGACGTTTGAATCAATAATGCTGCCCGTCCTGTCCTATAAAGGACTTACACACAAGGTGACTTTGAGCCCTACATGAGGCAATGCAGAGATCATCGAAGGAGATTGAGAAACCATGGTCAAGGTAGAGGGTGGTGTTTTCCGTTTTGGTCATGGCCCTATGGGTGATGTAAACCTTTGGGATTATATGTACAATCTCTCTGCCCCTCTCTTTTTCTTGATACGTTCCAATATTTGTCCCCTGTGAGCTGGTATTTTCTCAGGGCTTCTCTGCTCCCTAGTCACTTGTCCTCCTTTGTTGGGGTGCTGGTCTCCCACATTCTCCTAGGTAGCCAGGGGTTGAGCTAATGTTGAAGGTTAGCAGACTTACAATGATTTCACATTTGTCTTAATTTAGACAGTGGTTGAACTGCAGTATACAACTGGGCTGTTTATGGAAAGGGCCTCTTGCCAATAGTATCCGAGTGTGTGAGTCACAGATGGAACTTCCTTATCTAAGAACAAACTGTTTTACAGTACCCTTAGGAACATCAGTTATATCCAACAGGATAGTTGCAACATAAGAGAGGGTAACCTCACTTGGGTTGGTTAATATGCAAACACACTGTGTCTCTAAAAGAGGACCTGTCCGTTGACACTTTAGCCTTGCTAGGATGTGCCAGTGTGGGTTAGGAACCAGTTCCTTGGTTTGCAATAGTACCTTTCTGAGGCTGGAAAACAGAATTTTGAGAACTGCTCAGCAAGATATTAGAAGTGGCTTCATCAGTTCCTCATTCCTATAGATTAAAGGTGAGAACTGATTCATTGGCTCTGAGGCAACAAAAGGTATTACTTGCTAATTTGAAAGAATCAATTTGGGTAGGAGAAGGATGAACCAGGAAGAATTACATTTTGATTATATATCAACTCTGTAGAATTTCTACCCCAATTGCTCTTCTGCAGGAAGCTTTGCCTCTCTTCTCTGAGAATAATACTACCATTCCTATATAAAAACAAACTTCCTCTTCCTCCTCCCAAACCTTTTCACACATTTTTCTTGTTTCAGACTGCTCTTTTCTGGTCAGAATAGGATGTTCTTTTGTTTCTATCAGATAATCTGGCTCTGGCCTTTTTGAGTGTACAGTTAGTTTGCTACAAAAAAAAAAAATAATGATGACAATAAAAATAAATTGTTAAAATTAACTGGGAACTTATCCTATGAGCTAAGTGCTTTATTTACATTATCTAATTGAACTCTCCCAACAACTGAAATAGTTACTATCATTATCATCATCATCATCTTCCCTTTTAAAATAAATGCAGAGTCCGAGACTTAGTCTGATCAAGAAACTTTCTGAGGCTGCAGTGTGTCTCTAGGTCAGTTCTTTTCTGCAAGAAGACACCTTGAAACCCCGGGTCAATTAAAAAAACACTTCTCAGCTGGGCATGGTAGCGCACATCGGTAATCCCTACACTTGGGAACCTGAGGCACAAGGATCACTATGAGTTTGAGGCCAGCCTGCACTGCAAAATGAGGCCCTATCTCAGAACAGCAACAACAAAAACAAAAACTAAAACGATAACCCAACCGCTCTATTGAGAAGCATGGGCTATATCCATGAAGGGTCCTTCAGGAATGGGGTTTTTTCTTGGTTGCTTCTGCAGTCTGAGAGCCTCCTGGGGTCTCTGTGACTTCACTTGCTCCCAGCTGCCCCCTCCCTTGCAGCACATCTGGGGCAGGTATGCCGCTGCTGTGTACCCCCAGCCTCAGGAACATGACAGCAGTTCCTCAATCAGTTTCAGTTTTGTGGAATTTGGAAGGAGGTCCCAGCCCAATGACTTTGTAATCTGGGGTCTGTTCCTTGGAGGGAAGATGGGGAAATTGCTGAGGGCCCTGGGGAGAAAGGAGCTGTGTTTGGGCCTGTGGGCCAGGCTGGGGGCTGGGAGGCAATGCTCATGCGCCTGCAGGGATACAATGGGCCCACTCAGGGAGAAAGTGGCCCCTGGGACCCACTGATCCCTTAGGTCAGATTATATCCCCTGAAACAAAGCTTTGGGCTCTGCCTTTTCCTTACGAATTTAGTTCTGTCCCCAGTAACCTCAGCTGGACTCTGTGCATGCCCCACTGGAGGAGGCTTTCACATAGGCCAGGTCTTTGCAGCCTGCCTGACTACAGTGCCTGGCACCGTCAGTGCATCCCTGAGCAGAGGCACAGCCACGGGTGTGGCTTGGGGCACAGGCCTTGTGCAGAAAGAGGCCTTCCTTGACCATGGAAGCCAAGGAGCCTGGGAGTGAGTCAGCATGGCTGCCCAGACCCTGGGCTGAGTCCCCAGAGGTGATTATTGGCCAGTGAGGAGATTGTGGCCAGCCAGATCCCATTAAAATGCTGTCCCTGGCTGGGACTTGTGTCTAGAAAATACCCGCTGCAGGGCCAGTGGAATCTGCAGAGGTTGGCTCCAAGTTTCCAACTGCATTTCCCACCCATGCCTTCGGGGAGTACTAGGAGAGCTCTGGCCTAGGAGGAGCCCAATGGTCAGAGCATTCATCAGTCATCACCACAGCTACTCTATCTGGACTTCACCACGTGTGAGGCATTGCACTGCCTCATCAGATCCTCTAGGCTGGACGTTGCTACCAAACACCATCATTTCTCCCAAGACAAGGTGTTTCACCATAATCCTACCCTCAGTTTGGTGTATGGAGGGAGGTCCAAGAGCTCTTACCTGGCTTCCAACTGGCTGGACCAGGATTAAACCCTATTCTGTCTGGAATTTTTCCAGCTCATAATTAGGCCTCCTTAGAAGGTAGCACAACCCAACCTGAGTTGTTGATTTTGAGTACCACAGGTACCACCTGTGGCCAGGGAATATCAACCATAACCATGAATTGAAGTGGGAGTGGAATGTGGTTCTGGGATCAAGGCATTGTATACAACCTCCTTGCAGAAATTGGAGAAGCAAGGGCCTCATTTTGATAGCAGTCATCTTGCTGGTAGGAGCGAGGGGCCCTCTATCTTGTCTTCCCCTGATTTCTGTGGATAGGCTTGTGACGGAACAACTTGTCTTGGGGGAAATTATGATGCCTGGTACCTAAGCAAGAGCAAAAGCGTTTCTGTAGATTTTTCTACCTTAGTGATAACATCTGGGTCTCAGCCTGTCAGATTGCTCTTTTCACTCTGTCTCCTTCTACAACTCCCTACTCAATTTGTATGCAATTACTGTCTAATATCAATTTCAATGTCCTTGGTCCCAAGAGGCACACTTTTTTTTTCCATACTTTAATATCATTGCATTTGGCACACATCTTGTCACTGAGATCTGCGTTTAATGTGGTGCAGCTGTATTGATGTTGCATTTTTAGAATTGATGGAGACTAGGAATTGAGGAAACATGAGAATTCATGCCTTTATGCAAGCCATCAATCGCCTACAATAAAATGTTAGATGTTAATGCTCTACCCTGGGAATGTAAAAATGGCTGTCATGTGTCCTTGAGGTCTAAAGCAGGGAGATGGAGCAGCCAAATCCATAGCTAGAGCTCATGGTGATAAGGGTTCTGCTTTGGGGAAGGATCAGAGGAAGGAGGCAGGGCTGGGAGTTGTGCTAAGAGAGGAGAAGGTGAATGATAAAGGATGGTGGAATGTAGAGAGATTAGGAAAGTGTTGGGAATAGGCTAAAGAATGGTGTTCCAGACAAATTGAATAGCTGCAGCGAATTGAGATTCAGAGTCATGGGAAACTAGGGTGTGTTTGGGACCATCAAAGAGTTCATTGTGGCCAGAGTAGAGGGTGTGTGTGGAGCCGTGGGTGTAGAATGACACTGCAGGAATAGATGGGGTGGGGGGATCTTGACCTTGAGTGCCATGCAAATTAGTTTAATCTCTATCCCAAGTCCAAAGGTGAATCACTGAAGGATCTTAAAGCCAGCGGGATCTGCCTATCTGTGTGTTTAGGAATACCAAAGAGAAAACAAAGGGATGAAGATAATAGGGTGGGAGGAGGTGGGCAGAGTGATAGCTATTGAAAGAGAAAAAAAGTCACTCAGAAGAATGCAAAACAAAAAACAAAAAACCAACACTTGTTGACTATTCTTAGACCTGTTCTTAGAGCTTGAGGAAGATCACCCAGTGGTACAGCTGGGTGTCCTGAAATAGAACCTGCAGGCATAAGGTGCTTTGATCTTGCCTTCACCTCATGATGGGTCCCCTTTTGTCAGGAGAGCCATGTGGTCAATAGATAACGTGACCCGTGAACCAATGCCTGGAGAAGCTGGAACAAGAAGGAAAACTTACTGTTTACTTCTACTTGTTAAAGAAATGTGATGTCAGTCTATAGTGGTGACATTCCAACTTGTACTTGACAAATCAGTTTACTCTTCAGAATCTTCTACAATTGGATGGGAGCATATAATAGCCTTTAGAGAAAAAATACCGGTATTGGGAGGCCTACTGATGCAGGAAAATCACAGTGGACGTGTCTCCGCTTGATATCAGATATTAAATTTTTGGAGTCAAAGAAAGCAGATAAATTGTGGTTGGGTATGTGGGTCATATAGCAAATGTCCTGATGCTGTTGGCTGACTGGTCCACTTGTGAGAGTCACTCTGGAGCAAGGGGTAGGGTGAGAGGTACAAGGAGCACTTCCACTGACTGATGCTTGAAAAGGGGTGAGAGATGACTCTTGATACGGTGACCTAAGACTCCTGATTCTTTTCCTTTCCCACTTCTCTGAACAGGTTCAGTGCCATACCTACACAGGGTACTGCTGGTGTGTCACCCCGGATGGGAAGCCTATCAGTGGTTCTTCTGTGCAGAACAAAACTCCTGTATGTTCAGGTACCGTAGGGAGGGGCGGGAAGAACAAAAGGGGTTGGAGAAAGGTCCCTAGGGGGATCATCTTGTGGGGGAACCTTTGAAAGGTTGGTGGTGGCTATGAGGTCTTTCCTGGTCAGGGAGGACTGCATAGCAACAGACTTGCTCATAGCCAGCTGGGTGAGAAGGGTCAGTATATACCTGTATGTATATGTTTAGCTTTCTGGTTCAATGCTCTTTTCCTAAGCATTGAATGAAACTCCTAGAGCTGGGATAGCGTTTAAATGTGTAGCTTATATGCTGACGGATTGCTATTGAAGTGTGTTATTGGAATGGACTTTGAGACTACATGGATGTTCCACATCAAAGGCCACAGTGATCAATGAGTGATAGCTTTCGTGTGTGCAGGAGAGGACAGTGGTGGCCTCTGTACCATAGATTTGCCTCCCTTGAACAATATAAAGTTGAATAATGGACAGTTTTCCTAACAGTGGCCCTTAAATCTGGCTGATCCTCAGAAGTACATGGGTAATTAAGAAGAACCTAGATGTCGAGGCTTCTTCTTATACATTCTGATCCTGTACATTTGGAGTGAGACTTGCCGTCCTTATTTTTATGATGCTTCTCCTGTGGTTCTGATGATTAGGCAAGTTAGGAACTACTGCTCAATGGTGAGTTGGTGAGTTAGTCCATGGCAGAAATTAAGTCATTACTGTTTCCAACTTGATAAGCACAGAGGAATTCTGTTGTTAGGTCAATTTCATGGGATCATGGATGATGGATTTACACAAGCCCCATGCTGTCTATTTCCATTAATTGGTAAGGAACTCATGAGCCACTCTTAAATTCACCATGTAGCTTAGCCCTTACTAAAAAAAGGCCTGGCTTACCCATCAGCTGCTTTATATTTCCTCTGTATGGAAATGGTTTTATTATTTTTAATTATTTGTGCAAAAAGTATAAATATTTATGGTAAAAACCTATGTGGAATGCTAGCAGTCTTATCTTTAAAAATTTTTTCTTTACAAAATATCTATTTTTCTAAAAGCTTTTCTATACAAAGGGAAAAATAAATGGGAAGGGCAGTAAGACTATGTTAGAATATCAAAATTTGTATACTAAATGGAAGTTTACTTTATTTGTGGTTTATAGGGAAACCAGAAACCTTAAGGTTGAGGTGAGGAGGGGCAGGAATTAGCCTTCTTTGCAAACAACCTGTCAAGTTTCATATAAAGCAAACAAAGGCACTAAAAACAAGCCATGTGGGTCAATATAACAGAAAAACACAAAGCTAGCATTTAGAGAAGGGAATGATACCAATTATAAAAACATAGATTTTCTCTTGTCTTTTGCTGGTGGGACCTCCATGGATTCCTTTCTGTGATGAATGTTTATGCTCTATGTGTACAAAATTGGGAATCATGGAAAACACAGGTGCCATGGGGTTAGGCCTGGAGGATAGGTGTGCATGGCTTCCTAGGATATGTGGGGCAAATGTTTGGACAAATACACGTTACCCCTCCTTGAGGAACAGGAAAATTGTTTCCATGCCTCAGACTATTTTGGCCCATTCAGTACAATTGGACCAACAATTTTCTACTTAATGCAGATGGAAAATCACCAATTTCCTGCCCTAACCAGCAAGGGATGTCAATCATTGCATTTGCAGTAAGAAGGGTCTCTTTTCAGTTGGTTCTGCTGACTTGATATGGGTCAGACATGGAGTCCGTGAGAAGTGGGGGACATGGATATGAATTCAAGGGGCAGGTATTGAAATGGAGAGTTATGCAGATGTGGAATTTCATAAAAACCTAGTCAAGACTAATGCTGGGGAACCTAGAAATCATAGTTCACCTCAAAGCAGTGCTGGGTTATCAGTGACATTGATGTTAAACAAACCACACTCACTGTGTGACTTTGTATATTTGTATATTGTGTCCCCAGATGTGATATATATATATGTATGTGTGTGTGTGTGTGTGTGTGTGTATAAATCTCCATATGCTCATAGCATTGGGCTTTGCCAACTCTTTGAAAGAAACCAAGCGCAGTGCATCTGAATGCCAATGTTTTTGTTTCCCCTCTCATTCAAGGTTCAGTCACCGATAAGCCCTTGAGCCAGGTTAACTCAGGAAAGAAAGGTGAGTAGAGTTTTATGCTTTCTCTAAATGTTTGCATCTCACACTGGCCCATGGAGTTCTTGGATGAGATAGGAGGAGCCTGGGGTGAAAGCTGAAAGTGGCCTACAGAAAGTCTCCTCCATTCTCATTGCCCATTTCCTCCCAGAGGTGTGGAGGTAAGGCACATGTGGCGGTGGCTAACAAGATCCCAGAACTTTCAAAGGTAGTAGAGAGAGAGAATCACAGAGCTGACGGAGACGTTTGTGTGAGCCCTGATAATCTTGGCACCCGAGAAATTCAGTTGATCAGCTACCAGAGAGGCTGGTGTTTCGTCGAAGAGGTTGAGAAAACTGTGTCAATGTCTGTCTTTGGATGTCCTTGTTTTATAAACCTATTTGGGTATTTTTCTCCCTCCTGATTCTCTTTAATCATGAGTTCCAGCACATCTAGACTTCCCTCCTTGAGGCTGGGCTGGCTCCATGGATGTGTGACCTGTGCAGTCGTTCTCTTAAAATTCTGAATAATTGTGTCTTGGGTCTGAAAGAACAGTGACACAGGGCCCATGAGCAGAGAAGATGCACCATGAGCATCGGGTGCTGGGCCTTGTCACCACGGTAGTGCACAGCTCTTGTGACACATGCTGACCTGTTTCTACAGCAGACTTGAGGTTTGAATTTTTCTTTACCTGGTGCAACACTAAATAGCAAATTAAAAACCATCATGCCAAAGTCAAAAGAGAGAGACTACAGAAGAAAGGGTGAAGCTTTACATCTTAGTACCTTTAATGTCTCTTTTCCTGGTTTTTGTACAGGGGGCCATGCAGTGTCCTTTCACATGAGTTACATAGCTGGCATTTGTGTGAATGCTGTATGATGGACCCGCTGGCATGAGGAGTAGCCCTGGGATGTGCCGACCACAGTTTCCAGGGTCAAGGACAGTTTGAGGCCTAAAGTTCACTGCTACCGATTTCCCAGATAGCACACACAAGGAGCTGCTGGTGGCTTGGGAAGCAAGTATCCATTTCATTGAATGTGTGAGCACTGCAGAGCTCCCATATAGCTAGACTTAAGGCTTCGTACCGTATCCAGACCTCAGAGCTGACATGCTCCTAAGCTCCCACATGGAGAGCTGGAGTTGCTGACATTTGGTGGAAGTTCTCAGGCTTGTGCTGTACACGTAGTTAGTGGGAGATCAAGGCCAGGCCCTAGCCCCTGCCCCAGGTGCTTATGCCATGGGGATGGGAAGCAGAGGTAAAGCCACCTGCCCTGAATACAGGAGATAAGAACCCGGAGACCCCACTTCCCTGAACGCAGGTGCTCCAAGACGTGGAAGTGGCACATGGTGCTCCCACCACCCACAGGAAACATGGGTCCGTGGACCAGTTGGGCAACTCCTTTTACCCTGGGCTGGAGTGTGTAAGTGAGTTAAAAGAAGGACACAAGCACTGTTCCAGGTCCTTCTCAGAGTGGGGGAGACAGCCCTGGGTGCAGGTGTTCCTTCCCAGGTGGGCAAATGGAAAGAGGGGAGAAAAGTAGGTCTCAAGATCTGAAGTCACCAGTGCTGCCAGTGGCATGTGTCTGCAGGGTTTGGAAATGGGAGGTGCCTTTAGTTTTGCTTGTTGCAGCTGAAATCTTCATTCTTATTTCTGGGCAGAGGTTGCAGTAGAAGAGGGGAAAATGGCAATCGCGCAAACCTACTGCTCGGATTTTCCCCACCTGGAGCAGATATAATATCTGCACCAGGAAAGGCCAGCTGTGGGATTAGAACCCTTAAACTGAAGAGAGACCTGTTCTCCAGGTTGATGTGGCTTTGCACCCTGGCAGCACCTTTTGTCACATCTTAGTCTTAGGGTGTGCTGCAGAGGAGCCATAGCCTCCAGGGGTGACACAGGGAACAGGGTAGAACCTAAAGCCTCCTCTCAGAGGGAAAGATCGCTGCCAGCTCCCAGCTCTGCTTTCTGCTCTACATGGGTTCCTCCCTCCCAGATAGTTCTTGAAGAGGTTTCTTTGGGGTACAGGTCAGGACAAGAGTGTGTGTGTGTGTGTGTGTGTGTGTGTGTGTGTGTGTGCACGCGCACTGGGGCTCCTCCCCCATGGGGACTCAAATTCTGCCCTGTGGTCTTTCCTTCCCTCTCCTTGGAGGATCAAATTAGGCACTGAATCCTCTTCTCTTTGTGTGTCATGGGCCGAGCCATGAAGAGCAGGTTCAGGCCACCTGTAGGAAGGGCCACCTGAAGTAACACCTGTCCAGGAAGCTGGAGTTTGAATGGGGACAGGGTGCAAGAGAAAGGGCATTCGTAATATCCTGTGTCGACCTGCCAAGGTTCCTCTTTCAGCTGCCACTTAAGAATGGAATGTGCTCTGCAGGGCAGCAGGTGGGAAGACACAAAGGCCCCTTGTCTGAGCTTGTGCCCACACGTGGCTGCCCCGCAGCGTCTCCCTAGAGCCGATTGTCCAGTCTTAGGCAAGCGCAAAGCCATGCTGGCCCAGGCTGCGTGCAAGCTGAGGGTATGGCTGGAAAGGTGAAGCTAGAGGTCTGTGGTGTGTGTGTGTGGGGTGCAGGGTCAGGATGGGACCGAGCCTTCTCTTTCTCTGCCCTCCTGCCTTTTTGAATCTGTCCCACTGACAGGGCTGGGAGGGATCAGTTCTCTTTGCCTGGAAGGAATGAAAAGACGCATTGTGTGACAGCAGAGAGTCTGGTTGCCAGCCAGGAATCAGTCCTCTGAAGGATAGGAGGAGAAAGGCAGAGTGCTAGAAGCTGGGGGAGGAAGCCCAGAGAGATAGCAGGAAGCGGGCAGGCAGGAGGGGGAGGCTGGGTAGTAGCAGGTCTCAGCCGTGTGGCCCGGGCTGGGAGGCCTGGGTTGCTGCTGTCCCTGGGTCCGCAGGTGTGGGGCCCCAAGGGAAGGAGCGGGGAAGGAGGGGGGACTGTTATCTTCCCCAGATGCACGTGCTGCTGCAGGGGAGGAGGGTCAGAACTTCAGACTGTTTACTTAATCCCTTGGAATGTCCTTTTCTCTCTGTTCTTTGGGCGCCTGTGCTTAACGGACTCCTTTACGGGCACATGTGCGGTAATTAACACTTGCAGGGTAGGTCCAGGGCCATGTGCTTGAGTTTCAAATATCCATTGATCTGGGGGATCCCATCCCAACAGCCCCTCCCCTTCTCCTCTGGTCCTCGAGGAGAGCCCAGAAGGGGGATGTGTGCTGGGGCAGTGAGCACATGCACTTCTGTGTTTCATTGATGTGACCAAGGCGTATCTGAAGAGAGAACTCCAGCTCTGAAAAAGTGCCGTAAAAGCAGCTGAAGGCTGCAGAAGGTGAGAGAGAGAGAGAGAGAGAGAGAGAGAGAGAGAGAGAGATATTCATTTGAGGTTTTCTCTGAAGTGGTCTGTGGGAAAGTGGCTGCAAACAAACTGGGTGGCAAGGTGATTAGCTTCCCCTGGGGCTTTGCCTGGCTGTGCCAAGGCCCAGGGCTTTTTCTGAGATGCCTTTTGGTGGAGGTCTTGATGCTAATGCACATAGGTGCGCTTCAGGGGATGGGTCTGGCCTTCTTTCCTTGTGAGGTGCCAGAGGGAAGTCCTCAGCCTCTGAAGGGTGAGAGAATGTGGGAGAGCACTTGGAAGATGATTTCTGGCAGTGCCCTGGGAGCATCTTCCGTGTGAGTGCCCAGAATTACAGGCCCTCAGGCCCATGGTGTGATAAATGGCAAGTGAAAGTTTAAGGTCATCTGGTGTTTTCTGCAATTTACTTAATTTCCCTGTAAGAGAGACAAATGAAAACATTAACAAATGCTGTTTATGTTTTTCTGCCTGGGCTTCTGTATTTATTAAGGCAGTCTTAGAGAAGGGCAGAATTTCCGAAATCCAATCCTCCTTTAATATGCAGAGACTAAAAAAAAAAAAAAAAAAATCCCCCACTGGCTGCTCCACAGTACATGTTCCAAGTAAGGAGTGAGTCACATTCATGTCCCTGAGGTCCCTGTCTGCATCTCTATTTTTAGAATCTCTCCCAGCATGGTCTACAGGTTGTGCCAACTTGGAGACCTTGTCCCCCCAAGTAATGGCTCAAGTGGCCCTGAGGGATGTGCTTTGGGCAGGGTAACAGGACTGATAGATGGAAGGGCCTCAGATAAAGGAGGCTGTGTGTCCTCCAGCCTCACTCTCAGAGGAGGCTAGCGCACCAAAGGGAGGTGTGCCGCTGTGCTCCTAGCCTGCTGACGTGTGCCAGGCTGGCTGTTGAAGGACGTTCCGCATATGGAACATCACCCCTGCTCACCTGGATTTAACCTCTTCCAAGCTGTTTCTCTCTTTTTCCTCCTACCCCAGCACCCAGAGGCAGGATCGGGGGAGGCTGGATCAGTACTGATGCTCTGCCAGCCTGGGCTCCCATCGCTTTTCTTCATAGAGAACCATGCATTCTGATACGTGCCTGATGAAACAGACCTGTGCCCAAGCAGCTCCAAACCCACAGGAGACCGCTCTTTGACTCAGTGTGCCCATTGCTGCTACTTTCTGGTACTCTGACCCACCATGACGAAGCCTGGCACATGTGTACACCAGCTTTGCAGAGGTCACTTTCAGATGGGTATGCGTGAGTGTGCTGGAGCTCTCGGGCACACACCATGCACACATGATGTCTCCCTCCTTCCCATAGTTAATTGTTCCTCAAGCTTGGCTCCCTTCCCAGTCCCCTCCTCTTCACCTTGGCCCTTGTTCCGGATCTCTGCAGGACAGTTTATGTGCGAAGGGTACTAGACTAAGAGGTTGAATCCCTGCCATATCCCCTTCTCTAAGGATTGGAGAGGAAATGGGATTTAGGCATCTGGAAAGGCCATCTAGTCAGATTTATTTGAGTCCCTGGTGGTATTAGTAACCATTTGTGTTTTATAGTTGGTTCTTTTATTCAATAAATATTTATACAGAACTTACTAAGTGCTATGCTTGTTATAGTCACTGAGGATCCAGTGATGAGTGAAACCGACAAGAGCCCTGGCTTCGCCTCCTGGAGCTCACATCCTAATGGTTCTCAGCATTTATTATGGAGGGCTTCAGGTGCATGTGAAGCCTTCTGGGGGAGCAGTAGTTTTCAGGATCCTTGGAAGTTGCCACCTTTGCAGGTGCTTATGAGAAGCATGGCCCATCACCAAGTTCTTACGCACTCTGGCTGGTACCTTCATGGAGCTTCTGAACTCCAGATGAGAGGGCTCAGAGCTATCAGGCCAAATATTGTCAGGCCAAGGGAATATTTGTTCGTTCACTGTTCCTTGCCTGAGTTCAGTTCCCAGTGAGGTACAGCAACTTAGAGAGAATCAGGGGTGTGGACACCTGCATGCACAGCCTCGGCCCACTCTGACCCTTCATCTGTAGGGCCACGGCCTGAGGCCCATGTAGTTCCTGTGTGAAGAAGAGGAACTCTCAGGTCCCATCACATGGCTTCTGTGTCTATAGAAAGAAAGATGTGAGATTCAGGGTCAGTTATTTCTATGGAAAGGCAATGAAACCACAATAACTAAACTAATTTTTTAAGAGAAAAAGAAAATGCAGTATTAGTGCAAGAACAGACACACAAATCAGTGGAGAACAGAGAACCTCAAAACAAACCCAATGGACCTTTGACAAAGAAGCAACAGCATTTCAGTGGAGGAAGGATAGTTCTTCTTAGTAATGCTTCTGTAACAACTGGGCATCTGGAGGACAAACAAGACCAATGAATAAATCCCCAAACCCTCAATCTGAGCCTCACAACTCATGCAAAAATTAAATTGCAAAATGATTATTTCTCTTAGAAGAAAATCTCATTACCAAAAACCTGAGACTTTAAGACCTGGTCTACAAAATATTCTGTTAAGGCAATGAAAAAATTACAGACTGAAAGAAATATTTTAAAAACTGTGTATCTGATATAGGACTTGTACCTAGATTATATGAATTTTGAAAAACTGTTCAGCTAAAAAAATGGGCAAACTATAGGAACATACTTTTCAAGAAGAAGATAAATAGAGGACAAACAAGCATTCTAAAAGTAATTCAACATCATTGGCCACAGAAAATGCAAATGAAGTCCATGATAAGATCCTACTAATAGAATAGCTAAAAAAATTATTTCAATTCCAAATGTTGGTGAGGCTGCATAGAAACTGAATCTCTTATGCATTGATGGTAAGAATATAACATAGTACAGCCCCATGGAAAATACTTTGGGCAGTTTCTTTTAAAAACTGATCATACATGTAACCATAATCTAGCAGTTGTACTCCTGAACATTTATTTTAGAGAAATAAAGACTTGACATCCACACAGAAAACCTGTACCTGAACGAACAACAGCTTTATGTATAATACCTAAAATGGAGAACCCAAATGACTTTCAGTGAATTGGACACACTGTAGCATATCTATACAGTAGAAACAGCCATAAAAAGGAGCAAACTACGGATGCATGCAACAGCAAGTTGGAAGACTGGTGAGGGCATTGTGCAAAAGCCAACTTCAAAAGGCCATACACTGCATGGTTCCATTTATACAATATTCTAGAAGTAAGATTACAGGGCTGGAGAACAGATGAGTGGTTTCCAGGTGTGAGGGACAGAGTGGAGGAAGGAAAGAGGTCGCATGTGGGGTTTCTGCCATGAAGGGGTGGTTCTGTGTTGATTGTGGTGGTGACAAGAATCTACATGCAGATGGATGGCGGCAGAACTGCACACACAAATGAGTGCGCTTATCAAATTGGTAGGTCCTGAATGAGAACCATGGAGTGGGCCAATATCAGTTTGCTGATTTTGATTTTATACTATAATTATGGTACCTATATAATTACAGCTGGGTTTTTTTTGGTATCCATAGGGAATCCAAAACAGCACCCCTCTTCCCCACCAGCAAATACTATACAATGGCATGGTATTTGTGTATACTTATGTACCTTGTTCCATATACTTTAAATCCTCTCTATATTATTTGTATAGCACCTAATATAATGTAAATGCTATTGAGTAGTTGTTATACTGTTTCATTTTTTGACTGTATCATTCTTTTTTGTGGGGAGCGGGTACTGGGGATTGAACTAGGGTCCTTGCGCTTGCAAGGCAGGCCACCGAACCACTGAGCTAAATCTCCGGCCCTATTCTTATTGTTATGTTGTGTTTTTACTGTGATCCACATGCTCCTCCCCTCCGCCCCAAATGCTTTGATCCATGGTTAGCTGAATCCTTAGACACAGAACCTTGGATACAGAGGGCCAGCTGTGTAGGTTACCTATATAATTATGTTAACTGTTAACATTGGGGAAACTGTGTGACAGGTACATGGGACCCCTCTGCATCATCATCATCATTTTCATAGGTACAATATTTATTGGAAATTTATAAGTACAAGGCACTATGATGAAAACTCTATAATCATGGACTCATTTGCTCCTCACAATGGTCCTGTCAAGTGGGCACTACTAAATATACTTCTTATCTTCCCTAACAGTTGAACAAACCTAACAGTAAAGTAAGGTCACACAGCCTCTATGGGCAGAGCTGGGTTAGAACCAAGATAACCCAACTCTTGAACCACTCTTTGTATTTTTGCAACTTCCCTTTGAATCTGCAATTTTAAAATAAAGTTAAAAAAATTATCACAGTCTTCTGAATGAAACTGGCCTCCAGTGGACTCAACTACTGCTGGGTTCCTGCCATCCCTAGTCTACCTCCTTTGCCAACCTCATGGTTTTGTTCTTATTAAGGGAAATGCAGGGCTTGTGCATGTGGGGAACTCCTTGCAAAAAGCCAGCTGCAAGCTTATTTTCACTTGGGGGAGGGAATGTGCAGTTGGGTAAATGATAAAACATGGACCTCTTTGCTTTGGGAAGGACTTGAAATGCTCTGATAAATTTTGTTTTTGCAGGTCAGGAGAGGACAGCTCTATTTCTGAGTCTTGTTGGTCAGGGGACATGCATCTCAGGAAATGCTGAGGCTGACGAGCATTGTGTTCTCCTGGAGTGATTCCGTCTGGGTTCTAGGGACTTTTGCAGGCAGGTGCAATTGTCTCCCTAGGATTCCCACAAGAAGTCATCTTGATCTCCACACTGGGCCAGATTCACATGCTGAGGAGGATGGTGGCTTTGGCATAAAAGTGATCCTTTCAAGCAGGCTTAAGTTTATCTATGTCTTTTTAAACTGGATAGTGAAAGCTTAAAAGAGTATGAGAGAGGGTCACCAGGGATGGACATGGTTAGGAAGGGCCCAAGAATCAAAGGGGACTTAGGATTGTTGAGGAAGCTTCCAAATCCCAGGATGGGGGTGGTGGTTTCTTTTTTCTTCATTCTCTCCTCAGTCTCGAAGACCCCAAGAGATGCCATTAATACAGATTCCTTCTCTGGCCCCTTTGACACACTTGCTTTTGAAGGACCTGGAAGAGAAAGCTCTTTGTATGTGGTCAGAATAAACTCATTGTACACCCAAACAATTAACTCCTCAATGGACTTGCCAGCCCCTTGAAAGGGCCAGCCCAGCTTCCCTGGACCTCTTGGGCTCTATTCAGTCCCTTAAGCACACCAATGTTTTTTGGGGTTTTGTTTGTTTTTGTTTGTTATTCTGAAAAGTCTTTCCTTGAGAATAGTCAGAGCGGATCAACATTGTCCTCAGCCTGGCATTTATCTCCCGTTGCCAGCAAATGTCAATCAGGAATCAAAAAGCCAAACAGAGGAGGCTTTGAACAGTGTCATCGGGGGTCGAAGTGACTTCCAGCTGTCTATGCGTGGGCCAGGCCTTCTTGCAGGGCAAGGAATTGTGCTGTCATACAAACCCAGTTTCTGTATACACTCCCAAAGCCCATGTGGGGGCTGAAACTTTCTGGGGCTGCACCTGCAAGGACAAGGCCTGATTGGAGGCTGGGGAACCTTGGAAGGCCACATGCTATGGCTCTGGGGCTGGGCAGTTTCCAAAGTTGCTGGGCCTTGAGCAAAGCACTTACTTGCATTGAGACTCAATTCTCTTTTAATCTGTCTGGTAACTTCCTGCGCTGGCTGGTTGTAGGAATAGAAGAGGAAAGCAACCTGCCAGAGCATTGCAAAATTCAGTAATACTGTTGATCTTGACATTATCCTTGAGAGTCCCTCATATTTGCCTTATTTGCATATTCAATGTTTTCAAATTTACCTTTTTCCTCCCTCTTGTAAGAAAAATTATTAGTCTTTGAATTAACTTTTTTTTCCCAGGGTTCTATCTTCTTCCCCTTAGTCTGGGAGAATATTATGGTATTAAAGAGAGAGTCTTATTAGTTGAGGTCCAAAAAGTGACCAGGAATAAACTTCAGACTTCAGGTCATCCTATGCACATATGTAAAGTGAGATTCAGGTGTATATTTTAAAATATATGAAAGAGTCTCTGAATTAAGGGCTGGTTATATAATCCAGCTGTGCTGCCTGATGACTTAGCTCAGGTAATTTATACAGTCTCTATTGTTTTAACAGCTTTATTGGAGTATAATTTATATACCAAAAATTTACCTACTGCATTGCACAGTTTAATAAGTATATAGAGTTGTACAATCAACAATAGGAACATTTCTGTCACTCAGAAAAAAAAACAAAAAACAAAAACAAACTTATCTATAATTAAACCTCATTCCCACCCCCATCCCTAGGGAACCATAGATCTTTCTGTCTCTACCGATTTATCTTTGTTAGACATACCATCTGGATGGAATCTGATAATAAGTAGTATTTATATCTGCTGGCTACATTTAGAATAATGCTTTATGAGGTTCTTCATTTATACTGTCACATATATTAGTTATTCATGCATTGACTGGTATTCAGTTAGATGGATATATTGTAATTTATCTGTTCACCATTTGGATTATTCAGATTTGAGACTATGATGAATAATGCTGCTATGAACATTTATGTACATGTCTTTATGTTGGAATATTTTTATTTTTCTTTGATAGATTCATAGGAGTGGAATTTTAGGGTTGAATGCTAGCTTTTGTTTAGCTTTTTTAAAAAATTGCCAAACTTTTTTGCAAAGTTACTGCCCAAAATTTACATTCCCACCAGCAGTGAACAAGTGTTCCAGTTTCTCCACATCCTTGCCAACACTTGGTGTTGTCTTTTTTATTCAGCCATGCTCGTGAGTGGTTGGCGGTATCTCCTGTGGTTGTAATTTGTCCATTCCTAAAGACTAATGGTGTTGAGTGCCTTTTTATGTATTTATTAGACATCCATCTATCTTCTTTAGTGACATGTTTATTAAAATACCTTTTTCGGTTTTAAATAGTTGTCATCTTAGTGAATTACAAGATTTTCCTAATTTAAAAACTTTGATAGGATCTTAGTTTTGTAAAACAAAATTTAAAAGTGAGCAATTGAATATGATGTTGGCCCTCATGGGATTATATATTAGTAGGTCTTTAAGGTTTTTTGCACATGCAGTATCCTGAGGCTTAGCAGGAAGGCATTCTTCATTTTTAGAAGAGGATATTGCTACCCAGAAAAGTAAAGTAGGGGTTCAGCTTAATCAACTTATTGGTTGTAAAGTGGGGATCAGACTGTCTTCCCACATGGGACTGAGAGGCCGAAGACATATTTAGAAAACTTACTCTTTTCACAGGGCCTCATGTGGGGTCTGGTGCTATTCCAAGGCTTGCCCGGAAGCAGGGCTACTGTGGACCTTGGACCAAGGCCTTGGATTTATGTTTGGTAGAAGGGGTGTGCTTATTTGCTGGGTCAGAAGCCAGGTGTCCAGGTGCCCGGAGATGATGGCAAGAAGGTCCTATTGGCTTTGGCTTGGCTTCATGGCCTTTGGGCATGCTGGATTTCACAGGTGGCTCCTGGCATCAGGGTACCTTGTCTTTTCTCACTTCATAAAGATTTCCATTTAGGACCTCCCTTGTAGCACAGCAGCTGTACCTCCTCACCCTTGGTGACCCTACCCTGCAGGAAGATTCACTCTCTACAGTGGCTTTATGTTCCATGGGCTCCTATATCTGCCCCTGATAATCTGTGGAAGTCATCTACCTGAAGAGGTGAAGGTCTTCCCTGGGAAACCTTCCTTGCTCACTGGGGGTGCAGACCGTTTTGCTGATGGCTAGACCAGAGGGGCAGTCCCAGACTTCCTTCTGGATGACAGGAGAAAGAAACAAAATGTTTTCAGTTATCTTGCTCCAACGAGAGGTACAGCTCTTATGATATGGGAGGATTTTATTGTCTATATTGAATATTAAAATATTACATAAGCCCCTTTTCACTCTTATTCTCACTTTTGTCCTGTTGAAACATTTGATCTCTGCCTTTGTTAGCCTGTGAGACTCCTAATATGAAGCCATCCTGTGAGGTGGGGCTGAGCATACTGTGCTGGGCTGTTTACACTGTGAACCCTATGTCCGGCAAAAGCAACCAAATGTGCATTGCAGCTGCCAAAAGACTCCATTCAGTGGCTTATTGAAATCAATGGAAAGAGGTGTTAATAGAGTCAAGGGAAGTGATGCTATGTTTTAAAAAATGACATTGTGTGGCTCTGTTCTGTGTTTATTCTCCTTCAGTGACTTCCAGCTCAAGCTCGCACAGCTTGGCATCAAAAGATGCCTGTTTGGGACCCAGTTGGAGGCAAGTAAGAGATCCAGTGTAGATACTTCTCTCTTCCTGCCACATCACACTTTCTAGGATGATTATCAGATAGTTGAGGACAACTTTCACCCTTGTGAGAGTTGGATTTTGGTGGCAGCACGTGAGAATAATAGCAGGGTCAAGTGTCACATGACCGACAGGTTGCTGGCCTTAGCGTCCATCAAATGTGTGCTTGTATCTCCACAAGTTTGGACTCTTAAGATCCCAAGGGGTAGGGTGTTGACACAGGAAAGAGATCGGAATTATTTTCTCTCTCCTTTTCCTAATAAGATGCAGGCGAGCCAGCCCAAAGTACCGGGAGCTCCAATGGTGAAGCGTTGTTACTGGTGATCTGACCGGCATTTCACGGACTACCTGAGAACTTGCATTTCCATAAATAGTTAATACTCAGAGAATATAGTATTCCATTCTAAAAGATCTCTAGGGGAGTGATGGGTAATCAATCATCAAACCGCCTGGGAAAATAGTGCTTAGCCTTTCTCCTCGCACTGATGGAGAAAACAAAGAAAACTCTCTAAACTACGTATCTTCAAGATGGGCAAAGATAGATACCTGTTCTCAGAGAGCATCAAGTTGTTTCTTGAGGGGTAAAAAAGAAACTCTTTTTACACTTAAAACACAAATATATATGTGGTACATGAACAGAGACACAGTTTATATATGTTGTTAAAATTTTATTAGGGAGGTGATTAGGGGAAAACCGTCTAAAAATGTTCCTTAGTTAGACAGTAGTGGATAAAAGGTTGAGAAACACTTCTCTAAAACTAAAGGTTTTGGGGCCTTGGTGAAAATAACTCTGAGTCCTGGAAGGTAAATAAACAAAGTCTGTACTAGCTCCTGACCTGTGGGGTTAAAAGAGCTGCCATCACTGCTGGAATGAAGAGCTTTAGGACTTTGCTACTGGGAGCTCCTTGCTCCCATCATTAATATTAGAAATCTCCAAGCAAAATTGGGGTGATTTCTGTGATTTTGTTTGACCCCACCTCCTACTGGGGATTGTGGTATGTGCTGTTTCATAGTTAAACGTGTTCTAAGGATACATGATTTTTTTTTTTTTTTTTTTTTTTTTTTTTTTTTTTAGTTTGCTGCTCAGGGAGAATGATTCTTCTTGGCAAGGAATAACATCCAGATCTCTGTTTTTCTTAAGCTTTTCAATCTTGGCTTCTACAAAAAGATTCTCAGTTGGTGCCCTTCACAAGAGGACAGAAACTGAACTGGGGACACCAGCATTTGATGCCATGAGGGCTGCTGACCTTATCCTAACATACTGGCTCAGGTGCTAGAGGAGATGCCTCTTCCCAGCTGTTCTGTACTGAGGAGCAGGGCTGAAAGGGACATGTGGGTATTCTCAGATGTGTGGGAAGGAGTATTCCAAAGCGTGAAGTCTACCCACTTTTGTGAATTCCTTGGGATGGTGAACACATACCTTGATTTGTTTTATTGTTGTCTTTCCCTGGTTCTCTTTTCCTTCTTTGGTCTCTTCTTCTTCTTTTTCTTTTTCTTTGGTCTCTTTATTGGGACTTGGCCGGGCCATGTACAAACCCCAACCATTCAACAGTGCTGGAGAGTAGATAGTATTTACCTCAATAATGGTAGTCTCTTTTCGCTTCTTTTTAACCCTCAATTCAGATGACGGGTTGAAGCCAACACCGACGATGGAGACCCAGCCGTTGTTTGATGGAGATGGTAAGTCCTTGTATTACTTACTTCCAACTCTCATTCTTTCATCAAATTTTAGGCTTGGGAAAGATCTTAACTTCAGGTGTTTGTTTAAGCTTCATTATGATCATTCTCTTTTCTAATTTCTATTTTCCCTAATGTAAGATGGATTGTTTTCACCTTTTAAAAACTGTGAATCTGCTAAGGTCCTGGTATGTTCTCTGCTTCTGGAAAGGGCTTCTGCCTCCCTAGACTTCTTGCCTGTCTCCTGATGGTCAACAAAATGCAGTTGGGACAGACTTTCTGAGCTGTCAAGGCTGGGGAATCATGGCTAAGAAAGTCAGGTCGGCAGTGTCCTTTCCATACTTAGAAGTGCCTGCTCCATGCCTAGCATAGTGCAAGGCCCCTGGTGAAGAGAGGAAGTATATCAGTGTCAGCCTTTGCTCTCAAGACAGCTGCACCCGCTAGAGAGCTTTCTGAGTTAAAATCTGTGGTCTCAATTTTTATGGTAATAGGCATTTTTTGGAGAGAGGTGATAGAAGTTTTTCACAGAAAAACTTCTGTGAAGAGATGCAATTCGAGCTGAATCTTACAAGCAAAAGGGAAGAATTGGGGTGTTCCAGGCATGGAGACTGGCACGTACAAGGAGGAATGTGGGAGGGATGGGACACAGTGAAGGAATAAGCAAGGGAGACTGGTCAATGGGGCTGGTTTGGCTAGGTTGTAGGGACTTGGCTAGTGGAGTCAAGACATTTGGGAGAAGAGGAATTCTAGCTCAAGGGAAATAGAGTCTTATGACAAATTAAAGGCTGGAAGTCCCTGGTGGTATGGGGAGGGGACAGAAGGAGTCTTCTGGGGTGCAGAAGTCTGGGTCTCCATTCAGGATGGAGCTGCTCAGGGCCTCTATTATTCAGGTATTTTACTGAATACTCCAGATTCCCATGAGGAGGAACAGGAAGCTTGGCAGGTTTAGATCTCTAGAACGTTTGTGAGAGATGTTCCTAGCACAGGCTTAGCTCTGGGAAGAAGGAATGAAAGATGAGATTTTATATGCAGTTGGTTCATTTAGTGGAACATACAAGGGGTGATCAAATTATACAGCTAATGCTTACACTGTAAAATATTTATTGCAGTAAAAGGAACACTGCAATTTATCTCCCTCAAAATAACTTTCCCTCACTTCTTTTTTTTCCTTGGTACTGGGGATCAAACTCAGAATCCTGTGCTTGTGAGGCAGGCGGTGGAACCACTGAGCTAAATCCCCGGCCCTTTCCTTCACTTCTGGCACACTTGTCCTGTCATTCTTGTCATTTTTCTGGAGCAGTTTTGGAAGTTCTTTTTTGTGAGTATCTTTGTGAGGTATGATCAAAAATTTCGTGAATCTGCTGCTGAACATCATACAACAGCAAAGCAGGCTTGTAAAAACATTACAATGTGTCCTTAGCCACCTTATTCGCCAGATTTGGCACCTTGAGACTTCTGACTCTTTCCCAAACTCAAAATGACCATGAAAGATAAATGCTTTGATCTTATTTAAGACATCCAGGCAGCAGCAACAGCACAACTAAAGACACTCAGGAAAAGGGGCTTCCAGAACTGCTTTGCAAAGTGCCAAGAACAATGAAATAAGTGTTCAAAGCAAGGAGGAGTATTTTGAGAGGAATAAATGGCAATGTGTATTTTACTGTGATACCTTTAAAAACCTTCAACTGTCGCTCCACGTCTGGTCGGTTCATGCCTAAAAATTCAAAAGTCTCTGTGGGGGAATAGAGATCATGTCACTCTGTAGAAAGTTCAGGGTAACTCAGGGTTCTCACACTGCCATCCACTGGGTGACCCAAGTCCCGAGAGCCAGGAGATACGCTGGAACCCTCTGGATGAAGCCACTGAGCCTGTGCTCAGGCAGCTGTGAGAAAAGAGGGTTGGAGCACATATCAGACCTACTCCTTTCTTCCCTGTATGGAGCAGAGTCTCAGCACCCTGAATCTGCTGTGGCCCAGCTGTTTCCTCTAAAGTGCTCTCTGTGGTTGGTTTGGCATGTGTTTGTTGGTTTATCCCCTTTAAATCTTCTCCTGGGGAAGCTGCTGAGAGGGACTTGGCTTGGCCCATGTTCCTCACCTCCTGGGATAATATTTTTATTCCTGGATGGAGTGGCCCAGTGCCATTGGACTCTGACCACTCTGCCTCCTAGCACAGGATGCCCTGGTTGGCTTTTAAGAGCTGGTGGGGAGAAGGGTTTCCTTGTAAGGAGGGAAGAAGGCATTAGACAAGGTGCATATGTCAGATGGCTTTTTAAATAGAGGTTTTTAAAGTCTAGGATTACACTCCATGTCACATACTTCCCTCTTTTTCTCTTACTTTTCTCTGTTACTTTTTTAAAATCCAGAAATCACAGCTCCCACTCTATGGATTAAGCACTTGGTGATCAAGGACTCCAAACTGAACAACACGAATGTAAGAAATTCAGGTAAATAATTTTCCTTGAATTATATACACACTTTATCCCGGGTTGATTTACAGTTGCTCTTTGACTACCTACTGTGTGGGTTGGACAAGTCATTTAATTTATCTGGTCCTCAATTTCCACAGCTGCAAAATAAGGAGACTACATGGGTTCATTGCTTCCAGCTTTTTTTTTTTTTTATTGAGTTTATTGGTACATTTAGGGATACAGTACAGTTACATTCATTAATATACACACTATCCCTGGTTGATTTACAGTTGCTCTTTGACTACCTACTGTGTGGGTTGGACAAGTCATTTAATTTATCTGGTCCTCAATTTCCACAGCTGCAAAATAAGGAGACTACATGGGTTCATTGCTTCCAGCTCTTTTTTTTTTTTATTGAGTTTATTGGTACATTTAGGGATACAGTACAGTTACATTCATTGTTGGGATCATGTACCTTTACATGGCAAGTCTTGATTCTCATTTTTTTCCCCTTACCTCTGCCCTCCCTTCACCCCCTCCTCCCCTCCCCATCTACAAACACTTTATTTTCATCTTTTCATTCTCTCACATTTTTTTCTTTTCCCTTTTTGTTCTTCCCCTACGTATCACACCTTCCCTACACCTTTAGCTCCTTTCCTCCCATTTCTAAATGTCAGTAATCTTATTAGAATCTTATGCATTGTTGCAGAATATTCACACCAGGGAAACTATTTGGTATTTACACATGTGGGACTTATTTATTTCACTTAGGAGTATATCTTCAATATGTATCCATTTTCCTATGAATGAATCTATTCTCTCGCTCTTTATGGCTGAGTAATATTCCATTTTATAGAAAAACCACATCTTCTTTATCCAGTTTCCAACGGATGGGCAAATAGGTTGTTTCCAAGATTTAGCTATTACAAACTGTGCCGCTATAAACATGGGTGCACATACTTCTCTGTGATATGATTCTTTTAGTTCTCTTGGAAAGATACCCAACAGAGGGATGGCTGGGTCAAATGGAACCTCCAGTCCAAGCTCTTTGAGGTATCTCCATATTGATTTCCATAGTGGTTGCACTAGTCTGCACTCCCACCAACAATGGAGGAGGGTTCCTTTCTCCCCACAACCCCGCCAACATTTGTTATTGTGTGATTTCTTGATAGCAGCCATTCTTTGTGGGGTGAGGTGGAATCTCAGTGTTGTTTTCATCTGCATCTCTCGAATGACCAGTGATGTGGAACATTTTTTCATATATTTTCTTGCTGCTTTCACTTCTTTGTATGAGAAATGTCTGTTCATTTCGGATGCCCATTTTTGGATCGGGTCTTTATATTTGGGGGGACTGATTGTTTTGAGTTCTTTATATATCCTTGATAATAGTCCTTTGTCTGAGGTACAGCTGGTAAAAATTTTTTCCCACATTGTAGATTGTCTCTTAGTTCTGCTAATGGTTTCTTTTGAAGTACAGAAGCTTTTTAGTAAGATGAGATCCCAGTTGTTGATTCTTTCTGCTAGTTCCCGTGCTACTGAGGATTTGTTCATAAAGTCTTTTCCTATACCAATGTCTTCCAGAGTTCTGCCTAACTTACTTTCCAGCAAGTTTAATGTTTCTGTTTTAATATTTAGATCTTTAATCCATTTGGATTTTAATTTAGTGCATGGCGAAAGATAAGGGTCTAATTTTAATCTGTGACAGGTTGATATCCAGTTTTTCCAACACCATTTATTAAAGAGGCTATCTTTCCTCCACTGAGGATGGTGAGCTCCTTTGTCGAAGATGAGGTAGCTGAGTACATCTGCATTTGTTTTTGTGTCTTCCAGTCTGTTCCATTGATCCTCAGGCCTATTTCTTTGCCAGTACCATGCTGATTTTATCACAGTGGCTTTGTAGTATAGTTTCAAATTGGGAATTGTTACACCTGGTGCCATGTGACTGTTGCCTATAATGGCTTTTGCTATTCTAGGTCTCTTGTGGTTCCAAATGAATTTTTGGATTCTTTTTTCTAGTTCTGTGAAATATAGTGTTGGAATTTCAATTGGCATTGCATTGAATGTATATAGCAGTTTCGGTAGTATGGCCATTTTCACTATGTTGATTCTTCCTACCCAGGAGCAGGGGATATCTTTCCATTTTTTTATATCCTCTTCGATTTCTTTTTTCAGAGTGCTGTAGTTTTCAGTGTAGAGATCTTTTGTTTCTTTTGTTAGATTGATTCCTAGATACTTCATTTTTTTGGATGCTATTGTAAAAGGAATTTTTTCCCTTATTTCTCTTTCTGTCTGTCTGTTATTTGTGTATAGAAAGGCTATTGATTTTTGGGTATTCACCTTGTATCCAGATACTTTACTGAATCTGTCAATTAAGTCTAGAAGTTTTTTGGTGGAGTTTTTTGGATCTTCAATGTAGAGTATCATATCATCAGCAAATAATGATAGTTTAACTTCTTCCTTTCCTATCTTTATTGCTTTAATTTCTTTCTCTTGTCTAATTGCTGTGGCTAATGTTTCCAGAACTATATTGAAGAGAAGTGGCGATAGTGGGCATCCTTGTCTTGTTCCTGATTTTAACATGAAGGTTTTCAGTTTTTGGCCATTCAATATGATGTTGGCTGATGGTTTTTCATAAATAGCCTTTATTAAATTGAGGTATAGACCATCTATTCCAATTTTTTGCAGGGTTTTTATCATGAATGGGTGTTGAATTTTATCAAATGCTTTTTCTGCATCTATTGAGAGGATCATATGGTTTTTGTCCTTGACTTTGTTAATATAATGTATTACATTCACTGACTTTCGTATGTTGAACCACCCTTGCATCTCTGGAATAAATCCGACTTGGTCATGATGGATGATCTTCTTAATAATCCTCTGTATTCTGTTTGCTAGTATCTTATTAAGGATTTTTGCATCTATATTCATTAAGGAGATTGGTCTGTAGTTCTCCTTTTTGGTTGTATCTTTCTCTGGTTTGGGAATCAGAGTGATACTTGCTTCCAGGAATGAATTTGGAAGTATAGCTTCTCTTTCAATTTCATTGAAAAGTTTGAAGAGTAATGGTAGTAGTTCTTCTCTAAATGTCTTGTAAAATTCAGCAGTGAATCCATCAGGGCCTGGGCTTTTCTTTGTTGGTAAGTTTTTAATTACATTTTCAATTTCACTGATTGTGATTGGGGTGTTTAAAATGTTTTTATCTTCTTCGTTCAACTTTGGTAATTCATAAGTATCTAGAAATCTGTCCATTTCTTCTGTGTTTTCCATTTTATTAGAGTACAGGTTCTCAAAGTAGGTGTTCATGATCCTCTGGATTTCTTTCGGATCTGTTGTGACTTCGCCTTTTTCATTCCTAATTGCATGGATCTGAGCCTTTTCTTTCCTTTTTTTGATAAGATTAGCTAAGGGTTTGTCAATTTTATTTATTCTTTCAAAAAACCAGCTCTTTGTTTCATTTATTTTTTGTATCGTTTTCTTAATTTCAATTGCATTGATTTCTGCTCGGATCTTTATAATTTCCTCTCTTGTTCGAGCTTTGGGTTTTTCTTGCTCTTGTTTTTCTAGGAGTCTAAGTTTCATCGTTAAGTTGTTTATTTGAGCCCGCTCTGTTTTCCTAGTGTGGGCATTCAATGTTATGAATTTTCCACGTAGAACTGCTTTCATTGTGTCCCAAAGATTCCTGTATGTTGTATTGGCATTCTCATTTATTTGTAAAAACTGTCTAATTTCTTCTTTAATTTCCTCTGTAATCCATTGATTGTTTAGGAGAGTGTTGTTCAGTTTCCATGTGCTTGTGAAGTTTCTATAGTTTCTTGTGCTATTGATGTCTAGTTTGATTGCACTATGATCTGATAATAAACAGGGGATGACTTCAATTTTTTTGCATTTATTTAGACCTGTTTTGTGAGCCAGTATGTGGTCTATTTTGGAGAATGATCCATGTGCAGCCGAAAAGAATGTATATTCTGGTTTTTGGGGGTGGAATACTCTATAAACATCTATTAAGTCCATGTGTTCCAAAGCTTGGTTCAGTTCTATTATTTCATTGTTGATTTTCTGCCTAGTAGATCTGTCAATTTGTGATAGTGGGGTATTTAAATCCCCCACTACAATTGTATTAGTGCTTATTTGGTTTTTCATGTTACTTAATATTTGTTTTATATAGTTGGGGGCATTTATATTTGGTGCATATATGTTTATGATTGTCAGCTCTTCCTCTTGAATTGTTCCCTTTACAAGGATGTAGTGTCCTTCTTTGTCTCTCTTAATGAGTTTTGGTTTGAAATTTACTTTATCTGAGAATAAGATTGCTACCCCTGCTTTTTTCTGGACTCCTGACGCATGGAGAATTGTTTTCCATCCTTTCACTTTCAGTCTATGGACTTCCTTTTGCACTAGGTGTGTTTCTTGTATACAACATATTGTTGGATTTTGCTTCTTAATCCATTCTGCCAATCTGTTTCTCTTGATTGGTGAATTGAGGCCATTAACATTGATGGTTACAACTGATATATTTTGACTTATTCTTGTCATGTTTTTGTCCATTTGTTGACTCTTTTTACTTTTTCTCCCATCTCCTTTTAGTTTCTTGCCTTGCCTATTTGATTTGGTCTGTTGGGCCTCATGTTATTGTGAATTTCGTTGTCCTTTTCTAGGATATTGTTTAGAATTCCTTGCAGTGCTGGTTTGGTGTTCATGAAATTTCTCAGGTGCTCTTTGTCGTGGAAGTATTTTATTTCCCCATCTATTTTGAAAGAGAGTTTTGCAGGATACAAAAGTCTAGGTTGGAGATTCTTTTCTTTTAGGACTTGGAATACCTCACTCCAGGCTCTCCTTGACCTAAGGGTTTGTGTTGAAAAGTCTGCTGTGATTCTAATGGGCTTCCCTTTGCATGTGATTTGTTTCTTTTCTCTTACTGCTTGTAGTATTTTGTTTTTCTGTTGGATTTCTGGAATCTTGATTATTATATGTCTAGGTGTAGATTTTTTTTGATCGTGGCTAGTTGGGGTTCTATATGCCTCACTTATCTGTATGTCTAATTCTTCCCTTCTGTTTGGGAAGTTTTCTGTCATTAATTCTGTGAAGAGCTTTTTTATATCATTTGTGTTTTCTCCTGTTTTTTCATGAATTCCTATCAGTCTTATGTTATTTTTCTTTGTATCGTCTAGGAGTTGTTGGATTGATTTCTCATGATCCCTTACTGTTTTTAATAGACCTCTTTTTTCACGGTCACTGACTGCTATCCTATCTTCTATATCTGAAATTCTATCTTCGCAATCTTTTATTCTGTTTCGTACACTTTCAATAGAGTTTTTAATCTCCTGGATATCTGTTTGAATCTGTTTTATGGATTCCATTTCTTTCCTCTGTTGGGCATTCATTGTTTCCATGTCTTTCTTATGCTGAGTCTTCATGGCTTCTATCACAGTCTTGAGCTCATCTATTTTTTTCTCAGTTTCTGCTCTAGAGTCTCGAATCATGACTTCTATTTTGCTCATCATCTCTCTGGCTAGCTGGGAAATTATTTCTGATTTGAATTTTTCTAGAGCCTGATTGATCAATTTTGTTACCTCCTGTGCTATGGGTCCAGGGAGTCCTGTTGGTTCACTATCAGACTTTTCATCCTCATTTGTCCTACTATTTGCTATTGGTGAACTGGATATTTGTTTTTGTGTCTTGCTTAAGTGTTTTCTCATTTTTATTTTTATTGTTGGGTTGTCCTTCTTTAATTTCTGGGTATTACTTAAATCTTCCTAATATAGTTGCGTTTTAGCTTTTGAGTATCTTATGACTCATAGACATTCTCGTTTTCATAATATCAGAGAAAACAACTCTTTAAATCAATCACCACTCTTTGTCCCAATTGATACATTCAGCAGCCCAATAGGATCAGGCACAGCTTGCCAACTGACCACTTATGGTAGTCATTAATGTATCACCTTTAACTCATGTGAATTAGATTAATTTCAAGAAGCAGCTCATAGTATGTTTGCAGTGAATATTCTTTTCAATATGGCATCTTTACCATTTAGGATGGGGGGTTCGACTTAGAACAAGAGGATTAGATAAGTGAAAGAATTAGAGCAGGTTTGAAGTGAATCCAGAGGTTGTAGAATTACCTTACTATCTTTACAAAGCTATTAAGTTCAGGGGGGATAGAGAGAGTGCAGGAATAAGGACAGGAATATATCCCCTTAACAGTAACAGGCGCTTGCCTTCCCTTGAAGGTACAGAGCCATGAGTGAGGTAAAATGACTGGAGAAAAGAACATAAAGAGAAACCCGTCCTAAAAACAAAAAATAAAAAAAGAAGTCTGAGTTCTTCAGGAACTGGAATAAAAAGGGAGATGAGGGACACTATGGTGGAGCAAGAGACTGAGTTGGAGAGACAGGACAGAAAAAAGAAAGAAATTTTAGGGTGGAAAGAGGAAAAAAGAGACAAGAGAGAGGGAAAGAAAAAGAATTTGAAGGTCCTCTTTCAGGCTATCTCTGATCTCATATTATACCACATGCACAGTCATATGCGGAACCCAATCCCCTGGTTATAGCTAGCCAATGGCTGTTCCTCACGACTGAGACTGAACACAATCTACAAAGCCTAACTTTAGTTTCCTTACCCTCAGGGTTGAACTCCACTCCGTTCTATTACAGGTTTCCCCTGCCCTTTCTTTAAAGATGATCAAAGTTCGGAGCTCAGAAAACTACCCTTCATGGGAACCTATGCCTCTGCAGAGTTGGTCTAAGGACTGGCCCGATCAGGAGTTTTGAGAACGGGGGGGGTGTCGTGTGGGTGTTTCAAGGGCGCCCGCGCGGCTACCTTCCTTCCTGGGTCTGTTGTCGCGCAGGCCGGGAGCTCCCACGCAGGCCGGGAGCTCGCGCGCACGCCGCCGGGTGATCGCAGACAGGCAGGCAGGCAGGCCCATTGCTTCCAGCTTTAATCTTCTTCAGTTATCATCTCCGGGATCATCTTTCATGAGCAGTTAATCCTTTTAGCTAAAACAATTTTGACTGTATACTTTAATATTTTGACTGACTTTCTGTATGCCGTGGAGGAGAATTTGAAAGAAGAAGGGCTGGGTATAATGAAGTTGAACTTCAAGCCTGAAGAGGCTTAGTTCTGTGTTTTTCAGGCTTTAACAGTTGGTTATAATCATGTTGAAAAAAAATTTTTTTGTTTGTTTGGTACCGGAGATCGAACTCGGGTCCTTGTGCTTGAGAGGCAGGCAGCAGAACCACTGAGCTAAATCCCCTGCCCTATAGTCATGTTGTTTTTCTGGTCTGACCTTTCAAAGGTCTTGTAGATGGTCAAGTTTTGGCACTGAATGAAGCCTTTGTAGAAAGGTGATTCTTTTTTTTTTTTTTTTTTTTTTTTGCAGTTTGGTCAGATTTGTAGAGTTTGCTTACCACTAATAAGGATCAGAGTCAATAAAATTCATTTGTCATCAGTAAAGACTAAATGTTCATGAACAGAGAAATATATGAATAAATCAAATACCTTTCTCAGGGAGGATCCCTCTTTGTGAGAAATAGTACTTTCTGGTCGTACTTTATGTCTGGTTGTTGATTATAGCCATGTGACATTTTCCTTATAGGTGGCAAGGACTGTGAACAACTGAAACATGCTTTTGAACAGGCAGAGTTTGACTTAGCTGTTGTCACTAAGTGTGCTGTCATTGGCCCCTGTGTTGTCCTACAGGTGGTCATGTGAGGACTGGCCTGCAGTGAGCACTGAAAATCAACAGATGAACCCACACGGCAATAGCTGATTTTCTGTGTCTTGGGCTGGTCAGCCTCTCTCTGTGAATCTGGTTCAGTCTTTGATAAAAGCTAGAGGTATGGGGTGGTGGGATGGAAGAAGTAGTGTGAATTACCTTGGACTAGAGTCTTTGACAGAATAGTGCAGTGGTTGCAGCACAGACTTTGGAATCAGCAAACCCTGGGCTGACATTCTGACTCTAACAGTTGGTGACTGATCCTCCCAGTCAATTTAAATAATTGCCTTAGGCCTCAGTTCTTATCTGTAGAATAGGATTATGACTCAGAAGACTGGTTAAAGGTTTACTAAACTAATATCTATGGGGTATTTGATGGCTGGAAAAATAATAAGTGTATGACAAATGATATATATTTTTATCATTATCACTGATAGGACTAGTGGGAATATTAATGACAGTGCTTATTGTGAGAATTCTTCAATCAGAAAAGGATTTATGATTGTCACCCTAACTAACGGCATCTATTAGATGAACTTCAAAGGAACTTCCTCCACTCCCCTCTCACTGTTAGGTAAACAGAATAAGTTACAAAGAAGTGAGGTTAGTACCTGTCATGCCAGATGCTAGAAGTAACATTTGTAAATGGTCTGTCTTGTCCCTGAGACCTTAGAAGTTCTGCAAGCTCTCAGTGAGAAGATTAATTCTCATTCCATGACCAAGTGGCCAACAGGAGGCTTAGTTCTCTGAATTATACACCACCTTTTGCCTGAAACATTCACTTGACATTTAGTAATTGCTTTCATGAATTTGTTTTCTGTCTATCAGTCTTTAACTCTGTGAGCACAAGGGCTTTATCACCTGCTTATTCCATCTATTATAGAATCTAACTCAATGCATTCCATTGCTTTGGGGAAGACAGAGGAGAAAGATCATCATCATTATCATCAGGAAAACTGGACTATCACTGTCATGGTGGCTAGCCCTGAAGAACTCCACATTTGTTTGCTCATTTCACCATAACCCTATGAAATAACTGATGTTATTGTGTGTCTATGATCTCTGTCTTGTGGCCACTGTCCGCATAATCAGACAAGAGTTGGAGGCTGAAGAGAGAGTGATAGCTAGTAAGTGCTCGGGCTAGAGAAAACTAGGTTTTTAAGATTACAAAGCCTGTCTCCTTGGGCTATATTCTGAGTGTGATACTGTGATGATGTCAGCTTCTGCTTTCTTTTTATCTGCTCTTTTTCCTTGTAGTTTACTATTAGGGTCTTGTTAAGAAATTATTTCCAGGCAGGTATAACTACCTTACTTTTGTTGGAGTGACCCAGCCACCTTTAACTGTCCTGGTTGGCCCCGGTCGTGTCTGTAAGATCAGTGTGTAGGACAGGATGGTGGTGTGCAAGCTAATAGTTCTCTGGGAGAAACTGAGGCCAAGCATAATTATTAGGTATTAGCATCTTACTAATCTAACCTAAGAAACTGAGACTGTCCATTGTGATCAACTGACGGTACCAACTGAGTGCCTGTCAGTCTTTATATACAGTGGTACTCTGTGCATGAGCATAATTCTTTCCACAATTCTGGTCACAAATCGATTTGGACGAGAACTGAATCAATTTACCCGTAAAGTCAACACTGAACCTAGCCGTTGAATTTGACTCAGTTCTTGTCCAATTTGGTCTGTGGCCAGAATTGTGGAAAGAATTAAGTTCGTGAATGGAAATACCACTGTAATTGTATGTAAAAGACATGTTTCCACAAAGACATATAGCAGGGGGTGGCAAGAGGTCAGCTGACTGTTTTATTGGGACATAGCCACCTTGATTCATTTATTTATCATCTATGACTGTTTTCCTCTACAAGAGCAGACTTGAGTAGCTGTGGTGAGCCTATATAGCCTGCAAAGCCTAAAATATTTTCTGCACAATCTTTATTGTGAGGAAGTTTGCTGGCCACTGGAATATGTGATTGAACAGAAGCAATTGCATGGGAGTGTGTACCTTGGGTTGTGTCAGTTGAGTATTTTAGCCCCTTCCTAGAGCGAGTGGAAGCAGGGGCTGTGGCTCCTGAGATACCCAGGTGGGCCTGCAGCAGCACAGGAACTGTCAAAAGTCTTCATCATCTCCCTGAGCCACTGGCAGGCTTTGCCGTCCTGATCCTGCACATGATTTCACAAATGTTGCCAAGGAGGCATTCCAAGGTTTGCTGTTTATAGGGAGGCGGGTAGGGATTCTTTTGCATTTAGTAGAGATGAACCATGTAATGGGCAAAGCATGGGCTTTTAAATCAGATGAACCTCTAGACCTCACTTCCAATGCTAGCATCCCATTGGGGAGGCTTGTGAGTATGGGAGGCTCACTCAGCTACCCTGAGTCTCGATTTCCTCATATGAAAAAAAAAAAACAAAAACCAAAAACAAAAAACACATTGCAGGATTTTTTGAGGTTTCAACTACAGATGTATAATGCTTGGTAGAGTAAGTACACCATAAATGATAACAAAACAAAATAAAAAACCCTAGCTACTGTGATGAAATATCTTTATGTATTTCTAGCATGTTGTCTCAGTTTAATGAGAAGCCAGGCACACTTTGTCGGTAACTGTCTCTAGGCATCTGGAGAAGACAAGAGCCCTAGGGTTTACATCTAAGACCATTTTCCATTAGAGTTCGATGGAAGAGTCTGGTTTCAGGCGAGCTCCACTCGTATGCCTGGGGAAGTTGCAACAGGCCTCTGAAGCCTGTCTGGGTGAGACCTCTTCTCAGCTATCTCATAGAGGCAAAGACTGTCCCAGTTTCTTTTACACCCCAAACATCCTTTTTTCACACTCAGACCCTGTGACGCCAGGTTTGTTTTCTGGACTGGGGACTGTTGATGTTGGAAGGGTTCCACTGGGCAGCTGAAGTTGTGCAATAACATGAAACACAGGCCTGCAGACATAGCCAGTCTCCCTCGCTCGTCTTGAAGGGCTTGGTCCTTGTTTTGAAGGCTTTGTCATGTGGTCGGTGTGGTCAGTGTTGCTTTTGAGTCCTTGGCAGCTTCCACCTCAACAGATCTGCCTGCTCCTTCTTCTCTTCCATTTTTGCCTCCAGAGCGCCACAGGCTCTTGCTGCACCCAGGAAGATGTACCTGACGGTCAACACCTTGGAACTTGACAGCAACAACATCTGTTTTCTCGTGGCTGAACAGTGGCCAGGGCCTCTGTGCTGCCTTTATAAGGATTCCTTAAAATCAAGAATTAGCTACCAGTGTGTTTCTTACAATGCCTATAGTTTAAAATATCATGTAAACCACTTACATTTTACAAGAGAGTGATGAGATAAAATAAATGTCAATCATTGGGCTTTATTTCTAATTCTTCATTCTACTTCTCATGGCTTCTCATTTGACTATTTTCACATACTTGATAAGTCTTGGTATGGCAAAGCTCTGTGCTTCCTCCTCTGGAAAAGCACAGTCTCTCAGGAAATAGGGTCGTGTGTGCCTTCGCTCTTCTCATTGGGTGCTTCAGTAATGTTCCTGAGGCCCAAGCCTGCTTTCCTCTGCTCTGGGAGCTTCCCTTAACTCTCATGGCCTCCATCGAAGATGATGGACTTCTCTCTGCATCATCCACCTCTTTTGTCCTTTATATTTTCTAGTTAATTCTTTCATGAGCTGATCAGAGACTTTGTGAAGGCCCTAGAACCTGGCCTGTGCGTTACATCCCAAAGGACCATACCTCTCCTCCCTTGCTTCTTTGACCAACAGAGCTTCCTGCTGTTCATCAACTCATGGTGACTCTGCTCCCTGAAAATGGAGCCACCATCAGAGACCCAAGGTAGAAATGTTTGTTTTATAAGTTTTGCCATGAAAACATTGCTCCCATCTCCTTCTATGTGAGAATGTCTAGGTTTGCCCAAGACACTGTCCATGTCACAGTAAGCCATCCACAGGGTCAGAATGTTGCTCTTCCGGCCTGCTTTGGGAACCCAGGCCATACGTTTCACTGCCCTTCCCTCATCCAGTTCCTGCTGGGACCGTTACTTTGGTGGGGACCGCACCTCCTGGCCAAATCCCTTATCCCTTAAGCCTACACACTTGGTCTGCCTAGAAACCGTGGGCTGATGTAATGACCTGAGGCCTGGAAAAATAAACAGCTCACAAGGAAACCAGCGGTAGCCCTTGTAAGCAAATATCCCACAGCCACCTGGAATCTCGCACATGACGTGATTGGAAGGAAGAATGACTAATCTGCTAACGTTAGCAGTCGGGGATGCGTCTGGGCTTATGTGCATTTAAAATTTCTTTGTAAAAACAAACCCTGGATATTTATTTCTATAACTGGCCTTCTCGGTATCTGGCCATCTGTGTCATACAGGTGCCTTGGCCAATTATGGCCGACAAAATTGAGCTAGTTCTGGGGCCAGGTGGTCATCCCTGTGGCTTTCTCCATGGCAACAAAGGCTTTGTTCTTTCTCTCACTTTTCCTGTGCTCAGAGGAGTGCTAATCATGTCTAGAGGCCCCAGAGAGTCTAGCTCCACAGTTCATTTTCACCTTGTTTTAAAATTAGCTCCTTTTCCCCATGTTGACTACTTTGGAACACAGACTGTGGACATGTCCCAAAATTTCCTTTTGGTCTCCGCTGCTAAAAATTGAAATCAGAGATCCTGCCTAGGTACTGTAATTGGCTTATTCCAATTTGCTGAGAAGTCAACAATGGTTATTGCTACAATCTGAAGGTCTTTATTCTGCATTTATTTGTAAAATGTCTTTGGAAGTAGGAAACATATACACCTCATGAACACACAGTATGCAACAGTAATATTTTGGGAAGTAAAGAATGAAGTTATGATCCTTTATTTTTGACAAATTAAAAAATCTCTTTCCTGTCATCCTACTTTGTCCCTTCTCTTCCTTTCTTGCCTGAGTTTTTATTCTAGCACTTGTCCCTTAAAGAAAAGAGCCTATCAAGTCAAGGTCAGTAGAGTTACTGAGGAAAACTAGAAAGAAGACAGCTTACTATTTCTCAGTATTTGTCATTGCAGAGCTACTGAGGCATTTCCCAGCCTTTATGGAGGAAGGGTCAAGTCTGCTCACTTGTGGTATGAGTCAATAGAGACAGGAACTTTTCTAAACTTGAGTAGGTATGAGTCAGTAATACTTTGGGAGGGAGTTAAGAGGAAAAATATCTACTTGCTATATTGGTACAATCCATTTCAGAACAAATTTCCTCTGCAGAATTTATATCTTGTTCTCCCTGCCCCTTGGGAGCTCAGCATCTATCTCTGTGAGAAGGAAACAGGCACTGCTTTAGACCATGGTGAGCTGTGCACGACCATGTTAGGTTCTGCAGAGTGAAAACTATTTAGACAAGGTTTGTAATTTTGCCTTACACCTCCTCAACCATGACTTTTCATCCTAACACCTTGAACTGTTTACATTGCCAATGGCAAACACCCCTGTGAGGAGTGCTCTCAGCCAATGTTGGGCATGTGGAAATGGGCAGTTTTGCTTGGATATGGGGCCTCTGAGATGCAGCAGTTTAGGTGTGACTTGCAGGCCACGTAGTGGTCTTGTGCAAGGGGAACGAGGTACAAGGGAGAATGTGAAAGCACCTAGCAGTCTTGCCCTTGACTCAGACCTTGGGTGTTGCTCAGGTGCCACTGGGATGCAGGGGGGCTGGGATTAGAGCATGCCCCTGAGCTGTGGGAAGGTGCACCTGATCCTGTGTGATTATAAGATCATGGACCATTAGAGTAAGAAGTACCTGTGGGTCATCTAGTCCCATTTCTTCTTATTCAGCAACAGAATGGAAACCCCCACTGAAGGCTTTGTCCATCAGCTATTATGTGCCAAGGTCATCTTAGGAGGAGAGGATAGTGGAAACACAAGGAATAGCAAAGGAAGGAGCTGACCATTGAGCAGTGGCAGAGGTATGGTCCACCTCAGTAGGGAGGGATATTTTATCACTCACATTGTTTTGAGTTTCCAGCTCAGTGATGATAAAAATGAGGCTGACTCTTAATTGCATTATTTTTTTAGTTTACCTACAGTGTGCCCCTTTATTGCTTGAGTGGGCCAGGCTGTCCCATTACCTGACCTTTGGTCAGCCCTTGCAGTCCAGTTGAGGAGACCAGTCCTTCACATGGATAGGCCCAGAAGACCAGGTTTATGCCTCATTGCTGAGGACACTGCCATCAATACTTTACACTACTTTTACGTTTATTTATGTTTTTAAAAATTCTTGCGGAGCTGGGGGTTGAACCCAGACCCTTGTCATGCTGAGCAAACACTCTACTACCACTGAGCTACACCCCCAGCCACCTGTATTATTACATCTGAGCTTCACAAAGATCTTTTGAAACATATGGTAGGGTCACCCTACTTTTCCAGGTAAGGAACCTGGGAATTTAAGAATTTAAGAAAACTGGCCAAGGTCACACAGTAAGAAAGCCAGATCCATTGATCCCGAAGCCAGTGCTCTTGACTGTCAGGTTACGCTGCCTCTGTTCCAGCTGTTTTTGGCTTCTATAGAGGCTTTCAATGTGCCAGTCTCTGGGTGGAGCATGCAGGAGCAGGGGGATGAGCATGAAGAGAAAGCTCAGGTGAAGCATCTTCCCTCTGAGTGCCCCGAGTTTCCAGCAGAGGTTTCATACCACTCCAATGTTTCCATCTGGGGTGGACCTGAAGCTCACCCTTCTCCTGGTTCCTTGGTTGGGGTGGGGACACAGTATGTCTCATCCAGAGGGTTCTCCAGAGCCACTGTAGGTTATGACTGGGGGAAGATGATGTTTTTTATTACCTTTTGCTACTTAGTTTGCAGAGAAAGTGGCTTTTAGTTTAAAGGAGGCGAGGAAACCCATTCCTGTGCAAGTGGTGACTTTATTAAATGTGTGCACGTTCCGTTTCTAATCTTCCCACCCCCACCTCTGATACACACCTGGGCACAGTTCCAGGGGCTGACTTTGCTCTGTTTGCTGGAGACTTTTGCTTGTCCCTGGCCTGGCAGGGCTTCTCCTCTGGGCCTCTCTTTTCCTCAGCCGATTGTCTGCCCTCTGTCCTGAAGGGCAGCCCTGAGCAATGCTTCAGTGGGCTCCCCTTCGCTGCAGGAGTGTTCGGAACTCCTGGGTAACGCTGAGTAACGTGGATGTTGAGGATTGGGATTTGGCTCTGGCCAAGTGGCACTCGGTGACGTGGATGATGGAAAACCCATGGCAAAAGGGCAGGCAGGGCCAGCCCAGCAAATGGCGCTTGGAAAAATGATCCTCTAGAGGCCACTTAGCCCCTCCTGTGAAAAACGCTAAGTCCACAAGTAAGAAAAATAACTTATTCACATAGTTGGCTGGAAACCATAGGTGCTAAGACCCCATGTGGCTAAATAAACAGAAAGGCTCAGTGATGTACCATAAATCATTCCCAAAGACTATTGACTCCAGCCAGCCCCTCCCCTAAGCACAGTCCTGTGCTCCTTCCCAAGCAGCAAACTCACTTCCTGAAAGCCTATAGTACCTTCCCCTCTTTTGCTTCTGTAGTCCTTCCTTGTCCAGTTCTTAGCCACCAAGCAGTTTAGAGTGGACCCCATTTCACCCACTCACATGTTCCCACCAACCTGGAGAATCCGGGGCAAGAGCCACTGAATTCTTCACGGCTCTGAAATCTCATGTTGTGATTTAGAAAGGTTATTTTTAACACATAGCTTGTTATTTTGGGTTATCCTTCAGCATTTTGTTCATTTTTGATAAGAGGCGAGGTGGGTGGTGTATCCAAAGGGGTTTCAGGGTCATTGCAGGCGAGACAGTGCTAGTGTTTTCCTTAATATTCTTGGCCCTGCAGGATCATTCCTTTTGCAATGAAATGTAAGTAAGTACCTCTCATTTTTCAGACTGGATAGCCTGTGATTGATGTTTCCCTCTAAGGAAATCCAGTCTTGATGGTCTGAGGATTGGGTGTAGCATTTCCCAGGATGAGTCAAGAAACAGATATGCTCTTTTTCAGCCCCTGTGGTCTCATCTTCACCATAGGCATTTGTTCCACCGTTGGCAGCCTCATCTCTGGAGCATCAGACTAGAGCAATTTCTTGGACTAACTACTCTTCACGGATTCCTTACTCTAAGGATTCCATGGTTCTCCCCTGAGTGAGGAGCTGGCACCAGGGATAGGGGTGGGGGAAGGTCAGGAAAGACCTGGCTCTCAGGAGCTTACAGTCTAGTGAACACAAGGAGCCAAGCATGCTGGGAGAGGCACAGAAACTCAGCAGGGTCTGCACCGCGCCTCAGCCTTGTTGCAGCAGGGCTGGCAGAGAAATCTTCAGGGATGGAAAACCTCTTGAACAAGGATAAATTAAGATCTCACAGGGCCAGAGATTTAGCTTAGTGGTTCCACCGCCTGCCTCATAAGCACAAGGGCCTGAGTTCGATCCTTGGTACAAAAAAAAAAAAAAAAAAAAAAAAAAAAAAAACTCACGGCTAGTTCTTCTGCATGTTATATCTTACAGAACTCTTCTGGCCTCTTCAGGGCCTGTCATGGCATCCGAATAAGGTATAGACCTATTAGCAGCTTGGGTGAGCTCCTGGGTCCTCCAAGGTTCTGGACCTTTGCACTTTCCTCCTGAGTCCTAATCTCCTTTGCCACTGGGTCCTCTTCTCTGAGGATGTTGTCCTGAGCCATGCTAGAGTCTCACTACCTTTTCTGTAATATAAGCCCTGCAGTCAGGATGCCAACCAGCCTCCTAGAGGAGGAGAGCTGCTGGGCCTGTCAGGAGATGGAATCTTTGGTTGAGGTGTCATCCTAATCCATGGCTTAAAGGCCCGTGACTTCTGGGTGTGGCTGTCTGTAAGGCTGGGCTTTTTCCTTGCATTCCTCTTTCCTATGAGCTTTATGATGATTTATTCTGTACTTGCACTTGGCCAGATTGCTAGGTATCCATGCTTGGTCAAGCACTGCCTAGATGTTGTGGAGAAGGCATTTTGTAGAGGTAGTGAACATTTAGTCATTTGACTTTAATCAGAGAAGATCGCCCTCCATGGTGTGGATGGGACTTTAAATTAAAGAACTTAAAAACATAGACTGAAGTTGCCCAGAGAAGGAGTTCTCCTTCAAGAAGTCCTGCCTGAACATCTAGCCTGTGGGCTTGACCTGTTGGTTTGTAACTCCAGTCTGCTCCATCACTTCTACCTGAATTTCCAGCCTGCTGGTCTCCCACATATTTCAGGCTTGCCAGTCCCCACAATTACATGATCCAAATCCTTAAGATTCCTCTCTTTGATTCTGTGTGTGATGTATGTATGTGCACATGTACAAGGGTATGTGTGTGGGTAGTGTGTGTGTGTGTGTGTGTGTCTTTGGCTTTCTCTGAACCTTGAATGATGCAGAACTTCTCTCTATCCATCTCTCCCACTGGCTCTGCCACCGTGAAATTCCTGTTTTCTTTCTCCAAAAAGCTCACAATGGGGCTGGCCCACTGTCACTGCTGCCTCAGTTATCTGAAGGTGCTTGGGGGTTGGATTATCCACTCTCTTGCCTTTTCTGTCAGTTCCTTCCTTCAGCACTTCCTCCTCTGGAAGGCAGCAGCCAGAAGGACTAGCCCAAGGAACTGAAACTCAGATCTCATGATGTTTATGTTTTTGGCTGGTTTTTGCTTTACAAAAATAAGTAAAGGAGAGAAAACAGAAAGATGATGAAAGAGAAAAGGTTCCCAGGAGGAAAGGATAAACTCTGGGCTCAAATTGAGATTGGGATTAGCTGGGAATGTAGGTTATTCATTCTGGCCTTTGCTCCTAATTACCACTGGTAATTGAGAGCAGGGAGGCATTGTCAGCCTTAGCAGATGGAGCTGTTCTCCTTGCTTATCTGGTCTTGGCAGGACAAGAAGGATCCGGGCCCTGGGCCTGGGCCTGCAGAAGGCTTTATGTTTGTCTGGTTCAACCTGGCCTCCCATCTCCTGTCCCGGTGCTGTCTCATCCACTCCTGCTTTGCTTAGTTCCCTATACTGTGTGTGATCAGTCAGTAGAAGAGGAGGCTGTGGGTTTATTGGAGGCAATGACTGGACTTGGTTTTATTTCTTCTACAGGATGTGTTTTAGTTGTGTCTCTCTTTTTGAGGTTGTCAGAGTTTTCAAGGGAAGCTTTAGCTACTCATTGCCAAGTGAGGAATGACCCAGGTTTCACCTCTCTCCATCACCCTAGGGATGGGATGATTGTTCCCTCTCCCCTCTTCTTTATTATATTTTCCAAGTACACACAGACAGTCCTGGCCTATTCCCATAGTCACTGGGCCAGATTTTCTCATCTTTTCCTCTTTCCCTCCACTTTTTAAAGCAGCAATGGAGTGTTTTAGTACAACAGCGTGTGTCCACTTTGGCGGACAGTGTGTGTCCACTTCTCCTCTCTCTTTGAATCAGTGATGGTGAAGAGACCCTTGAAATCTACCCCATGTCTTGCATTCTAGAAGGGAAAATGGATAGTTGTGAGTTTTGAGATTCACTTGGGAGCTGACTGAAAAGAGCTGGGTGTGACAGTGTTTACTAATCAGCACTTGCATGACTTCTGGAGAAGAACTGAGGGAATAATTTGATTGGTTGATTAGTTGATTGATTGAAGGACTTGCATGTGCTACAAAAATACAGTATAGATTGAGTAAGAGTGAGTCAGTCTCTATGTCTTGATTACCTATTGGCTGTATAAAAACTACTTCCAAAGTTACTGGATTATGATAAAAATTATTCATTCTTGCTAACTTGTGGGTTGACCTGGTGGTTCCTTAACTGGTTTTATCTGAATTCACTTGTGGACTTATCCAGATGAAGGATCAGTGGGGCTGGAGTATCCAAGATGACCTCTCAAAAATGTCTGGTAGTCGTGCTGCCTGTGGGCTGAGCTGCTTCTGTTTCCTCTGTCTCTCCTTCTCCAGGAAGCTAGATGGGCTTCCTTATGTGATGACCTCAGGATAGCTTCCAAGAGAGTGAAGGCCATAGGCCTCTGAAGTCCTTGGCTGGGCCTTTCAGCATCATCCCTCTGCCACACTATTGGTCAAAGGCAATGAGAGTCAGTGTGGATGAGTCCCCATCCACAAGGGCATGAGGACAGGAGGGGGGATTACTGGGAACTGTTTTATAATAAGCTAGTATATAAACTGAGTAAATGAAAGTGCAGGATAGGGTAAAAGTGAGGTTAGCCTGTGGCAATGAAGGATGTTGTTGTAAAGAGATGGAGAACAAAGCTGGGCTAGAATCCCAACTGTAGTTGTTTGCTCTTGATCACATCACCCAGCCAGTCTGTGTTCCTGCATCCTCTTCTGGGGTAGTAACGCCTGTCCTAGAGGCTGGGAGGAGGGTGATATGAGTTCATGCCAAGCTAGGCACATGGTAAACACTGAGGTAGATATTGGCTGCTGTTATTTGTTGTAGTTCTGTAATGGTAGGAAAATTACAAATTTGGTTTTAAGTTTTTTATTGTGAGAAAAGAAAGAAAAATACCACGGAACAAGCTTTGTTGTGTGCTTAAACTGAGAAGATAGTGGTAGTTTGGAAGAAGCTGAGCTCTCTCTTGCACAGTTTGGAACACAGCAGATTTGGAGTCATCCAAAAATCAGTGTGTTTTCCTCCAGGAGCAAGCTGTTAGAGGTAGAATCATCTTGGGATGGCAAGGTCGGCTTGACCATCCGTCGCTGTTACTGGAATCCCCAGCCTTCCTCTTTGCTGGCTGAGGGAACTTGGGAAGATTCTTGAGTCTGTCTGAAGTTCAGCTCCCTTGTCTACAAAGCAGGCATTCTCTTAGTGCTTGCCTCACATGGGTGATGAGGCAGGTAAAGCCCTTTGTCTCTCCCCTGGCCCATTTTACTCAATGCATATTTGCTTTTATTATTGTTAGCTGTAAACATGATTTTGAGGGAGATTTTCTCTTAATAAAAGACAAGCTGTGTACTCTTCACTAATGGATGGTGCTATTATAATAACTGTTCCTGTCTTCCTGGTTAGTGGGCACCAGAACTTGAAGGGACTGTATTAAAGTCATGAATAGGAAAATAATAAATATATAGAGTACTAAGTTCTGAATTTAGACTTCTCTTTTATTCCATGCTATCCATTTTCCCAGAGTAGTGAACTTTATCCTTTTTTGAATTAATTCTCCGCAGAAGCTGACTGTAAACATTTCTGAGCAGCCTTCGAGGACTTTCATAAATCCATCAACAGGGCCCAAACCATGGTGCACACCTCTTCTGACACGGCCACTGTCCACATTTCCATGAGCTTGAGGACTCTCGGGTTCATCCCCTGGAGGGGTGGGGAAAGCCTTCCTTCTTGCCTCCAGTCTGACTTTGGTCTGATTTATGCCTTGAGGAGGTTGGCTGGAGAGCCTTAATTTAAAGCCTCTGTTAAAGGTTGTTACAGAAACATGGTGCCAGTAAAACACTGTTTTCCCTCACTTTGCCTCCTCTATTGCTTCTTTCATGGCATGAAATGTGAGGCAGGAAAATAAGGCTACTAAATGGGAGTTGGGGGAATGGTTGCAAACCTCTTGTAAAATCCTCTTGAAGTTGACTTGGCACCATCCTCTGACAGGGGCTGAAGTCAAAGTTTTGGACCTTTTCGCTAAGTTTCCCAAGCCCCTTCCTCTCCCTACTCAGTTTCAGTCTCTTTCTGAAGTTGTCTCTAGATGCTGTTTTGCAATAGTTGTAAATGGAGGTGCATCTCTAGTCTGGTGTTCTGCAGCTATTTACACTAGCCAAGGAGATTTTCTTTAGCTTTGTTGCATTTGTGTTATGAAAACAATAGTTCTTATTTCATTTTCCAAATCAAAGTTACATTTCTGTGAATATGTCATATATGCCTGCCTCTTAGTCCTCAGATATTTTTAGGCCCCTAAGGAAATATTTTTCTTACTTTGCAGTGAAAATCCCTGGGCTGTTGCTCATCAGGATTTTTCTTAGTAGTGGGACAAAGAAGGATTTTTTTCCTTCATCTGAATCATTTCTCTAAGATGGTGTTGTGTGCACCTAAGGCTCTGTATACACCCATGGCTTATTTGTGCTTTCCCCAAGAGTGTGTCATTTTGAGTAGAGTTGAGTTTCTGTTATTTTGATCATTTGCACAGTGTTTAGTGAGTAGCACGGTTCTTCAGGTTCCTGATACCATATGGCTGTTCTAAGAGTGACGTATCGCACCATATCATAGAAATTCTAGGGGTTGCCCAAGACCTATAGTCCCATGAACTTGTTCAAGAGGAAAGTTATAGAATAGCATTCAAGAGAGAAATGAAGTCATCAGACTAAAGTAAGAGTACTAGTTCATGATGTGATCCCTTGTTTTGTAAAGAAAGAATAGGTGCATGTGTGTGTTTGCATGTGTCTGTGTGCATAGGGAAGATTTAAAGAAAGTGGAGGGTTTAACTTTGATGGGATTATGGGTTTTTAAAATTCCTTTATAAGAGAGAAAAATGCACTACTATTTATTTTTAGTAATTAAAGCCTAAAGAAACAAAAGGCAGAAAGGGGAACCAGGCTGGTTGACCGGATAGAATAGCCAAGTAGTGTAAGGTTCCATATAGGTGGCCCCGCCTGGTACAGGGTCTCCTACACTGACTCCAAGGAAATCTGCTTTGGCTGTTCAGACACAGTCACATGTTTGTGAAGGGGCAGAATGCACACACCTTCCTGGCAGGCTGGTTTTCTCTCCCGTTGCATGGAAGCAGCCTTGTGTGATCCCTTCAAGTCCGTCAGCCTACTTCATCCTGCTGTGTTGGAATGTGGGAAGGAGCTGGGCTTGGCTCTTGCTTCTGTTCCTCTTAGGTGCCAAGCATCACTCTGCATGGGGCTGGTGGCCATGGCTCTGTCCGGCTGTGTCTGGGCTGGGGAGTGTCTACATACACAAGCACTGTTGCACCAGCTTGCAGCCCCTGGCTCCTGTGTAGGCCTCTTCTGGAGCCAGTAGACAGCAAGCACATCAACAGGAATCACTCTGAAAATGGAAGAAATTCCAGCCCTGGTGCATAGTACACCAGGCTGGTTTGTGGCTGCAGCAGAGTTCAGTTGTGGAGAACACTGATGAGCCCTGGCAGTCTGGACCCCCAGCCCCTCACCCTGGGCTGGCGTGCAAGAGACACAGCCTGTCGGTGATGATTCATCTAACAAACCGTTGGTTCCTTGGGCAAGGCCTGGTCCTTGCCGTTTACTTTGGATGCTGATATAGAAGGTGGGAATGACAAATCACAGAAGTGATAGTCACCAGAGGCTGCATCTTCTCTTACAGAGAAAGTACACTCATGTGACCAGGAAAGGCAGAGTGCCCTGGAAGAGGCTCGGCAGAATCCCCGAGAGGGCATTGTCATCCCCGAGTGTGCCCCTGGGGGGCTGTACAAGCCAGTGCAGTGCCACCAGTCCACTGGCTACTGCTGGTGTGTGCTGGTGGACACAGGGCGCCCGCTGCCTGGGACCTCCACACGGTAAGCCCACTCAGGCCTGTCCTGACACAAGTGGACCAATTTATGGGCATCCTGGCATTTCTCAGCTTTACTTCCCTGGCTTGGTAGGAGTTCAGTCACAAGGAGACCAAATTTCCCATTCATGAGCAGATAAAGTTCTGGTAGAAAGACCCCAGGACCTGGAATCTGGTCACAGATCTGTCCCATTCCAGCTGTTCTCTGTGGAAAAGTACTAAATATATCTGAACCTCACTTACCAGATGAGAAGATTGTTGGGCAGCTTGACTTACTAGGTTCTATGGACCAAAAGAGATCCTGTGTGCCGATCTAAAGTGCCATCATTATTATGCTTGAGAGGTTAAAACGATATGCCTGAACATGTCTCAGTGGGCACATTTCTTCTGGATTGCCTTGTAGCTGCTGGACAGTGCAGGGGATATTTTGCTATGAACCCTGAGGACTCTGGGTTTGATGACAACATAGATCATTGCCAGGCAGAAGTGGCTGCAGGAGGCTCAGTTCCAGCTCCTCCCAAGCCCTGTGTCTCTCTCTTCCCAGTTATGTGATGCCCAGCTGCGAGAGTGATGCCAGAGCCAAGAGCGCGGAGGTAGAGGATCCCTTCAAGGACAGGGAGCTGCCAGGTGGGAGACTCTACCTTGTGGCACCTTCATGTCTTCTGTTCCTCTGTCCCCTCGTTGCAGAAGCAGCAGCCTCCTCCTCTGGGTCCCTCCCCACATGCAACATGGAGCATGGGATGCTGGACAGGTGCATTACAGGAGCATGGAGCCAGAGCTGTGGATTCTGTACCCCAGTCTGGGGTTTGTCCCTGATTAAGGACATCACTTCCCCTCGTTCTTGTGTCTATGTATAGAATGTAGTCATTGAGTTAAAACCCTGTCCCTATAATTATGTAATCCATTCCCCATCCTAGTGCAACTGGGGAAATGTTTCTGGGGCTCTGAACCATTTTTTCCAGGGCTGTGAAGAGAAGGCAACTTATAGGAAGGGTCTATCCTGAACAGTCTGGGCAATGCTTGTCACCTGCCTTTCAGAGTTTTTTTGTGGTGACAGAATGACCATGTAGGCAGGGTGAGTGGTGGGAGTGATAGGAGACACACAGGCAGGGGTGCAGAACCTCAAAGTGGCTGCAGTGCTAGTTTCCCTTATTCATCATGAACTCTGCCTGTGTGCTACAGTAAGATTACTAAATATCAGGGTCTTGGAATCCTGAGGACTACTCAGCACAGAGACAGGTGGGAAGTGGGGCCACCTTTCCATGACCCATCAGGGCTCTGAAGTGAAAACTGAAAGCAGAGAGTCTTGAGAGTCAGTGCTTTCCATGGGAGGTAGGTAGAAATCACCCTGTCACAAAAATGGAGTCCTGAGGCTAGTGCACCTTCTTGTAGCCATCCCCTCAACAGAGGAGGATGTAGGATGAGATGAGGGTGTAGCTATGGAGGTTTATTTCTGCTTGAGGTTTTGCTGGAATAATGCACTGAGAAGAAGAAGAACAAAGCATGTGGGAGTATTTACAAGAGAAATTCTACAGTTATGATCTCAACTGGTTGAGGGAGGAGTAAAACAGGAGGAGGTAATTTGGAAAAGTGGTGATCTAAGGCAGCCTGGGCCAGTGAGGATCCCCGCACCCCACAGCACCATGTGCTGCCATAGCCTCTACTTCTCACCCGTAGAGCAGCATTGTCCTCCCTTTAGGGTGACTGCCTGGTCACTGTCTTAAACAGGTCAGCACAGGATATGACAACTTTCACAAGGATAAGGGCCTTCTTGTCTCTCTAGCATTTAAAGTAGCCCATGAGTTCGTACCCAGCAAAAATTGGTGCAATGGGCCTGGGGATTTAGCTCAGTGGCACTGTACCTGCCTTGAAAATGCAAGGTACTGAGTTCAATCCCCAGTACCCCCCCAAAAAAGATTGGTGCAATGGAAGAAAATTGAAGCATTTTTATCCTTTTTGCCTAATGATCCCTTGTGGGCTATGAGGGGAGGGGTGCTGGAGTCTGTGAGAAGCATCTGAGCATGCACACATCCCCCCCTGGACAAGAAGGACTTCACCAAATCTGCGAAAAGATGGTCATTAAAAATACTATTTACCCGTTCATTTACCTGGCATCTGTCTTCAAATCTCATTTTATTTTTTAGGCTGCCCAGAGGGAAAGAAAATGGAGTTTATCACCAGCCTACTGGATGCTCTCACCACTGACATGGTTCAGGCCATTAACTCAGCAGCGCCCACTGGAGGTGGGAGGTGAGAATGTGAGCAGGACGGAGGCCCAGTGGGAATTTGGGGACCTGTACTCTTCAGGTGCTGAGGGAGGGCAGGGAAGGCTTGGGCAGGGCAAGGGCTGGAACTCTGTCCTTCCTGGATCCGCCTACCCATGGCTGTGACCCACCTTCTGAAAAACTCTTCCTACTCCTCACGCTTCCCTAGTTTGTTTGTTTTTCATTAAGTTTATTGGTGCATTTTAGGTACACAGTACAGTTACATTCATCACTGGGGTCTTGTACCTTTACATGACAGGTCTTGGTTCTCATTATTTCCCCATTCCCCTGTCCGCCCTTCACCCCCCCTCCTATTTACAAAGACTTTGCTTCTATTTTTTTCTTTTCTCTTATTTTTTCTTTTCCCTATTGCCTTTCTCCTACCCTTTCCCCTTGCCCCACCCTCTTCCCATTTCACATTGTCAGATATGCAACTTGGATCTTATTTACACTCTTAGTTTTTCATCCCAGAGAACTGTTTGGTATTTACACATGTGTGTCTTATTTATTTCACTTGAGTATGCCTAATATGCATCCATTTTCCTTTGAATGACTCCAATTTCTCATTCTTTGTGGCTGAGTAGTATTCCATTTTATAGAAAAACCACATCTTCTTTATTCAGTCTCCAACTGATGGGCAATTGGGCTGTTTCCAAGTCTTATCTATTACAAACTGTGCCGTGCCACTATAAACACGAGTGTGCATATATCACCGTGGTATGATTTTTTTTTTCAGCTTTAATCGAGTTTATTGGTACATTTTAGGGATACAGTACAGTTACATTCATTGTTGGGATCTTGTACCTCTACATGACAAGTCTTGATTCTCATTTTTTCCTCTTACCCCTGCCCTCCCTTCACCCCCTTGTCCCCTCCCCATCTTGATTTTTAAAATTCTTTTGGAAAGATACCAAGCAGAGGGATAGCTGGGTCAAATGGAACCTTTAGTCCTAGTTCTTTGAGGTATCTCCATATTGCTTTCCACAGTGGTTGCACCAGTCTGCACTCCCACCAACAAGGGAGAAGGATTCCTTTCTCCCCACAGTCCCACCAACATTTGTTATTGGTTGATTTCTTGATAGCAGCCATTCTTTGTGCGGTGAGGTGGAATCTCTGTGTTGTTTTCATCTGTATTTCTCAGATGACCAGTGATGTTGAACATTATTTCACGTGTTTATTTGATGCTTTTATTTCTTTGTCTGAGAAATGTCTGTTCATTTCAGATACCCATTTTTGAATTGAGGCTTTATATTTGGGGGGCCTGATTTTTAAAAGTTCTTTATATATTCTAGATAGTAGTCCTTTGTCTGAGGAATAGCTGATACAATTTTTCCCCACATTGTAGGTTGTCTCTTAGCTGTCTTGGTGGTTTCTTTTGCAGTGCAGAAGCTTTTTAATAAGATGAGATCCCAGTTGTTGATTCTTTGTGCTAGTTCCCATGCTACTGAGGATTTTTCAAAAAGCCTTTTCCTGTGCCAATGTCTTTGAGAGTTCTACTTAACTTATCTGCCAGAAAGGTTAGTGTTTCTGTTTAATATTTAGATCTTTAAACCACTTGGATTTTAGTTTAGTGCATGGTGAAATAGGGGTCTAGTTTTAATCTTTAACAGGTTGAAATCCAGTGTTTTCAACACCATTTATTAAAGAAGCTATCTTTCTTTCAGTGAGGATGGTTGGCCCATTTATCAAAGATGAGGTTAGTGTCCCTAGTTTTTGAGTTACCTGTAGCTTCTAGTTATAGTACCTGGTTTACAGGGCTGCCTGTTTAATCTCAGAAGGGGAGGTATTAGAGTGGCAGAAAGGGTGATGGGCATCTGATGAGGGCAGGCAGGAAACACAAAGCACTTTGTACTTTTCTTCTCTGAGAAGGCAGGCGACTTGTACGTTTTGGCCACCTGATAACCCCAAGGAGCTTTGGGCAATGGAATAGCTACTCTCATAGCCAAGTCTAACTCTGATTAAGAGTTAATATGGTACCTGCAGTAGTCCTGACATGAGGATGACATACACTTGCTTCCTTAGCAGCATCACTGGAGCTCGCTAGTTTGAGCCCCTTGAGTCAGTTGGTTGGAGCAAACCTCTATGTCCATCCATTGAGGACACAAAAAGTCCTGGACCAAGGGCAAAGTGTTCAGGCATATAAGGAATGTCCTTGCCTTCAAAGAGTGCAGCCCAGTAGGGATGCTGGACCATAGAGAGATGCTTACAAACTATAAGGTAAGGGCTAGGAGAGAGGAGGAAGAGAAAGATTAACTCAATGCAGAGGAGTCAGAGAAAGTTTCTTGGAGGAAGCGATAGCTGGGCTGGGCTTTGAAGGATAGGTAGGATTTAACTAGTTAAAGGAGAGAGAAAACTATCCCACCCAAGAAAGAGGAAGGATTACTGTGACTCCAGGAAAGTGTAAGTCTATAGTTTGGTATGGCCAGGCTGAGGCAAGGAGAGGGACAAAGAGGAGGCAGAGGGGAACAAGGATGAAGAGGAGAGAAGGGTAATGACAAAGCAGGCAGGAACCAGATCCCAAAGAGCCTGGGAGAAATACCAAGAGTTCTAGTTAGAAAGCCATACAGGGAGGTGGGGTAGGGGCTGGAGGAAGGGAAGGGAATGGAAGGAGGGACTGTTCAGGCTTCTTATAGCAGGAGAAGAGATATGAGGTACCATGGGCAGCAGAAGGATGGACAGCCCGCCTCCAAGCCTGTGTGCCTCACCGAGGATGCAGAGCTCATTCTGCAGCACCTTCCCAGAAGTGGAGCGTTGTCACTCTGGCAAAAAGTGACATAGTAGGAGGACAGACATAGGCCCTGGGCCCCATAGAAAGAGCAAGGCCAATAAACACGTGAAGAAATGTTCAACATCACTGGCCATTAGAAAAATACGCGTTTGGAAAAATGCCTGCTGTGTCATGCAGAGCCAGGCAGAGGACACAGTAGTCCCCTTATCTGTGGTTTCTCTTTCTGTGGTTTCAGTTGCCTGCTCAAGTGTGGTCTGAAAGTATTAAATGGAAAATTTCAGAGATAAATAGTTTATATGTTTAAATAACTTTTAATATAATGTGTTGTTATAATTGTTCTTTTTATTATCAGCCGTTGTTAATGTCTTACTGTGCCTAATTTATAAATTAAACTATCTTATATATGTTAGGAAAAACATAGTATACATAGGGTTTCATACTATCCATGCTTTCAAGGGTCTTAGAATGCATCCTGCCTGGATAAGGGGAGAGTATTGTACTTATGTTGATTAGGAGAGAGGGAAAAGGAGGAAAGCAGGAGGGTGCATGGGCTGAGAAATCCTAGTTCTGGGTGGTCCCAGCCCTTAATCTCTGAAGCTCTGGGCTCTGACCACCAGCTCAGGGACCCTGTCTGGCCACTGTGCTTTTGTCCTGGAGAGAGGAGACTCCAAGCTCCACCCTGTTGTTCCTCGATAGAGCTGCAGCCCTGGGTGGCTGCAAGGTCTTGGCACAGAAACCCAGAAGTTAGGGTTGGTGTCTTATCCTCTAGTCACAGGCCCATGGGATTTTTACAGAAAATGAAAACTAGAAAATGTATAATTTTTTTTTTAATACCAGTGTGTCCTTAGGGAAGAGTTTCTTTTTTCTTTTTAATTTTATTTTAACCACTGCTTTTAAGTGTAATTTATATTTGGGAGAAGTTTTCTTAAAAAAAAAAGACTTTCTAAAACATGTTTTTCATTTAAAGCTCATGTTAGCCTGACATGCTTGGTTTTGGTAGGTGAACTGTTTCGGGTAGTTGTATTACTTAGAGCTTGATTTTTTAATCAGCAGACACATTGGATGGACCAAGAAACAGTTTAGAAATCAAGGAAGGTGGTGAGGAGAATGGGAAAGAGAGAGAAAAACAGTCAGACAGAGAGGTAACTGGCCAGGGTTGCCTGCTTTCCCGGGTTTCAAGCCTCCCAGATCTTCCCATCACACTGAGCATCAGCCTGATGCTAAGTCTTGCTGGCCCTTCCAGTGTATTCCCCCCCACCTCCCACCACTGTGTTGGAGACTCTGGTCCTCCTTGCTTCCTTTGGCAGGGCAAGCTCTTGACTGCCCGGGGACTCCATCCCAGTCACTCCTTCAGCCCAGCTTGGCCCTCGCTTATTCTCTTAGACATCACCTTCTCAGAGACCACCTAGCCTAAAGGAGCTGCTTGGTGGCCTGGCTCTTCTCTCCTCTGATGTTTTGCTGGCTCTTATATGTAGGGTCCGTTTCACCTCACCCACAATGGAGACAGTGGGAAGAAGGGACAGGGCCATGTGAGGGTGGTACAGTAAAGCAGGTGTCTTCTTCCATACCTACCACCTCTCAGGTGTGGTGATTTTGTCTCCGCATCAACTCTCAGAATTAAGCTGATGCTTAATTCTAGGAACATTTGGGGAAAAGGGCACCACAGTCCCTGGCCTGGAAAAGATACATACATATATATACATATATATATACATATATATATGTATATATACATATATATATGTATATATATGTATATGTATGTATGTATATATCCATAGGGCTGATCGGAGTGTCTGTGATCATTTGCTGGGTCTGCGGGGAGGAAGAGTGGTTATTTTCTCCGCATCAACTCTCAGAATTAAGCTGATGCTTAATTCTAGGAACATTTGGGGAAAAGGGCACCACAGTCCCTGGCCTGGAAAAGATACATACATATACATATATATATATGTATATATATGTATATGTATGTATGTATATATCCATAGGGCTGATCGGAGTGTCTGTGATCATTTGCTGGGTCTGCGGGGAGGAAGGTTTGTGAGGGCCATCTTGACATAGAAGGTGACATTTGAACCACATCTTTGCTCACACATGGGAACAGGCACCCACATAGATGGATGAGGGCTAAGGACATCATATATATATATGTATATATATGTATATGTATGTATGTATATATCCATAGGGCTGATCGGAGTGTCTGTGATCATTTGCTGGGTCTGCGGGGAGGAAGGTTTGTGAGGGCCATCTTGACATAGAAGGTGACATTTGAACCACATCTTTGCTCACACATGGGAACAGGCACCCACATAGATGGATGAGGGCTAAGGACATCCCAGCAGAGAGCATTTATGGGTAGGCAGGGGTGAATGGGGGCTGGTGGAAAGCATCGTGGTCGAGTTTGGTTGGCAGGCAGGAGATGAGGCTGCAGTGCCGGGCAGAGTTGGGCACCAGCCGGAGCTAGGTCTCATGAGTCATGCATGCCACAGGGCAGCAGGGACCCCAGGAGTAGATGGGCTTTCTGAACAGTTATCCTGATAATGCTGGGCGAATGGGCCTGGAGGGAGGTAAGAAGAGAGGAAGGAAGGTTACAGCAGTGGCCACCTCTGGGTAGGGATGGTGATGGGGGAAGGGATGACTCAATGAGGCATTTGTAACGAAATCTATAGCACTGCAAGACTGGGTGGATGGAGGGCAGAGGAGAGAAGGAGGTGCTGACTCCCTTCTCTGGACTCCTAGCTAGATCCAGTGGTAAGAAGTAGTGTTGCCTAAAAACAGACCAACTAGAATGGGGTGTCTATGGAAATGTCTACGTCTGGTGGGTTGGGGGGACACCTGCCCATATCACTGGGTGACAGCTGTCCTCAGTGAAGCTTGCTGGATGGCTGAGCTACCCCTTGGTCTCCCCGCCAGGGCTCCAGAAGGCAGACCGTGCCCCACCCCAGATCCACCCTCCCATGTCCAGAAGGAAGATTTCTGAAGTCTCCTAGAGCAGAGGAACCCACTCCTCACTCCACCCCGCCCCAGGCAAAGCCAACCTTGAGGGCAGTGGGAGGGGCTGTGGGAGCCTCCTGGCCCTTCCCAAGCCCATAGTTCCGGGAGAGGCTGCCTGCCTGCGCTGTGGCTCTGTCCTCTTGCATGATGCCCTTGGCTTTGATGGCTGGAATGTGGCTGACTTGGCATTTTCCAGCTTCCCCAGCACAGCTGGTGGGGCCTGGACCCAGCTCCAGATGGTGCTCACTTGGTCTACTTGGCTTGGCTCGTGCCTCAGGCCGTCCTGCCTTACTTTCTCTAAAACTGCTTAGGACAGCAGGACGGCCCTAAGAGCTCACCAAAGCAGGTCCTGGTAAACAGGGCTGGCTCTCCAGCTGTGCATTGCAGCCAAGGCCAGGTAGGGCTGAGGCTGCAGAAACAAAACTGAAAGTGCCACAAGCGAAGTAACCCTCACCCCAATTGGGAGAAGGCTCAGCAGGAACCTGGCTCCACTGGGTTCCCCATTCCCGGAGGAGTCATTAAAACAGATCAGAGGCAGGGCAGACACCAGTGTTGCACCAAATAGCAGTCTTCCATAATCTGGAATTTGGTGTCATTGGAGTATATTCTTCTACACTGTTTCTGGCGTTTGACCTACCTAGTGGGCCCTATGGAAGGGTCACAGTATAGACTAGAAAATGCAGTTATGGTGAGCACCCTCTCATTTGGGGTCCCAGCCCTAGCCTGACGAATAGTTCCAGACCCTCAGTGGGTGTGTCAATGTGCAGATGCGAGAGTGCGGTCTGGAGTCTGATGCCAGTGTCAGCCAGTAGTAGCAACTGTGAGCTGCAGGTGTTTTAAAAGCCCATGTCCAACAGGTTGAAAAAGCTAAAGGGGTTAATGGGGTATGGCTTTGAGGTCAAGGTGTAAGTGGACAGCAGTCAGTGATGGAAAGAACTCTACAAAGATGGCTTAAGAAACTCCTTCAAAATCTGGAAGAGACCTCCCATATCCAGCACTCCCCAAAGAAGAATCTCAGAATTTTCTCAGTTAACAAAGGCCCCTGAGAGACATAAATCCCAGAAAGCTTTATGGGGTGTTGAGGGAGGGGAGATCTCTGTCTTTGATAACTTCTTCAAGCTGGAAAGGGCTATAGATCCTATCCATTAGGGATTATGTGCTCTCCAACTACCTTCGGATATTATGGCTCACTAGCTGGGCTGAGAGAAGAAAAAACTGTCAGAAAATAATGAGAAAAAAGTTAGTGACCATCAAGCTGCCTGTTTGGAGAAAGAGACTTTACTATTAGCCCAAATGCGAGGAGCCTTATGGTTTTTGTGTTTCCTGTAGAGAAGAATGTGTGTTAGAGAAGTTTGTCCAATACATTATCAAGACTGAGAATCATGGCCTTAGCAAGATCTTGTACACTTATTGTGTACACACGTGTTCACTCATTGCTTGGCTATTCCAGGACTCCTGATAGAGCTCAATCTTAGCAGGAGCTTATGTAAACCAAGGCTGTCAATTTGTTTGTGACTGAAGGCTATTGCCAAGCTGGAAACTTGATCTGCTGAATTTTAAATCAGATACCTTCAGTAGTTTTTTAAAAAAATAAATTCTGTTTTATTAAAAATATGGCAACTATCCCAAGTCCTTCCCAGCAACTGTCTTCTGTCTTACTCCCCAATCTTTCAGAAGCATCATGCTTAAATATTCTGGAACTGTGGCTGAGAGTTACATCGCTCTTGATGGAAGGTTCTTTATCTGAGCCTGTGGACTTTGGGTGGGCAGTAGGTTGTCCATTAATACCCTAAAATCTGCAGACTCCTGTGTGTTTTTCTAGAGGCAGGTCCTATAGCTGTGTTGTTTTCTCAGATGGGTAATGATCATCACCCAGGTACCTAAAGGTGAGAAGTTCTTGGTAGAAAGGCATTTGGAATTTGACCTAGTGCTCAAGTAATCCCTGCACTAGCTGGGAAGAAAGGATAAGGAGGCAGGACTCTCCAGCCTGATGAGACAGGCTGTGGGTGTGGCTTAGAGACTGAGGAAGTGGGCCTGCACATCTCACCTGCAGTCTGGTTAGTGGCCCAGCAGGGCTGGGTGTGCAGGCCAGCAGTGGCATATCCAGGCTGTTCTGCGCTGTGAGGTCCTGATGGGCAGGAAGAGAGCGAGGCTGTGGTTCTGAGAAGGGAGGCAGGCAGAAAGGGCCAGTCAGAGTCCAGGGAGGGAAAGGGAGCAGGGGCCAGGTGATGATCACTCTTTGGCATGGAAGGAAACTCCTAGGGGTTCTAGTTAGGAAGAAGTGCGTCTTGTTGCAAAATAACCCCAAGGAAGGTGGGTATGGGGGGAGCTCTATCAATGGAATTGCTGAAGACTGAATGCCAGAGCCCAGGGAACATGTGTTGGAGGGAGCGGGCCTTCGCTGGCAGGGCCTCTGGGTCTGATGACCTCATCCCTTCCCGTCTCAGCGACTAAGGCTTTATTATTCCAGCCTCTAGTTAGACATTACGCTATGCCCAACCTAAAGGTTAAAGGAAGAGCTGCATTTGCCTTTGCCTTGGGGCTCCCATGGCTCTCTGGCAGGGGAGAAAGGAGGGACAAATCCCTGACTGCCTCCTGCAACTGCCAGAGAACCCCTTCTTAGAGTCCCCTTAGTGTCCTTCCAACTCCTCTGAAGTGGAGTCCTCCCTGGTGTCAGGGACAGCTGACACCGGTAGGGCGCTCCCCTTCCTGCACACTGAGCATCCCTGCCACCTATGTGGAGTTCCCTGCAGGGGTAGTCTTGAGAGTGGATGTTGCAGGTAAATAGAGGAAGAATAAAAACCCTAAAATACTGACAGCAATAGAATCTGAACTCTTTAGGGGACAGCTTCACACATTTCAAAGACATCCCGCACCTGGTCTTCATGACAGATTCCCCAAGAGTCCCAGGCCAGGGCAGCTCTGTGTGGCTCCCTCACATTGTCTCCCAGGTACTCCCTGGGGGAAGCCTGTCAGGATGAAGTCCCACTGGCCCCCTTCTAACTGTGCCCTCTTGGAATCAATCCATGATGCCTAGGGGCACCTGTCCAAGACCTAAATCCACCCAGTTATGAATGCGCGCCTAGCAGGAATGGCTGGATTTCTTCTTCTTCTTCTTCTTCTTCTTCTTCTTCTTCTTCTTCTTCTTCTTCTTCTTCTTCGTCTTCTTCTTCTTCTGCTTCTTCTTCTTCTTCGTCTTCTTCTTCTTCTGCTTCTTCTTCTTCTTCGTCTTCTTCTTCTTCTGCTTCTTCTTCTTCTTCGTCTTCTTCTTCTTCTGCTTCTTCTTCTTCTTCGTCTTCTTCTTCTTCTGCTTCTTCTTCTTCTTCGTCTTCTTCTTCTTCTGCTTCTTCTTCTTCTTCGTCTTCTTCTTCTTCTGCTTCTTCTTCTTCTTCGTCTTCTTCTTCTTCTGCTTCTTCTTCTTCTTCCTCTTCCTCTTCCTCCTCCTCCTCCTCCTTCTTTCTTCTTCTGCTCCTCCTTCTTCTTCCTCTTCCTCATCCTCTTCCTCTTCTTCCTTCTCCTTCTCCCTCTTCCTCTTCCTCCTCCTCCTCCTCCTCCTCCTCCTTGTCCTCCTCATCCTCCTCCTTCAATAAAACTTCTTTTTCTTTGAACATTGTAGTCACTTGGGGGGTATGAAGTGGGGAGAGAATTCACTGGCTTGTTCACAGGGGAAAGATATGGTCTCCTCTTTTCTGGAAAACTCAACAAATGAGAGGGTGGCATCAGCAAAGTGCCTTGTGCATTTTCCTTATCAGGAAAGCTTCCAGATCCACTACACAGACCTTGATCCCCTGGCCTAGGATCCCTGCTTAACAATCTCTCGCCATCACATACTCTGTCCTGGTGCCCCACACACTAAATCTCTGAATGCAGAGCACTCACAATTTTAGCCTCCTTCCCTTTCCAGGCCTTGCCCATATTTACTGAGTGCCAAAGCTTAGGACCAGGAGCTGGGGACTCACGTGTCTCTGTTCTGGCCAGAGACTCCAGCCACATCCTCTGGAATAGAGCCATCTATTTAAAAATATTACTTATTAGTTATCACCCTGACTTGCTCTTTTGAGAAAAGACAGAGGCATAGATTGATGGATAGATAGAGACAGACAGACAGATAAATCAGTGCACGAAGTTATACAAATAGACTTTGGCTTTGCAATTTCATAGTCATCAGAGATATGTGGGCTGTGCTAGATGTGGTCACCACTGTTCCTCTGGACACCATGGTATGTTCCTGGTCACTCTAAGACAGTGTTCCTGGTTAACATGTGGTCTTGACCCACCTTGGATCCCCCGACTGAAACCTTGGGTTGGAGAGGCCTTAGATCTGCGTATAGACTCTCATCTGTACCAATTGCCCTCTCTCGATTCCTGCTGTACTTTGTCCCCAGCAGTGATGGACTCTGGGAACATCCCACTTCCCATTGAATTGTCATGCCCGTGTTCACAGTTTTGGCTCTGCCTCACTGAAGCAGCAAGCAGCTTCACATGAGGGTTACACTTCCCTCTCTGGAGACTTTCCGAAGACCTGGCTCAGTGCTGGGTGTGTGGTGGGTGTTCAGAGCATGGGTTCCCATAGTGGAGCCTATCTGTGAACAGATGGATGTGAGAAGAGTATCTTGTCTGAAAGTGAGCTCTAGGTCAGGAGAAGGACAGTTTAGATCTGAGCTGTGCTTCACTCAGGTAGATTGAATCCAGCCAGTTTGTCTTGAGCACCGATCTTGTACAAGGAAATTCCTGTCGCACATGGTGAGACAGGTTCATATAACAAAGATCACCTACTTGGGTAACCCTACGGGAAGCAACCTGTCCGGTCTTGAGTCTCACGTTGGAGAGGATGGCTGAAGCTGCCATAGGCTGCATGGCTCTGGGAGATCTGTGGCTTGAAGGAAGTGTTGCTACCTGGTTGCTGGCAGCCCAGCATGAGTACTGCTTTTTGTTTAGTATGTTTCTATTGCTGTGACAAAATTCTTGAAACTGTGTTATTTATAAAGAAAGGATAGGGCTGGGGATGTAGTTCAGTGGTACCGTGCCCTGCTTTGCAAGCATAAGGTCTTGAATTCCATCCCCAGTACCAAAAAAAAAAAAAGATTTTTTTTTTTTGGCTTATGGTTGAGGAAGTCCAAGAACATGGTGCCATTATCTTCTGGGCTTTTGATGAGGGCTTCATTCAGCTGCAACCCATGACAAAAAGTATGAGGGAAGTAGTCACATGTAAAGAGGAGGGACTGGAGTGGGGAGCAGATGTTTTATAGGAACCCACTCGCAGGGGCTAACCTGATCCTACAAGAACTATCCCAGTTTCTTGTGAAAGGCAATGATCCCTCTGAAAGTCCTTTCTTCACCTCCCAGTACAGCTACACTGACAACCAGTTTCAACCTGAGTTTCGGTGGGGACAAAACACATTCCAACCACAGCGAGCACCTTGACATTGTCCACTCCTCAGAGTCACAGTGGGGCCGTTGGCTCCTGCAAGATCCTGAGTGGTGTTCTCTGGGTTGGGGGTGTCTTCCGCCATGCAGGTTCTCAGAGCCAGACCCCAGCCACACCCTGGAGGAGCGTGTGGTGCACTGGTACTTCAGCCAGCTGGACAGCAACAGCAGCAATGACATCAACAAGCGGGAGATGAAACCCTTCAAGCGCTATGTAAAAAAGAAAGCCAAGCCCAAGAAATGCGCCCGACGTTTCACTGACTACTGTGACCTGAATAAGGACAAGGTCATCTCACTGCCTGAGCTGAAGGGCTGCCTGGGTGTCAGCAAGGAAGGTGAGTACTCTCCCCTGTGCTCCTTCTCCACCAAGACACAGAGACTAGCGGCTGTCCCAGGAAATGTGATGCCAGGTACTTGGTATTCAACAGCAAGTTCCTTGGAGACTTTATGCTAGATGCCTGCTACGGTGGTGGAAATGACTGAGAAAGCCCTTGTCCTTACATAACCCACTGAGGAGACAGATATTAGATAAGCATCCACATATGTTGCGATAAGTGCTGTGAAGATGTGCGGTGTTTGCTAGGGTAGGCAACACTAACGAATAGGAAGGCCTCTACTCGGGGCTCAACACAGTGGAAGATGTTTGTGTTGCCCATGGAACAATGAAATATGGTTGCAGGTTGTGGTGGAAGGAGGCAGAGGGGTGAGGAGCAGGACTAGGGATTGCTCTGCGGACCCAGTCTGGGATGTAGGCTGAGAGTGAGTCGGCCATCTTTATCATGTGACCTCCAAGGTCACCTCAGGGTCATCTCTATCCCCAGTCAACCAGGTGAAATTAATGTAGAGCAGCACGCGAGGTAGTTTCATGGGACAATCCCAGAAGGGACACACACATTACTTCTCACCTTTCACTGGCTGGAACTCCGTCACTAGACCATATCAGTAGTAGGGAGTTGTGACAAAAGGCAGAAAGAGGTTGAAGAACCTTTTAATGCAGCTGAAAGGCTTTATAAGTGCAGTGCAAAGTCGTTGGAGGGGTTCAGTTGGAGAAATGAGAGGATCGGTTTTGCTTTAGAAAACTCTTCTGGATGTAGCATGGGAAACGGCTTGGAAATGTGCAAGGCAGAGTTGCCCAAGAACAGATGTAGTATAGTCCAGGCATGAAGTGATAGAGGAACAAGTTATGGAAATGCGGGGGATGAGGGGAAGTGGATGAGTTGGGGCGGGACATTCACTGAGATAAGCAGCGTGGGAGGAAGAGCAGACATGCACGAGGGATGGGAGAGGAAATGAGGGTGGTTTGGACAGGTCAGGCTAGAAGCACCTGTGGGCTGCGTAGGGCTGTAGAGCAGGGGGAGGTCTGGGCTGAAGATGCCAATTTGGCTGATGCTGACTTATGGGAAATAGAAGCTTTGGAAAAGTTGAGATTACTTAGGAGAGTTAGCCTAAGAGACAGAAGGGCTTGTCCTTGCTCCTCGGCTGTCAGTGTAAACCCACCCATGGAGGGTGGAGGTGAACGTGTCACCATGGGAGCCCAGTCTTGGCAACTACCCCTCTGCACGAAGCTGGGTTCTGCTATGGTTCTCAGGCTGACTGGCACATGGCCCCGGCTGAGCGGTCTGGCTAATGAGGGTGTCTCGCTGGCTTCCGCGGGTCTCCGAGTCTCCCACACACAGTGCAACGTGCTGGCTCCAGCCCCACCTCTGCCACAGACCAGCTCTGTCACTGTATGTGCATCGCTCAGCTGTTCTGTGTTCGGCTTCTTCGTCTGTAAAATGGGAGCAATGATAATGTCTTCCTCACAGGGCTATTGTGCTGACTAAATGAGACAATGAGAGCCTTTATCGTAGTGATGCCATGTGAGGGATAGCGTTTAACATTGTCTCATATTTATCAATGAGACAATGAGAGGACTCAGTCGAGGCTCAATAATGCGACTTTTCGTATGGTTATTGCGTCTTTCAACAGCACTTACCACACTGTATTGAAATTTACTTTCCTAATTCCTCCTTGAAGCCCTGGATGCTATGTACTCAACTCTTTAACATCTAGCACGCGGCAGCTAGTAGCAGCTCAGGAAATCCTTGTCAGGTGACTAAATGGGTGAGGCGGGGCTGCTGCATGTAGCAACGTCAAGGTCAGACACACTTGGGATCTGTGCTCACTCTGCAGAGCAGAGGCAGAGGCTTGGAAAGAGATGGGGCTTCGGGTGAGAGCTCTTCTCCCAGCTCTGCCACTTCCTAGCCTTGTAATCCTTGACAAGTTACCTGGATTCTCTGAGCCTGTTTCCTCACCTGCAAAATGGAGGTAACAGTACCCAGCTCGTAGACCTGGTGTGAGCCTGACAAGATGATGCATGTGAAGAACTCAGCCCAGTACCTAGTGCTAGTGAGCTCCCAGGAGAAATTAGTAGCAGTAGAATAGCCTGCCCCTGGGCAGCCTCTCTCGGTCTCTCTGCTTTGGGGGCACAGCAGAAAAGCCACACGGCTCCATAGCATGCAGCTACTCCAGGGAGGGGAGCCCATGCGTGGGTCATCTGGTGTCACATGGTGCCCTCTGGTGGGCCTAGAGGGGCTTGCGAGCTAGGTGGGGGCCCAAGGGGGCTGGAGGAAGATGAGGAGCTGGGGCATGAGGACAGCTTTACACCCGATGAACCAACATTTTGGAAATTCCATGTGCACACAACTGTTTTTACCAGCGAGACCTCTCAATAGAGAAGTCAATTTCTGCCCAGAATGAAAAGCCAGACATCTCCTGAGCTGAGCTCTGTCTTGACTGGCATTTCCCAGTTTATAATGCACCTTTATCAGGATGATAAAGCCGGTGAGGCAGGCGGAGGGGACTAGTGCCTCTAAGTTTCTGAAATGCCAACTTTTGCTTTCCGTTGAGATACTGCCTGCCCCGGGGCTCAGCCTTTTTCTCCCCCTGCCCTCTCTTGAAGGTCCAGAGTGTGGTGCTGGAAGCTGAGAGCAAGGTCTGAATTTGCTTCCACACATGCAAGCTATGCCATCCTGGGAAAGCTACTCAAAGCATTTCATAGCCTCAGTTTTATCATCATAAGATGGGGATCAGTTTATCACTGTCCTATGGGGATGCCCTGAGGATCCAGCAACATCCCTGTTTCCTGCTCTGGGCTACTCATTTGTTTCCTGAGTCTCAGCTGGATGGGCAGGACTGCTGTTGGCCTCCTCTCCTTATGTGGAGCTCTTTCTATTTACCCCTGAAAGGAGCAGCTGTGGGTGGAGCAGAGGAAGGATGGGATTTCAGGTTGGGAAGCCTGGGTCTGGCCCTTCCCGACTGCCTGCTTTGGGCCTGTCCCTCTCTTTGAGTTCACATCCTCATCTGCAAAATTGGATATTTCAATATCTACCCAGTGTTCACCTCGTGTTCCGTCTCTCTCTGGCCCTAAGGAATGTGGGGGATGCTAGTTGTGAAGTCACATGGCCGTGGATGGGCTTGGATTCCACAGCACTGTGCCTTCTCATAGCCCCTTTTCCTCCATGAATTCACTTGATCCTCAGAATAATCCTGTGAAAGGAGCAGAAGGGAAGCCGTGCAGCTGTGGCCCTAATCCCCATCCTCTGGAGCAACCCAGAGGGGCTCAAGGAGGTGGCCCAGCTCAAATACAGTGCTCCCCAGTCCAGCCCTCCTTTAGAAAACCAGGGTCCGCAGGAGCCAGCATGGTCATTCTTCAGAAGTGCCCCACCCACTGTGGGGAGGAGTGTGCCTTGAGCCTCCTGTTAGTCACTCAGCTGCTCTGAGCCTGTGCCTCCTTGTCTATGAAGGGTGAGATTCCTCCTATCTCTGACATTCCATCATTCAGAAAGCCAAGACCAAGAAGTTATGCAAATGCTCATCAGCACCAGAGCCCTTCTTGGCTAGTATCTGTGGGGATTTGAAAGAGCCATCCTAGCAGGGACCTGGCTGCATGGAAAATGGGTTTTATTTAGAGGGGCCAGCTGTTGGCAAAGGGTTCTCCCAGGCAGAAGGAGGCCACAGACATCCAGAGTAGGAAGCATGGCTTCACAGCTTCTGGCTCCTTCCCAAGTCCCCCCTTCATTCTGGGGGCTAGAACGGGTGGGAACCCAAATATAGGAGAACCTTTACCTATTCCTTGGGTCAGGGCCGGTCAAGTGTCATGTGTTCCTATTTATTGCAGGTGGTAGCCTTGGCAGCTTCCCCCAGGGAAAACGAGCAGGCACAAACCCATTCAGTAAGTTACCTTCTTTCTGGGCTCCCCTCTTTCCCCTGTGAATCCCCTGATGGAGTTTCGGCAGTGCATCATGGGTGACGCAACTGTCCATGTTACTTAGATGTCCATTTTCAGTGTGCTTTGCTGAGGACACAAGAAAAAGATGGAGTTCATGCTAAGGGACTCTGCCATCCGTGCCTGTCAAGGAGTATGTGCCATTTCCTCCCCAGCCCAGGCTGAAAGGCTGGCATCTGGGAGTAAAGTGACTTATGCAGAGCACTCCTCACCCTGTGCTTGCTGGGCAAAGCCTAGGTCTCTGGAGGGCCAAACTATCTCCAGGGGCAACTGAGCTGCTCAGCATGGTAAAGGGTGGACTGGTAAAGTGCACTTACCTGCAAGTCTATGCAAACTGCCCACCTGGCCCATATCTAACAGCAGGATGAAAAGGCTGCTCTTTGAGGGGAACTAATTTGTGTGGCTGGATTTGTCATATGCCCAACTCTTCTTAGTTATACCTTTCTTCCCTTTTCACTCTCCTTCTCTCAGTAGGACGTCTCGTCTAAGGAGCAGAAAATCCTTGGAAAGTCCAAGGAGACAGGATGGACCGTCAGACACCAGCCTTCCGTGCTGCCCATGACTCAGCCACATCCCGTGTAACATAAGTGGTGCCCACCGAGTTTGCACTTTTAATAACTCTCCTTTGTGTGTTTTGTTTCTGGTTTCACTTTTAAACACCAGTGTCTAATGCCACAGCAGGAAAAGGAAAAGGAAGAAAGACTTTGTTCTCTCTCATATTGTAAGTTTTTGGATCTGCTACTGACAACTTTTAGGATATTTTGGGGGAGGGGTATTGGTGGGGTTGAGAAGAAAGAGATTTATATACTGTATATAAATATATATGTAAATTGTATAGTTCTTTTGTACAGGTGTTTGCATTGCTATTTGTTCTCTCCCCTCCCTCTCCCTGCTGTGGGTTGTGAGCACTCTGGACTCATGTTCCAGCTTTCTAGAACCTTTTCTCCATCCAGCCTACCTGCACACCACCTGGAGGCCGACCTCTGTGTGTGTATCAGTGGGAACCCTGTGTCTGCATTGCAGACTCCACTGGCTCTCCTCCAGTGGAGGAGAGCACTGCCCCAGAACACTGGCTTTCACAGATAGCAAGTCATTTGGGGCCTTGGCCTTCAAAGAAGTTGGGTTGATGAGAGTTGGACATTGCCCCTGGAGAAAAGCAGAGTCCAGATCATAGATAGGCTCCAGTTTTCAAATGGCTCTGGGGTTCCTCCTATCAAGACCCCCCCAAGGGGCCCGGGGCTGGTGGGTACCCCAGTATCTTAGTGACTTATGAGACCATTATCCTCAAAGGATTTCCATAAGATCAGTTTAAACATTTTCATCCATGTTTGGCATCTACAGGGTATGAGAAGGGAGGCAGAGAAGAAAGACACACCATGGGGGCCCTTCAGTCAATTTGATAATCTAGGCAGCACATGGAAGACAGAAAGCCTGGCCCAAAGAGAAAAGTGCTAGCCCTCTGCAAGCTATCAGTGAGATTCCCTAAGTGTCACTATCTCAGAACTGGGGTAGACTGTGTTTTTACTTCCTCTTCTCCATCTCCCACTCCTGTATTCAGTAGCCACCACGAGCCTGAGGGAGGAGTGGAGTCAGTCACCTTGTTGGTAACTCAGCAGTTGTATCATTATTTTAAAGCCCAATACCAGGTTTCTCTTGTTCCTTCAACTTTTCTTATGGACTTTCAGACCTAAAGCCCAATTCCAGAAGTAAAACTGATCTTGGATTTTCTATTTCTACCCTCGCAGAAGGACAGGAATTATGACTTATCTCTGGGGAAATCCAGGCCTAGCTTTCCACAGGGAATTACTGACATTTCAGTGTGGGCTGCCCAGCTTTTGGGAAAGATGTGCATCTTCCTCTGCTCAGGTGACATGCTCATCCAGATGGCCCTCAGAGGACACTAAGTGCCTCTTTCTGTGGGCAGCCATGGTGACAGTGAGGGAAGTCGGTCAGCCCAGGACTGGTGCCCTTGCCAGTTACTTGTGGCAATCTAGCCTCAGCTTGTATTCCGCTCCAGTATCCCCATATGTCCATCTACCTTTGGCAAGTAGGATTCCAGTTTGGGTCTGGGGGTATTGGCCCCATAAGCATTGCCCTAGTGGGAGGGCCTTCTCAGGACTTGACCTGCTGGAGTCTCAGGTTAGAGAAGGTTCCTGCTGTCCCGGAGAAAGTCACAGAGGTTGAATTGAAGATGACTGGTGGACCCACATGACATGCTGAGGTAGAATGGAAGCCCTCTCCCATTATCCTCCACCAGAAAATGCCACATGCTGGAGCTGGATGGACTTTGCAGGAGACCCCAGCCCCACTTTCTGGCCTGGAGGAAGCGTGTACACACAGAAATAACTTCCTTGGAGGATTTCACATCTTCCCCAGCCATCTTCTCCCTCACATATGTGTGTGGGCTGTGTTGTGTGGTTTTTCCTTTGGGAAGGAGGGAGGGAGAGAAGGATACTATTTGTAGCTTGTTTTATAAGAAATAAAGATGGGTAAACCTTGGCAGCTGTTACCTCTTTCTTTGTGTGGCTTCTATAGAAGGCTTCATTTCCTAGAAGGTTTCATTGCTTCCCAGGCCTGGATGCTGTCAGAGATCCTGCAAAGTCCAGATTGCTGTTAATAAGGCACCAGCAGGGAGCCCCGAGTGGCCACCAGGTGGTGTGTGCTTTGTGCAAAGATGTGCCAGAGGAGATCCTTGTGGTGCTAGGGGGCCTGCGTGTGTTCTCTGTAATGCTTCTCTAACCCCCACCCATGCAGCTGTCCTCTGGGACATCTCCTCCTGCTCCCCAGCACTGGACTATGTGGAATGCTGCTGGCAGAAGCTTTGGGGGCAGTACTAGGGCTCAGCCTACTCCACAGCTTCAGGCCGGTGAGAGTGGGCCCTTTGGTTGTCGTCCGAACGACAAGACCCCTAGCAGGGGCTGCAGGTGGGAACCTCAGTGGGGTTTGTGCAGTCTGTACCTTAGTTCTTGGGCATACGTGTTCAGGCTGAGGCCACTGGTCTGATTTGCAGAGTGGAGGACTTCAAGATAGGACCAACAGAAGGACTGGGGGACCTAGATTTTCTTCTGTGTGATTGGCATTGTTTCCTCTTGCCCTTTTTCCAAACACAGCTGTCCCTGGAAATGACTGCCACTTGCAGACCTTTTCCAGATTCCTTCTGCCATACTCTGGACCTTTGTCCTCCCTTTGCAAAACTCTTCAGTCTTTTCTCTGGTTGACCACTCCAGGGAAAGGGTCTAAGCCCTGCATGTGTTCACAAAGGCTCTCCTCTCTCAGTGCTGGTCATAACCTCGCTGCATACTGCATAAGTGTCAGGTCATATGTAATATCACAACCCAGGGTCTCAGGAGTCCTGGTCCCCATTTCCTGTGTGTGGATTGAGACCTGGGAGTTCAGTGACTTGCTAGGGACCCTCCATGTAGGAAAAGCAGAGCCTGAGTCACCCTCAGATATTCTGACCCAGCCTGGGGGCTCTGCCCATACACTGCTCTCTGTGAGGGGCCAGAGTAGCACCTTCTCTGTCTTGTGCAGCTCGGACTTGGGGCTGCATCAGCAGGGAGAGTAGCTGTACTCTAAGAGGTTAAGGGCCTTATTAAAGCCACTTTATTTATTTATTTTTATGTATTGGGAATTGAACCCAGGACCTTGCACTTGCCAGGCAGGTGTGGCACCACTAAACTGTATCCCTGGGCTTCAAAGCCACTTCTTTGCAGAGGCCCATCATCCCAGGCTTCCGTGACTGGGGAGTAAGAAATAAGGAAGGCAATTTCTCCTACAAGACCACCCTGAGAGATTTAGGTTGGCCTTTCTCCAAGACAGCAGGACTAAGAGTCAGGGGAAAAGCACAAGACAGATCCACTCTGTTTCTTCCTTACTGTAAGCTACACTACCTCTGCGGGGAAGGGAAGACTGGGGACATTTTCAGTGGGGATGTTGAGAGGTGACTGATTCTGGGGCCAGATGACTTCAGGGCCCTTGTGATGCTGACAGAAGAGAAACCCTAGATCAGTTTCCAACTGGATCTAAGTGGGGTGGGAAGCTGCTAGTATCCACTTTTTTATAGAGAAACAAAAGCAGAGAAATAGAGATGGCAAGGCCAGGCATCTGGCCACGTTTCCCCAAGTTCCTGAATGACCTGCGAGACCACAGGGCTACTCACCAAGGAGGCTGAAGACCTTCCCAGGCACCCTGACTTTATAGTCTGTGGCATTTGGCTTTTTCCTGCTGTAGAGGTGGGGACAGGCAAACTTGATGTTTTCATGCTATGCTACCAAATCAAGCCTGCATCCCTAGGGCCTTGATGACTGTTACCCTTTGTGCAATTCCATGAATCGATAAGGAGAAGGGCATGACCTCAGTTACTGGCCTGACCATTCCTAATCAGTGCCCATGCGAGGTATGTGGCCTAAGTGTCTTGTCTTTTTTGTCAAATCTGGGTGGAGCACTCTAGCCATTCCTTCTACTCTATGCCACCCCCAAGTGACGCCTCATCAGTGTAACCTCAGCACCCTTTCCTGCTCTGAGCTACCTTTTATCTTAATAGGGTGCGCACCTATTCACCTAAGTGCTGACTAGCTCAAGCTCAGTGATCCTGTATGTGACAGACCAGGCCTGTCTTCAAGCCCAAGGTCACTCTGATAATCAATGTGCTTGATGGTAGAAGGGTACGCTGCATGTCTGTAGGGGGCCTTTTTGCAAGATGACGGCCGATTACCAAATTATTAATAGTCAATACCAGGATAAACTGCAGTAACATATACACCGTCTTCTGTGACTTGACACACAAAGCTACAACCTAGCCACTGTGTGTCAGCTGGGCACTTCTCTATGTTTTCCTCACTCAGGGAGGTTTCAACCTCCACAATGCGGAGGCAGAAAAAGGAAACATGGTCAGTTGCAACCTAGTTTCCATCCGGAAGTGACATATGTCATGTTACTCATATTTCAGTGACTAAAGCAAATCACATGGGCCCATCTAACTTCACGGCAGCTGACGAGTGCCCAGAAATAGATTCAGAAGTATTTCGTGAACAACCCTGTGACTATTACGCCATGGATCGTCTTTGTGTTTTCTTTTCTATCTTGATTTAAAATTTGCAGTTCTTACATTGTGTAAGAATAAAGGGGTTTGCCGGTCCCAGTTTACATGGTGCATTTTATGCACGTGATTTCTGGCAGCTCTATTACTTTGATGATAAATATTATTTCCCCATTCTCAGCAAAAAGTTCAAGGTGAATTCACCCCTCCCCTCCTGTGAGATTTCTGTCTCCTGCCTGGAAACCACCTCTTAGATCTCTGAGCCCCCGTAGGAATTCTGCTCCTCATAGTGTGAAAAACTTGGAGAAGGAAGGGGAGGCCCAAGTAACTCCAGTGAAGAGTAGTCAGCACCCAGTTGAGTGAGGAATTTCAAAGCCCTGGGTGAAATTGATTTCTTCTGCAATCGTTACTTTCACCTCTGCCCTGTTGAATTATCCTTCTACTGTGCAGCAGATGCCTTCATGACAACCCAGGCTGTTCGCATAATTTCCTGGTCACTTCACTTACTTACAAAGCTCAGTTCCAACCCATTACAAAACTTCAACTTCCAATTTGGTTTTGATCTTTCTCGGCCCTCCCTGCCTTGGCCCCGTCTTGCGCTGGTTCCATGATTGCTAGGAAGAGAACAGCAGAGCTATGATCAGGCTCTGAGTCAATTCTGCCTCTCCTTTACCACAACTTGGCTCTTCTGGTGATGGGTCAGGAAGAAAGAAAGGAAAACCTCTCTGCTCATTGTAGCACTTCTCAGATTCTCACTGCCTTTTATTTTATTTATTTTTTTTTTTTTTTAGCCTGTGTCAGGTGCCCATGTGCTGGTCCTGTTGGGGCATATGTGAGGTCCTGGGGTGCAGCCCCAGTTGTTCTGGGCCTTGATGTGGGCAGTCTTCTGGCTTGACCTCTTCCATACTTCCTCCCAACAGTATGCCCTGCATATTGTTCTAGGGACTTAGTCTTTGTTTTTATACAGAAAGTATGGCTATGCCTGGTCTCCTTTGGGAGACCAAACACATCCTTGCCATCCAAATAGCTCCTCTCTTGGCTCTGCGTGTCTCTCTCCCTCTCTCTTTCCTTGCTTCAAGAGATAGAAAAGGCTGATCAGCAAGCCTGCTGCCTTGTTGGTGTCCAGTTGGGAAACAAGATGCTGTGGTTGTGGCCAACCTGAATCCCTAGGAGCAACACTCACAGAGTGTCCTAACTTGTTTGGCTTTCTCAAGCCAGCAGTCTTGCTCTTATTTCTAGATTTTGCAGAGGCCAGGGAGAGTCTCCACAGGCCCACTTCATATACCTATGCAAGGACTTTGAAGAGGTGAATGTTCAAAGGAGTTATAGCAAAACTTCATAGGTCAGCTCAGCCCCACATGGCTCCTCCCTGGGGTCTCTAGAGTGTCACTGCAGGAAATTCTCGTTAAGCAGGGAGGTGGTATAAACACTGGGTGGTAAGGAGGATGAGAGGAATGGGAAGATTGGAGCCTCCACGTCACATCTCTAAACACTGTCCTCTGAAAGCCTCGCCTCTCTCCAATGTGCCAACACTGCAAAGGGTTGTAGTATAATGGAAATTAGCCATGGGGATTTACAGGACCGGCTGTACATACCTTCGGAGTGGAGGTGAGTAGGTCCCCAGGGATCCTGCCTGGTCCTGGGAAGATGTGTTATGTTCTGTTGGGACCTCCAATAGAACTCCAGTTCATTTGTCTGGGGTAGGACCATTAGAGTTCTGAGTGTCAGGAGCCTGGAGTTCCTGGGCCTGGGGTTGAATCTCCCAAGGGTTCTATGGGTTCAGGATGAAGCAGACTGCTTTTCATGATAGGGCAGGGGTTTTTCTCTGAGATCAGCCTTTTACTTGCATCCATTACTAACTCCACCATAACAGTACTTTGATGCAGGATATTTTCTGTTTCCCAAAATTGGTGACAATGGCCCCAAACTGAAACTATAGAGAAGCTAAATTTCCCATATCCTAAAGAGCAATGGTTGGGGTCTGACACCCTAACCCAAAGGTAACTCACACTGTATTTAATTAACTCTGCAACTGGTCACTTTCCCCCCATCCCAATCTATAAAAAAGTTGGGAGAGGAAGAGAGTGAAGAATCACCGGATGCTTTTTCTCTTCCCCTCTAAAGCCAAATAAGTGGGGAGACTCTGTGAGTATTGCTCCTAGGGATTCAGGTTGGCCAGAAGCCTGGCATCTTGTTTCCCAATTGGACACTTGAGGATCTATCAGGTCTCCTTGGAAAGCCTGTTAAACACAGATTGCTAGAACCTCTTGCCAGAGAGCTAATGTGGAGTGTGGAGTGGTGTCTGGGAATGTGCATTTCTAATACATTCCTATGTGTAGCTGAAGTATAGAGATCTTGTTTTGAGAATTACAGTCACTGGGGTTAGAGTTTGGCTTCCAGTGTCAGACAAATCCAAGTACACATTCTGGTGTACTAAGATGTAGTTTTGTGGGCTCTTGGAAAATCGCTCGTCTGCTGTGAGTCTCAGCATCACTATCTGTAAAATGAGGACAATCCTTTCTTGTAGGGTGGCCATGGTGGTTCAGTGAGATAATCACGGGGTACTTCTTGGCACAGTGCCTGGTGCAAAGCTGGGGACTATTTCCTGAGAGTCACCATCCTCTCCCTCCTGTATGTCCATGGTGAACTTTGGTAACAGGAAGAGCCTAAAAACCCACCTATCATAATGTTTTTAATTTGCTTATTTAGTTTTCCAGGGCTGGGAATTAAGCCCAGGGCCTCATGCATGCTAAGCAAGCAGGCTGTCATATTACTCAGGTACACTCCCCAGCATGCTTATTCTGATTTTTATGCAAAAAAATTCCAAATCTCAGCAAGCAGAGGGACTTTCTCTGGGTCAACAACTTAGCTCATAGTAGAGCCAGAGTTCAAATCCACTTTTTTCAGCCCTGAATTTGGTGTTTTTAATAGCACTCAATTTGCTCTGTACTGAAAGAGGGCTATGCTGCATATGAAGTTCATGAAATGTGAAACAAAGAGTTTATCTGTTGAGATCTTGAAAAGTGCACCACGTCAGCATCTAAACAGTGAGGTGTTTAGGAGAAGCTATAGTGAAATACATCTGCTAAGGCAGTGAAATGAAGCAGAGATGGAATGATGAGCTGCACGTGCCATTGCCAAAAGGTAAGACGAGGGGCTGTGTCACAGAGACACACTTGCTGGACGAGAAGCCAAGGGTGAAGGGACCACTTAACATCTGTAGCAAAGCTGCCTGGTAGAGCAGGGCGGTGTTAGTGGGGAAAACACTGCCTTATAGGAGTCCCCATCCTGGCTTGGCTATGAACTAGCTACGTATCTTTGAGCAGTCGGCTTCACCTCTCTGGAGCTCAGTGTTTTCACCTGAGAGTTCTTACTACGCTTAGCCCTCCTTATATGCAGTCTCCACACCCACGGATTCAACAAACCACGGATGAAAATCTGCTGAAAAAATTTTATGTCTGTACTGAAGATATACAAGCATTTTTCCTTGTCATTATTCCCTAAATAATATACGTACTATAGCAATCATTTACATTTCATTGAGTATTGCAGGTAATGTAGAGATGACTTGAGGATGTGTTTAAGTTATATGCAAATATGGACTTTTATGTGAGGTTCTTGAACATCCATAGATTTTGGTCCATAGAGGGGAAGTCCTGGGATCAGTCCACCTCAGATGCCAAGACGCAACTGTGTATACCAGGCACTCTTCTAATGCTGTTGTTTTCCAAGTCATCGCAGCAACTCTGTGTGGTGTGCCAAGTGTCCCTTGCCTGCTTCTCTGGATCCGCTCTTCTCTCTTCTCCACATGCTGCCTCCTTGCCGCAGGAGACTGACTTGTCTGCATTGCATCAATTGAGCTTCTGTGCCCTTTATTCTAGCAAAAGAAGTGAGTTTTGGAGGGAAAGGAAAACAGGATATTTATTTCCTGATTCTTTCCTGTGAAATTGCCTTAAGCTGACTGTTTTCAACTGAAAAGTGTTGCTCCTCTCTAGCTTACCTACTTTCCTTTCTCTTCTCAGTTCTAAAAGCCTCTCTTCTGCAGCTTGGGCCTAGGGGTGATAACAGCTCCATTGTTGCTAGCCTTGGATTTCCAACACTCTGTTCATACCTTACAATATCCTGCTTTGAATGTTCCATTTGCTGTCCTTGGGATTTTGACAAATCCATTAACGTTGCTAGAAAGGGCCCCAGGAAATAAGCTCATAAAATGAGACTCTGAGTTTGGGTTGGTCAAGCGTTGAAGAGTTCAAGGATAAATTTCTTGATGAGGGAAAATGGGACCCAGGTGGATCGTGAAAGACAGTGATATTACACATGATCATGCAAATCACAACCACAGATGGTATGGAATAAAGTGGAGAGCAGTTGTTGGGCAATCAAGTGGTTCTAGCACAGAGTCAGTAGGACAAAAAAACAGTGATTACAAAAATTATGAGTCAGCTGATTCTTTGTGTGGCCTTAGACATCATACAGTGGTTGAGGGTGGGGGAGATAATTAAAAGCTGTGAGTATATATCCGTGTTGAGAACTGGTAGTCCGTCCAGGTAACTTTAAAGGAGCCCTCTTTCCTATAGCCACAGAGAAGATAGGAATATGGACCTTCCACTAGTCCAAGTCCAAGCTGCAGCATGAATGAAACAGCATGAATGAGGCGCAGCATGAATGAAACCTCATTAGGAGTCCTTAGGACTTTGGTGGGGTAGGATTGAAACCAGATGACACACAGAACTGTGTGCCTTAGTCAGAAAATTACAAACCTGGACTTAGGCAGTGGCATTCCATTATGACATGGATTAGATATACAGAGAACCCAGTGCAATCAGATTGAGAAGGCACAGGTATCTTATATAAACAGGTGGCTTGGATGCCTCTGGTAGCTGTTACCTACAGCCTTGCTGCCCCTCCATCAGCCACACTTTCACTTCACAGGAAATTGCCTGTGATCACTTTGTAAAGTGAGAAAAAACGTGACTTTAATTCCAGAATGCATCATCTGCACAGTGTGCCAGCATCATCCAGAAGTGGACAGGACCATGCCAGAGCTCTACATGGAGAAGACCCTCACAGACTATAAGGCAGAACTTCAGGCAGTAGGTCTTCGTGTACACTTTGGCCTGAATTATGGATTGACACAGAATCATACTGAAGAGTTGAAAAGAAGCTAACTGGCAGCAAAGTAGTATGGCCTGGGTGTTTCTTCCCTCCAAAACCCACATGGAAATATAATCTTCAAAGTCATGCATTAATGGTATTTGGAAGTGTGGCCTTTGGGAGGTGACTAGATAAGACCGTGAAGATGGAGTGTCCATGACCGCATTGGTAGCTATATCAGAACAGGAAGAGAGACACAAGTTAGTAAACTTGCTCTGTTTTTCCTGTGATGACCTGTGCCACCTTGGAATTCTGCAGAGTGTTCCAACCAACAAGAAGTCTCTCACCAGATGTGATCCCTTAACCTTGGTCTTCCCAGAATCTAGAGCTGTAAGAAATAAATTTATTTTCTTTATATATTACCCACTTTGGAACATCAAGTTATAACAATAGAAAATGGACCAAGATATAAGGAAATTTGGGAAATGTGTGGAAAGAGGTCCATTGTATGAAGATATTAGTGTCTCATATAAATGCCTACCAGAGTACAAGCATGGTGGTCAGTGTTCTGAGTAATCAGAGGGACTGTATGACTCATGTCACGAATATTAGTAGGCCTTCTTCTGATGCTTGTTCAGTGGCTCCACATATAAATCAGCAACAGAGATGGAGCTGTCAGCATGGGTGTCTCCTCATCCAAGTTCATAATGAGTATATGTCCTTCTAACAGCAGAAGCAACAAATGAGCCACTGATATGACAATATCTCCCAGGAGGACCGGCTGATTACCTAGTGTTAGGTTGATTATATTGGACCACTCCTATCATGGAAGAGGTGGAAGTCAGGCTTCATAGGGGAGAGGCCCATATTCTGGGTAGCGATATTAGCCTTTTTCACTCATAGTATTTCAGCTAGTATTTCCTCCTATAGACTAAGAAGGCCTTATCAACTACCATGGTATTTTTCACAATGCTGTCTCCAATCAGGGCACTGGTCTTACTATCATTGCTATTGCCCAAAGATGGCTTGACATAATAGTGGGCTAGCCCAATGCAGGCTCAATTACTGAACCAGCTAGGAGATAGCACCCTGTGATATCGTGATGTTATCTTACCAAATACAGTTTATGCTTTAATTGGGGACAAATATTTAGTGCTGTCTGTTTCTATATAAGAATTCAAATGTCTGCATGTCAAGGGGTGATTCCTACAGTATTATGTATTATATAATAATATTATAATATTATAATAATAGTATTATAATCCCTTTGAAGAATTTGGATTTATGTTTCTATATCTTTGGGCTCAGTAGGTGTGACGATCATAATGTTAAAGGGATACATATGTCCACCAAGGAACGTAATTATGGTTCTGATGAAAAAGAAGCTGAGCCTTTCCCTTAACCCTTTTGGGTTAATTGAACTAGATGAAGTGATCGTCCCTTGGGAAATTGAGTTGCTGCTATACAATGAGAGTTAGAAGGGCTGCCCTTGAAACTTGGGGATTCATTTGGTGTACCTTTTCAAACTCTTGTGCCTGAATGTACTGGTCATTGAAAATCTGAGTAATGTGCCAAGAATTCAATTTTTTTAGGGAATTATGATTTGGATTAATCCAGCAGGTCAAGAATCTCATGAAGCTGAGATATTTGCTAACAGCAAAAGGGCATGGACTAGTTGGAAAAGACGACAGCATGGTCTAACAGAAGGTGCATGTACAGAGTCTACCATTACTAACTATGTCAGACTCATACTATTTGAAAGTAAGCAGCCATTCTAGCTTCTCAGGACCAAGGGATGCAAGACTTTTAGTGCTAAAACTGGAAAAGTCATGGGTAAACCAAGACAATTCACATTGTTACAATCCTTATTTTCTTCTTAAGTACTATGACAGGAAATGATGACTGTCTTACACCCCTGACTGGTGCACGCAGCAATTACTTTGGAGTCCGGTGGGCCTAGGTATTAAGTATAGCTCTGCTACGTACTTGTGAAATGACTTTGGACAGATTGCTCACTTTCTCCCAAGGAGGCTTTACCTCCTTCTTAAAGCCCACAGTTGTTCTGCCCACCATTACCTACCCTACTTATTAACATGCCAGACCTAATATGGCCTGCTGGCCATTTTTGTGTTACCCAAATTTGTCTTTCTTTTCTACTGTACTTAGAGACTTGTCTGATTTAGGAGCCCTGGTGGCCACTGGCCATTTCTCCCAGTATTAACTTCCTAACCTAACGTTACTATGGAGAGTAGATGCTGTGAGCTATGGGAATTGACTTGAAAATTACTTATGTAATCTTTGCAACACTGTATTTTTGGATTGGAAACTGAGGCTGAAGGAAGTCCTCACTTTTTTAAAATTCCACATGATGGGCCTGGTATTCAAACTCCACTGAGTGATGGAGGCAAGCACCAATACGTGAAAGACCAAAATACCCCATAGCTTGATCCTGTAACAAGTGTCACATGTACTAATGGCTACTGGGCCAGTTAGGTCATTTAAATGAGCTATGGCTTGGGTAAGAGCTCTAGAGAACTCACAGGATGCACCCCGTGCACACAGGTAACTGACAGGCTAGAACTTCTGTAGGTGGGGTAGCCACTTATCAACCGCATTGGATTGTTTCCATGCAGAAATGCCCAGCCAGTGTGGTCTGAGAAGTGAAATTCTAGAACCAGTATAAAATGTTTGCAACCATTTGTGTTTTTGAAAAAGCACTGGATGGATCAAATGTATCAAATTTGCTGGTCACTAGATTTTTAACTTCTTATTCACAGTCATGGAAAGAGAAAATGATTGAATGAGGACCCAGACACAGGTGCTGAGCAGAGCAAAGAAATGAGTACTTAATACACAGTCTAGAAGCTACTCCACTGAGGTAACGTGCAGTGGTAATACAGAGAGCAGAGTGACAACTAGCTCCTGTTGTGTTTCCACTGAGGTAGAGGCTATGAAGAATTTGAAATACAATATAAAGGACTAAGATTAGAACTAGAAACCCAATATAAGGCATTAGAATAATTTAGCTCAGTTCAACTCCTTTTCAGATTTTTAAGAAGGAATGATCCAATCCCACTTCTAGATATATATCAACCCAGAAATGTAAACAGTATCCAAAAGAGATATCTGTGTACCCATGTTCATTACATTATTTACAATAGCTAAAACAACCCCAGTGTCTATTAACAGATGAATAGGTAAATTGTGGTATATATCTCTCTGCTTCAAGAAAGAAAGAAAGAAATCCTGCCACTTGTACAATGTGAGTGAAGGTAACTCAAGATATTATGTTAAGTGAAATGAGCCAGGCACAGAAAGATAAATGCTACATGATTTCACTTTCATGAGGAATCTGGAAAAGTCTTATCCATAGAGCAGAGAGTAGAAGGGTGGTTGGTTACCAGGGTTGGGGTTGAGGAAATGGAGAAGTGTTTCAAGGTAATAAACTTATAGTTTTAGGATAAGATAAGGTCTGGAGTCCTAGTATACAGCATGATGCCTACTATGGTCACTAATAATGGATAGTATACATACTTGAAATTTGCTAAGACATTACATTTTAAACATTCTCAGCACATGAAAAAGGTAATTGAGGTGATAGGTATGTTAATTATCTTAATTATGGTAATCATTTCACAGTGTATACATTACTAAAAATACTGCATTGTACACTCTGAAGTCATAATTTTTGTCTACTAAACTTTACTTTTTTTTTCCGTACTGGAGATTGAACTCAGGACCTTGCACTTGCAAGGCAGGCATGGTGCCACTGAGCTAAATCCCCAGCCCTAAACTTCAATTAATATGTAATGAAAAGAAAGAATGATTGATTACATTTAAATTTATGAGTAAAGGCTAATCCCACTTTTAATGAAGTCAGTATGATTGCCCCCTTGCTGTGATTTGCATGTGGCTTGTCTCTGCCAAGTCTTATGTTGAGGCTTGGTTCCTAGTGTAATGGTGTTGGCAATTGGCAGTGCAGTGCCTTTAAGAGGTAATTAGGTTATGGGTGCTCCACCCTCACGAAAAGCTTAATGCAGCGCTTGTGAGAATGAGGTAGTTTTTGTGAGAGTAGGTTGTACAAAGAGGGTTGGCTTCTTTGCTCCTATTCTCTCTCATCCATGCTTATTCCTTGCACATATGCCCACTTCTTTTTCCATTTCTTGGCCATGTTCTGATGCCACACAAGACTTCAGTAGAGGCTAAACAAGTGCCAGTGCCATGATCTTGGACCTCTAGAACTGTGAGCTAAATAAACTTTAAAAATAAATATAAAGTATCAGGCCTCCAGTATTTTGTTACGGCAGCACAAAATGGACTAAGACACTAACCCCCAACCATGTTCCCTTCCAAAAATTCTGTACCACATAACATGGGAGTCTTTTTTTTTTGGCTATTCTTGCCCAAGAAGATGTCTTTTGAATCATCCCTCCTGGGGGCCAGATGATGTTCCATCATTAATTCTCAGTAATTAGATTCCTCAATCCAAATCATTTTATCACAAGGAAGTGTTCCCAGTCTTTCCTTGGCTCTTAATGATACATCAGCCCATCTATGTGCCCCGACAGGAAAGTTCCTCACTCAGTGAAGATAGAGGCAAACCAGTGGCAAGGGGATCCGTTGGAGAATGAGAAAACAGTTGCTAGCTGGATTCTTCTACCTTCCCTTCCCAGACCCTGGCGGCCTCTCTGTGGGAGTCTTTCGTGGACTAGACCCAGGCCCTGAAATCCCAGCCTGCGCTCATTGCATGTTTTGGCGTTTGTCACAAGAGGTCACGATACTCTGGGGTAAGCACTCTGAGCAGAATTTGGAATCAGAAGACCTGCAGTTGTGCCTGACACTTTCTGTTCACTCCTGGGCAATCATCTAACTTCTCAAAACTTCAGTGGTAAAATGATAATATCTACCTCTTGTGGTGCTTATCAAACACCTGTACATCAAAGGTTTTGAAAAACCATGTAGACACAGGTCAGTTTGCTCTTGGTCACTGATATTAAAATATCAATTCTGAACCACAAAGGGCTCACGGCACAAGCATCTCTAAAACATTCATTCTTAGTTTTGGTATACAGTGGTCGTTGGGGAGGGAGGGGCTGCCCAGGTAAGAGCTATATTTTCATTTCTTTGCATTTGGGTGGGTTAGAGACCAGGTTTTACTAACAGAATATGAGCAAAAGGGGTGAGTATTACTTTGAAGTCAAGACTGTTAGAAATTCTTGCACCTTCTCCAATTTTCTTCCTGTCTGCTGCTCCAGGAAGTGGTAGTTACAAAATCGAAAGAAGCTGAGTTTCTGAATCAAGTAAAAGAGAGTCAGAACATTTTTACTGAATTATTGCATAAGTGAGAAATAAACTTTTATCTTGCTAATCCAATGAAATATTGGGATTGTTTTATTATAGCATCTAATATTGCCCTAAGAATAAGTGAGACAAAAGAACAGGAATATTGTGGCTCAGTTAGTAGCAGGTGCTGAAATTAAATATATATGGGCTGTAAGTGACACTAAACAGAGGAAGCCCCTTGGGAAACAAAGGCAATGGCTGGCAATGTCTTTTCATACTGACTAATACACAGGCCATAGGGCCAAAGCACCGCAAAGGGACATCTGCAATGGTAGGTCAGTCAAGGTTGTCAGGCAGTTTGATCGTGTGACCATGTGCAAATACGCATGAACACACATACACACAATTTGAGTATGTATTCTAGAGTCTCAACGTTAAAGTGGGACATAGTTCGCTTCCAAGGCTATCACTGTGATCCAGCAGAAGGATCTGCTCAAGACCACAGAAGTAGTTGTTGTTGGTGGCATCTAGAACGTACTCAGATCTTCAGGTTCCTAGGCTGCTGCTTTCAGTCTCCTCCCCATTCTCTGTGGTTCATCCCGATTTTCTCTTGATAATGCCCGGCATCTGGATAGTCTAGAAATGAGTCTGAGAAGGGGAGAGTTGGGCACAAGTGGATTTCTTGATTTGACATCTATCATTTAATCAACTAAAAGGCATTTTCTCATTTTCAACTTGGTTGCTGGCAGGAGAAAAAGGAAGAGCCTTGAGCCAAGGCCTTCTTCCTACCTGCTCTTTTATGTTGTTTTGCTTTCCTCATCAATCCTGTTGCTCTCTAGTTAAAAACACTTCCGATGCAGTACTTCTTATTCCTGGTGCTGCTTTCTCAACCTAATTTTTGGCCAGAGGTTTAAGCCCAGGCAGAAACTAAAAACCCAGAGTCTAGAGAGAAAAAGTAGAAAAACACCTTCAATATAAGCCAATAACCATTGCGTAGCCTAAAACTTCTCAGACATCCAAGTGGACCGTAGTGCAGATCCACTTACTTTTCCCTCTTGAACTCTGTACTCCAGCAGTGCCGACTGCTGTCACTCTGTGACCCACCATATCCAGTTTCACCCTGAGCCTTTGAGCATGCCATCCCTTCCATGGCTGTCCTTCAACATCAAGCCCTTTCACCAAAGGAAATCACTGTTCATTTGCCCTTCAAGACCCAACTTGAGCTACTTGCTTTGTAAGGACTTTCTCAGTTTGCTTTGCTTTCCATTGTATTACCGTGGCCACTCCTAGAGCACTGATGACAGAGCACTTCTGCTTGTAGCTTGGTGTTTGTAAGCTCTTTTACAACTTCCTCCCCATTATTTAGTGTTGGGAAGCAGCACCATCCATACAATGTGACCCCCCACTCTCCTTTCCTTACTCAAGTTCTTTGACTCAGTAGTAGATACTTAAAGCACAACAAACAATCCATAGGCACCTAGCCACCAAGACCACCTCCTACAAAGACTTTTGTTTTCTGCAACTGGCCCTCTGGGAATAGGGAATTGGCTGTATTTTCTCAATTGAGAATATACATTCAGACAAAAAATAAAAAATAAAAAGGAAGTTCCAGTTAGGTGTGAGGAGTGGAGTTGTGAGCTCATGGATGGGCATCAGGGCTGGTGACTGCCGGGCTACAAATGAAATACCACAGAGGAAATCCCTTGGGAAACAAAGGCAAGGATGGGAAAAACAACATGGTTTCAGGGAGGCGGGGATGGTCTTGGCTCCCGAGGGCTTTCAGACCCCTGTGCCGGATTTCCCTGTCAGGCCATCACAGTACCGCCCCCTCATTTTTCAACTGCTTTAATTGGTTTGTCTCTTATATCTCAAACAGCACTGATTAAAACAAGTTTTACCCCTCCACACACACACACCAGGAATTTCTGGTGGTCAAGAACTATATCTTATTCTTGTTTGTGTTACCAGAATGCAGCTCAATACCTACAAGGTGTGCAAAACATGGTTGCTAAATGAATGGTAGATGTTGAACACATGTTTCTTGTAAATAATTGTGAACACTGTTTTCCTAGCTGGAATCCCATTCCATTCTTCCTTTCTAAAACAAAAAGCTCCTTCCTCTTTATCATCTGAGCTCTTACCACTCATATACTCGAGATTCTTAAAGTCCAGGTTTTGTTAGGTGGCATTTCCCTGAAATATTTTTGTTTAAAAAAGTACCATGTCTGGTTCACTGGTGCCTGAGTGTGAAAGGAAATTGCACCTTCTCTTCAGTCACATCTGCTTCAGAAGAGACCAGGCTAGAATCTTGGACCATTTACTGAAGAAACACAGAGAAAAGCAACCTGTATGTAGAGAGATATAAGTAGAGCTTTTATTTTTTTTTTTAAACCAACCCAATATTTCCACTGGCAACTGCCAACATAACTTGACACGAACACTGTTTCTTTTTTAGTTCATTTTTCTTAAAAAAATGTGTTTAAAATTAAACAGGTTATTTTTTATTTTTCCCCTTAGAAAATGTATTCATGTCAATGCAGAAAGCCTAAAATTCTGTGGGCAGTTGTGTGGTGATGTCATACGTGTGTTTATTTGTGTTTGTGTGTTTTAAAGCCAGATCCTTTCAAAATCCACTGGGAAAAGGTCCATAGGGCATGTCAGTCTCCTTGTCTATAAACCTACAGTCCATGGGATCACAGTGACTAAGATTCTTCTTGCCGGGGGGGCAGGGGGGACGACACCCCACAAGCTGGAAATCAGGAGCTTCATGAGGTTTAAAAACAAGCAGGAACATGGGAGAAATGAGGAGTTCCAGTTCCTATCTTGTGAAAATTCTTTCAAGTTTGGCTCAAGGACCAGGAGAGGTGGAAGAATCCCCTTATTCTTGAATAAATCTCTAAATGCTTGCAATATTTCAAGAAATATAGTCAGCCCTCTTAGTGTAGTGCATAAGGAAACAAGGGGGTGGTACAGCTGACATTTTGCAGAAACACTGACATTTGCAAAGCTGTATAATTTTTTCCCTTAAAGATCTCACTGATTGGACACCTCTTCTCTCCTGCCTCACGAGCAAAGCCAAAGACATTTGAGAAGGCATGTGTATCCCCTTTGTTTGCCCAGCTCCTCTTTGCCATCATATACTATATCAACGTTTGTCCCACAAGCACCCATTTGGTGGGGCTTTCTGCAGGATGATGCACATGAAACACTGAAACAAGACCTGTACAATGGAAAGATGTGGACAAGGAGGACAACTGCTTGTTTTGACTTGATTTCATTGCAAGCAAATAAAGCTCCTCTTGCTCCCCAAGTTGAGCTTACTTCACCCAAGTGTCATCTGTTCTCCAAAAAGCTCAGAGAATAAAGGAGATAGGGGATAGGATCTTATTGAGCCATGCCATGGCTGTGACCTCTTAAGAGTGACAGAGTGTGTCCCTGAAAACCCATGCCTCCATCTGCAGGTGCAGACTTGGAGCTCCTTCATGGCTCCTTTGTCCCTAACTTCAGAAAGAAAATCTTGTGGAAAAACAAAAGCAATCACGATAATGATTACAATGAAAGTGAGAACCCCAAACCAGCCGCATGGGTAGGATTCATTTTCACGCCTTGCCAAGCTGAATGAGAGAATCATATCACATAGGACAGATGGTAGAAGCCCTGCCCCCAAGAAAACAGAGGCAAAGGAACAACTGGAAGGCAAAATAGGAGGAAGAAGGGTCTGACCTTTGCTGTGGGTTTGGGACATGTGCAGGAGGATGGGGTAGAGGTGGATTTGTTGCTGCTGTTGATTTGTATTTAAGGAAATACTTTGGAAGGTGGATGTCTCCTCCATTCTGACTGATTAGGACTTTTTCCAGTGCACTGCCAGGGTCAGGTGAAGTTCCTGGGGTTTGAGCCCTGATGTTCCCTCTCCAGGGCTGCTCAACCTGGAAAGGTCACTGGTGGGGAAATGCCCTTCTCCTAGGAAAAGTCCGAGGCCTGTCCCACTGGAGACTTTGTTCTGCGGCTCAGAACCCCTTGATGTAGCAATAGGCCTCCAGTGTGGCAAAGAGTATGTAGAGGAGCCACAGGCTCACGAAGAGCCACGTTGTGGCAATCTTGCAACCACGAGGGCCACCAAGCTCCCCGCCTAGGTGTGGCCGTCGCCGGTACAAGAGCACACTGATGCATACAAATGCAAAGATGGTGAAAAGCGTGACTGAGAAGGCTAGCGTGCCCGCTGACACATGGAACTCCTGTCCCTGCAGGGCCCAGTAGATGGCGGCCACGGACCAGGCCAGGCCAATACCCAGGAAGACATTGACGGCGTTGCTGCCTGTAACATTGCCAATGGAGGCGTCTGCGTACACATCCTGGAGGGCAGCAGCTTTGCTGGCAAATGTATCTGGAAAAAACAGAGACAAATGGGAGCTGGCGGGAGGCCGAGGTGTGGAGGGTGCATCTTCACATACGACCCAAAGGCAGCTTAGTATAAGAGCTAGAGGCCACTACCAACTCTGCCACTGATGAGCGGTGCCATGTTGGGCACCCACATTATCGGTCGGGGCTTCTTGTTTCTCATTTACAGGAATCCGGAAGATCCCTAAGAGCCATTTTGGTCCAGATACTTAATGAGTGGGTTTATTGTTTTGTTTTGACTATTGTTTCAGTAAGGGAGTTTGCCATTTCATGGTTTCTCCCCAGGGAACTCCGACATCCGTGGAAGCGGCTTAGAGTGGATGCCTAATCGTAGCTGTTGAGTGGCACATGTCCTCACAACACGGACAGTGACTGAGCAGTACCTGTGGACTCAGGGCTGGGCGTTGATGTCTGAGGACAGAGGAAACGCTAGAGAACCAGCATGGGGACATGTAGGGTGAGCTCACTGCAGTCAGTATTGGGATCATGGGACCTTGAAGGATATTTGACATTAGATCCTCGTATAGATTATAGAAATAGGGTTACCACCAGGGATACCCAGCTCAAGCTTTTTATTTCACAGGTCAGGAAAATAAGGACCACGGAATCTATCCAAGGTCACAAAGGAAGTTGGAAAAAGACTTAATCCTAAAACCTTATATAAATTTTCTTCTATAACCACTGACCTACATCCAGAGAGCTTCAGCCAAAGCTATGACAACAGATGCACAGACCATAGCTTAACCTTCCTAAATCCCCAAATGCTGTCAGTTGTTTTCTGAACCAATTGGTAGGACTTGGATATTTTCCAAGCCAACTCCTTTCCCAGCTTGTCTTGACTTACCTCGTCACTGCCAATTTTCTCAGATCTCCTGAGAAAACCACCCTTCCTTGCTTATGACGTTGCATTTTTGCTTCTGATCCTCTGTTATTTCTTTCCACATTTATTCTTTCCCCATATGGGCTCCTTTCTTCTAATGGTTCGGAGAACAGTGATCATCGGGCATCACATCCACCAAACCTTCCCTACATCACCCACCTAATTAATCATCTGACTCCTTTCTACGTGTGCTGAACCTCTCGCAACCCTAATGTACGTAAAATCCCACCTGCACTAGGGTTTTGGGAAAATGTTTCCTTAGAGTGGGACACAGATTCAGTCACTGTCCAGGAGGTATGTGTTCTTGTTACAGGAAGGGATTCCCTTGGTCCAGCCAACATACTCCTCCCTCACCTCCCACGAAAGTTGCCCTTTTGCTTCTCCCTAGGGCAGATGGAGCTGGTGGGAGTTCAGGTCTTAGATGCACTGGAGACAACAAGTGAATTAAGCAAGGAACCTGTTGAGAACCTCTCTGTACCTGCTAACTCCAGTTTGTCATTCAGGCCTGGCTTTCATATAACTTCTCTCAGAAGTCATCCCTGACCCCAGCCTTGCCCCATCTTCCTGTTTTAAAGTTTTTCTTCATCAAGATGAAGAAATCAGAATCATCAAGATGAGTTTAATTAAAGCATCCAAGTGTGCTCTCCTAGATTATAAACTTGGGGTCCAGAAGGAAACATGTCTGTCTTGCTTCTCAGAATAATCCTAGCAACTAACATAATACTGTATGAGACCTAAGTGGAGCTCAGTAAATGTTTGCCATAAATTAATTAATTAGTGGCCACACCTTTTGTCTCTGGGTGCTTATGAGAAAATAAAAAGTAGGTAATGCATCATAGGAAAGGACAAGGCTCACTAAGCTTTCTCTGCCCATCCTGCTAGGAGACACATTGTTCTCACGGGTATCCACACAAGTGGAGGAGGCCAAGAATGCTTGTAGTATTTCTGCAGTGACATCTACAAGCAGGCTAATCTTTAGCCTCTCAGAGATTGCCAGTAATAAGTGGAAAAACAGTATTCATATATTTTGTCCCATCAATTAACATAATGCATAGATTGAGAAATTGGACCACTGACTGGGAAGGTAGTTTAGCCTCTGTGGACCTGAGTTTTTCATCTGTCGTGTAGGGATAATGACTTCCCCTATTTAATAGAACTTGAGTGAGTATCGAAGGGATCAAACATGTAAGCTGTTCAGCATACACAGTGTCTGTCACATAAATGCATCCAGGAAATGTTGGATAGCAATATTAATACCAGTAATCTCTTTGACTTTTGTTCACTGTAAGAGCAGAGGTTCTCTTCAGTGCAAACTGAGATGATGAAGAAGATGAGGAAGAGTGAAGGGATCATTTTAACCGGGTAATATGCTTTTTACAAGATAGAGCACCTCCCACTCTCACCTGGCACAGAGGTGCCAAATGCTACGAAAACAACAGCGGTGACGGAATCCTTGAGACCAATGGTGCAGCCGAAGTGGGAGGCCAGGTCTCCGATGATGGCGGTGAGCATGCCAATGATGAGGATGGAGACAACGAAGCAGGCCCAGCCATGGCAGTACTCTGTAGGGGGCACACAGGCAAACAGCACCTTCCAGAAGACAGTCAGGAAATGCATGACATAGTCAAAGCAGGATGGCAGCCTCTCCTCCCCTGATTCATCTTCATCCTCATCCCCTGCTGGAGATAAAATAAAAAGACCGAGGAAGAACAGCAACATCAGATCCTCCTCAAGCACAAGAAAGTCAAGTCTATGCCAATGTGCAGACATTACGGCCCCCAGCTCACTCTCGGCAACCGATAAGGCACAGGGCATGGGTACTAAAAAAAGAGCTGGGAAATGGGAAACGATCTGACTATTGGCCAGTCTGAATGCAGGGCACCAAGTGAGTATGAGAAAGAGAGGGCAGGAAAACAAGGTAGAGAGACAGAGGTTAAGCGATGGGCAAGAGAACATACAAAAGACAGATAGTGGAGGAGAAAGGAAGGAGGCCAGAGCAAGCTGTATATTATTGCCTAGGTAACAAAGAAAAACAAAACCCCCCAAATTGCCTATGTGCTTCTTTTTCATTGGGTGTCAACAGGGCTCCTCTTGAATTTTATGACCTGGTGCTGCAATACCATCCCGATTTTGGTCATTATCCATCCCCAGAGGGATGGCTGTCTCCCAGACCCTGCAGGAGTTAGCGCCATCCTCCAAATCTCCCACAAGACACAGTGGGGCTTGGACCTGACTCCCTGCCAGGCAACACTGGCAGAGGTGCCCATTCAGTGGCCCAGAAGAAAGGCTGTGCAGAGGCTCCCTGGTACACTGTCAAGGGCAACCTCTGTGGTGCTTTGCCATAAAGAAGCTGGTTGCGAAAGGGCCGAAGTCAGGAATCTGAGTTCTAATTCCAACTTCGATATTTAGAAAATTTGTAACTGGGGTACATTTTTCTATTGTTTCTCAGCCTTAGTTCCCTTATTTCTAAAAGGAGTTTGTTAGGTTATGTGGCCTACATTCCGTTTACTGTCCCTTGAGAGACAGTTTCAGGTCATCGCAGGGGTCTAGAAGGACTGATGTGAAAGTGGGGTGGCAGCAGTGGCAGCAGCGAACCTTTCCTCCTGACTGTACTTTGCTCTGGCTCTGGGGCATTGGGGATGTGACCCTGTGGGTTGCTATGACAACAAAACCTTATGAAAGAAACACAAGGCCAGTAGTGCTCAGCAGTACAAGGGGGCCTCGGTGTTGCTGATGGGTAATATAAGAGGGACCATTCAGTCCCATTCCAATATATCTGCAGGCCTCTGGGACCTACCCTGTGCTGTGGGTCACTGTGGAGAGACTTGTGTCATAAGAGAGATTTGGAATTATCCAGGGCAGAGATTTGTCAGAGTCAGTGCAAATCATTTTGCAAATTCCTGGCCCCCAAAACTCTAAATCAGAATCCCCCCATTTTAAAGAAGAAAGAGACCAAGTTAATGAGAGACAGGAATGATGGAGACCAGAATTTATTGCATACATATTTTACACCTGACTGTACCTTTCTACTTTTCTAAGAAAGCTAGCTGTAGCTCCCATTCTGGATAAGGGCATGGGGAATAGAGAAGATAATTGCTCCAGTACACACAGCAGAACCAGGACTTGGAGCCAGACATATGCACAAGTAAACCACAATTCTTTTGTTAATCCACAAGTCTCTTCCAATGTGACCTAGTGAAATAGTTGAACATCTAGTACTAGAGCCAGGAAGACTGGACGTGGAGCTCTCCCAGGAATGGAGCCCTGATAGGCCCCTGCTCTTCCCTCTTGGGGACTGCCTGCTTTTCCTGGCAAAGCCATCTTGAGACTCTTCTTACCTGCACTCACAGTGATTGCCGCCATGAACTGGTCCCTCCAGGAATGGGTCCCTACAACCATGGCCAGGTTTGTCTTCTTGATCAGTTTGTCCACTGTAGTCTGTCAGGGAAAGAAAAGCTTGGAATCATGGGGTTAGAATGCTCAGAACCAATGAAGAGTCTGGTGCTTCAAAGGAATGAATGGTACCCTGGATTCCAAGGGTTCTGAAATTTATGCTATGCTCTGGGACAATCTCACTTCTTTGGTTGTAGTACATGACCTTGGATATTGAGAGTAACAAAACAGAGAATAAGGATACGATGTCAATAATCCTTGCTTTGCAGTAGTCAGTTTTAGTATATTTGTCTTTAAAATGCAGTTAAAAATTGTGATGATACATCTAGGGTACCCTATATTATTTTTCTTCATAATATCTCTAGCATACAAATGGCCAGCACTATTTGTAACATGTTACAAGTGGGGAAACTGAGACCTGGGGTGGGTAGGTGATTTCTTCAGTTTTGACTTCACATATTCAGTGATGAACCTGAATAAAACCTCAGGTTTTCTGGCCCCATCATGCTAATTAGTCTATTATTCAATTAGATCTCACTAGAGGCCTGACCTTGAACTCATAGGATTCTTCAATGATGACCTCTAGTTTGGGGTGTTCACCCAATACTGGCTTTCCCATTTCTGCTATCCTCTTGGCCTCCTCTTCCTCCACAGTCAGCTTCCTGTCTGTAACTTCTGCAACAAAAGAAAGTCAGACTAGCTTTAGTACCATTTCCATTCCCTAGAAATACAAAGCTCTGGTTGTCAGACACAGGCAATGGATACAAAGCTAACATCTTGGGAATGAAGATCCCGTGTGTTATTTGGTGCCGCTTATATGGCATAGTGAATACTTTATGAAACTTAGACCTGGAGAGGGTCCTTGTAGGCCTGGACAAGCATTCTTTTTTTCTGTTGTTTACCTGCATGGGAAACCCAACCCAAAGACCCCCTCAAGAAACTGCAGCACCAAGTGAAGTTCACAAACCATTCAGTGAGATATTGGGCAGCTATTAAGAAAAGCCAACTCTCTTGACTTTAACTGTTTTGAACTGTTGGATCCGATTGGTTGTCCAACCATTTTATGTAATAGTTTTTGGAGGAACATTTATCTAAAAGGAATGTCTACTGCTGCATATTAACATTTGTTTCCAACACTGTTGGTGCTATTTTCTCTATAAAGGAGGAAAAGGGATATCTATATTTCATACAAGTGAATATAATCCTCACAGCGAGAAACTTGGAAGATTTCCCCAAGAAACTTCATGATGTACCAACAAGAGATCTCAGGATTTCTGTAAAACTCAGGTACATTTCTTCTGCAGCACAAATACTTGTTCAAAAACCAAAATAAAAGAGAGTTCTTCCTTTACTTTCTTCTGAGGCATTATCTCTGTCCTTCAGCATCATGCCAGTGGCCCTTTCTCATGTTGAACAGACAGACAGATACTTTTTCTGCTTCAGCTGGTGAGTCCATTTTAAGACCACTTTGCTGTGAGACATGTTTTCTGGATTAGAGTGAAATAGATATTGAATCTTTTTATTCCCCTTTGATTAGAAAATCGCTTTTGGCAGGCTGTTTCTTTCAGAGCTCATTTAAACATCTTCCCATCCAAGTCCACATTCTCCCATGCAATTAATTCTTTTATTCGACTCCTTAATTGCTTTCATTCCACACAGTAAACCTCCCAGAGGATTCCTCTAGTCCTTGGATCATCTCAAGGACAAAATGGGTCAGAGGCCAAGAAGGTCTTCTTTCCTTCCTACCAGGGAGATTAGTGAAGTGAGGGGAGGGCTGAGACTCAAGCTCTTGAGGTTGCAAAGAAAGGAATTCACTGAAAAGTCTGTAATCCAAGGGTGTGAGTTACAAGACAGCGAATCTTCTGTATTATACAATGATTTTCTCAGTTGAGCTGAATGAAAATGGGATGAGAATGTACAGACTCTGAGCTCACTGTTTTTTTCTCAGTGTTTCTGGCACCAAGCGAAGGAGGCAATCCCAAACGGGTGGGGAGCTGTCCGTGGTGCTACTCCTCTTCAGCATTGGTGGCCACTTTTGGAAACAACTATTTCTCAAGGTCAGCGGATACCCTCTAGCAGCCTAACTTCATTTAGTTCATTGACTCTGATTCTCTGATTAGTTAGTTCTTTTTGTTTGTTTTGGTACCAGGCATCGAGCTCAGGTCCTTGTGTTTGCCGAGGCTGGTGGTGGAACCACTGAACTAAATCCCGGTCTCCCGATTAATCAGTTCTTAATATAAATCTGAGTGCATCTACGGTTCTGGCTATGTATGAAGCCAGCAAACCTAGAAACCAGGCTGCAAGGCACTCTGGGAAAAAGCCCTTAGAAAAAGATGCAGAGATTCCTTAAAAGAATGGGGTAATCTTTTCCTCTACATGCAGGTTTTGGCACCATAACAATGCCCATCTTAGCAGTGACAGTGTCATTCCACTCTTCCTTCCCTGGCTCCCCCTCTGTCATACTTTACATGTGTCACAAGAACCTTATCCAATATAATGAGCTCTCCAGTGACATATAAATGTACCAGTCTAACCTTTTGACTAGCTATCAATCTAGCACTATATCCATCTGGCAGGATATTGATCTACCTACTGACCTGTCCACCCCTGTGGTGACAGTCAGTTTTCCATCTAGCTTCCTGCAAAAATCTCTTTGACAAATAACCAATCTTTGGGTTTCCCACAGTCTCACAGAGGCACTCTGTATATATATGCTAATTCACCGATTTCACATGCTTTTACATAAACTCTGATTTAATGTCTTAGTTTGGCAGGAACTCCTGCCTTTTTCTATTTTTGTCATACTGGTGGATTTAAATTCAGATTGAGTTAATTTCTTGAAAGAACATTATATCTCAAATTTAAAACTATGGTGACTCTGATCATGTGACTCCTTAGAATTGCAAGAAGAGAAAAAAATGACAGGTGATCTTGACATGACTGACTAAACAAACTCTCAGTTCAAGGACTAGGGAGGGAGGAAAAGGGGGAGGGGGAGAGAGAGAGAGAAAGAGAATATGGATAGAGTGGAAGGCTGAATAAATACTGGAAGAACAAAGCGCTTGCCAGGCCTGACGGGCTATGTTGTGAATGCCTGCAGGCAGCCTCACGAAGAGGTGGGATGATGCATCCGGGGTTCTCATGCCAAAGCCCCTGAACTTGGTTGGGTTGCTCAGCAGAAATGCATTTATTTTATGTCTTTTAATACCATGTGTTGTTAGTTATGTCCTCCTAGCCTCCTAGTAAAGTTAAGATAAAGATTGGAGATTCCCAGTAGAATTAAAACCTAATCAAGTTCTCCTAAATTAAAGATTTACAGATTGAAAGATCTAGAAAAACACAACCCTCACTTTATGTGAAAATGATAAAGAAGCTTAAATTGAATCACAACCTTTTTTGGTGTGGTGGTGGTGGTGGTGGTGGTGTGTGTGTGTGTGTGTGTGTGTGTGTGTGTGATGACTGAATACCAATGAACTCTGTAAGAGATTTTCCTGTTCAATGACCTTAAAGTTTTTTTTCTATGTTGAAAGAACTGATGAAATGTAAGATATTCTTTTAAAATATACTGAAACTGTCCTGTAGCCCCTGCTCTGTCTGCATCAAGAGTGATAGTATTGTCAGATATGGGGAAATGCTTTCCCATCTGCTCATGAAGTTGGATACTGTTGGTGATTGGTTTCTATGAATGCAAACATACTCTCAAAGTAGGTGTATATGCTACACAGAATCTAGATTCTGCATGAGAATCTCTCTAAAACAAATTCTCTAAAATGTCTATTTCCAGCCAGAACCTTGCCTTCACCTCCCTTCTTGTTGTTCATGGCATATGTGCCTTTAAGAATCAGTGGCAAATGAACTAAAATTATAGCACTTTAGGTTTCATCTGTGATGAGATAGAAGATCTCCAGAAGCAGTAAAGTTCCAGATTCTTTAAAAATTGCTTTTCATGTTCTTACAGCAGTGCTTGTTATTATTTACCCCTGGATTTCCTGAGATCAGTATATTCTTGTAGATCTCATCACTATCCTGTTAAAAGATTCCAGATCTGGCTGTCACTCTTTTCCCCAAAGCATAAGATGCAGATGAATTAAAATGAAGTTCTTAATTCTATGTCTTATGCAGGTCTTAAGTCTATGACCCACCAGTTTCTTGATAAGTTTCATTTATCTTCTTGGTCCCTGATCCTAGAAAGGATCAGCTATATATCTCAGAAATACCCAGTCAGAGAAATGACATTCAAGTTGTCTATTTCCTGACAATTAGTTCATGTGGGGGATACAAGTCTCCCAGTCTTTGGGAGAACTTGTCAGGTTAACTTGAACCTACAGTAATTATTAAGTAATTTAAGGGACATTGATCTTAAGCCACACAATAGAACTGGCAAGAACTGGAAAAGAGGGGAGACACCTCTTACCTGGAGATAACAGGAGCGCTGTTTGCAAATGGATACCAGACAAGGGGAAGAGAAAAGGAAAGAACATTAAGGTCCCATCTTGAAAGTGTCTCCAGGATTTGTGGTTGCTGACACAGAAAGACAGCAGGGAGCTTAGTAGGTGAGAATTCAGAAAAACATGCAAAAAGCAGCATTTGTAGCATGCATAGTAGTGGAAGCAACAAGATGTGTAAGCAGCTGGCAAGGCCACTGAGCAGTTAGGAGAGTTATTATCATACCTTCCTTGTAACCACACAAGCAAGGGTGGAGGAATGAGGATAGGGGAACCAAGGGGGTGGGACAGAGACTGAGTTGGTCTCTCATGATTCATTCTGGTAAGGAGTGAGAATCCACTTGTCAGAAGACTACGGAAGTTGCAGCTCTACTAGAGTAATTGGCTTATCAGTGGCAAAGCATGACCATAGGGTTTGAATGGGAGTGCAGGGCACCAGGTAGTAGTGTGCAGGAGTGGAGTTCATGACTCCTATTCCTAACTTCACAATCAAATGGTGCTCTGCTTCCCAGTGCCCATGTTTCCATGGCTACAAATGGTGTCCTCACTGCCACTCTGGTCAGAACTTTGATTTCCCTTAAAGGAATGATTTAGAGAAAAGGGAGGATCTGCAGAGTGTTTGCCTTGAATGGTCTCTGTCATTTTTGTAGATATTTCCCAGAGTCCAAAACCATGGACTCCTACTGTTTCCTGTCACCAGTCCCTTGCAACTTCAGAGTGCTGAATGAAGGTTGTTTTTGTTGTTGGTGGTTTTTTTGTTTTGTTTTGTATTTTTTGCTATTTATTTTGGCAATTGTCTTTCTGTAGACCTTATAATGTTGCATCTCTGGGTGGTGGTCTTTTTGTTCCAGAAAGGGCAAGCATAATCAGAATTCAGATACAATGGAATGGAAAGACTGTTACACCAAGAGCAATACAGAGATGAGAGATGACAGATGCAAGATCTCTAAATGGATGGACTGGAAAATTGAGTCAAAGATGAACTCAACACAGGTTATCCATGGCCCCTGAATTTGTATTTATGCTAAACTCTTTTAGACTTCAGGGTTAAAAAGAGTTCTTTTGACATACCATATTTTCATATTCATTGCATTAGTATAGCCTCTCACTCCTTAGCATTCTGGAAATACTTTGCTATATAGTCCTGCTATCATTGGTAAAAGGTGGGGATTGACAAGGAGAGAGTATGGGTATATGAGTATGGGATGTCTGTGATTTTTTTTCTTGGAATCTCTAGGAATACAATTTAGGCCTAGGTTCCATCATCTCATATTCATGGCCACTGAAGATGCTTGTGGATCCAGAATCTTTGTGGTACATAAGCAGGTGGTCAGCACTTGATTTCTTCTGGTATCTTCTATCTAGAATTCCAAGGAGGAGATGGGTCAGTGTATCTCTTCGCTACATTGAGATAGATGATAGACAGATAGATAGATAGACAGACAGGCAGACAGACAGAGAGATAGGCAAATAGTGCATCAGTGGCAAGAGAGCTCATTCAGCCTTCTCCTATGGGTCTGCATGGCAAGTTCTTTCTTGGCCCCCAGGACCAGTTGAGACTGGAGATCCCAACAGATTAGTGCACTATGGCCAAACGAGGTCAGCTGTTCCAAAAATGTCCAGATGCCCTGGTTTTCACTTGGCTTATGCCCAGAACAGTGAGAAGGCCTGCTGTCAGCTAGAATTGCATCATTCTCTGGTCACCATCTCCATGAACCTGAGGTTTCTTTCCTGCTATACAGTTATATACTGGTCTGTGAGATCCAGGAAGGCCAACAGAGTGCCACAATACCTCGAGGGTGTTTTTTGTTTGTTTGTTTGTTTTTTTTTTTTCCTGCTGCTGCTGCTGCTAAGGGAAGCCAGAGCGGAACTTTCCCCTGTATTGATCTGGGTCAGATGAGAGTCATTTATCCCTGTTTCTATACTCCAGGGGCAAGCAGGAAAGAATATAACTATGAATAATAAGAAAGTACCTAGAACTTGTAAGGATGAGCTCCTGGATGTGGACAGAGAATAAAATACATTATTTTAGTAATAGAATTTCCCTTTCCCAACTAAAGATTTCCAGCATCCAGGGCCAGACCTAACAGCCCAACATCACTGCTCTCAGAAATCTACTTTAAGGCTCCTGGACTTACTCCACTCTGGGACAACTATATTTTCCATTCATTATTCTCCTTTTTCCCTACCTCAGATTGTCCAGAGCTGTCATATCACCTCTGAAGTCTGTTTTGTTTGCCAAGAATAGAGTTTCCTATTCCAAATCCAGTCTTTTTAAAAAATACAATTGTCATTTTGACCATGCAGAGACTGTTTTGTTCTGAATGCTTAAGACTCTCCCATATAGCAGTGATAATGAAAAACAATTTCCACAGTACTGTCTCTCACTCTGAGAACAGCAGGGAATTCTGCAAATCAGGATGTGTTTTCATTTGATTCTGAGTCTAGACAATCAGGTTTTATGACCTTTTACCTTATGGTCTGATGTCAATTCCTGGGAAGAATTGCAGAAACTAAAAATTAACCCTCTAGACCACAGAGCAGGAAGAAAATTAACAGATTTCTTATTGGTGGTTTCCATCTTGATTCTTGCAGAAGATATGGGATTATATTATACAGAAAGCATGCTGAAATCCTTGTGTTCTCATCTACTTTCTCCCACAGGACTAGGCTCACCAGGGATTTGCTAACATCTGCTTGGACAAATAATTCATCTCAAATAACGGAAGGTCTCCTCAAAAGGGGTATTCAAAATTGACCAGGTCTCTTGAAGAGCACAAGGCTTATGTGAGGTTGCTCTCTGTCCTGATGCTTTGGGAGGGGTTTAGGAGATGCAGAAAAGACCCCTTTCACTAGTAGAATAAAAGCATGTATGGACTTCTAATTGATTTCTCCCATCTTTGCAGCACTTTCATCTGCACCTAAGTAGTGGGGATCATGGAATTGATAATGCTAGCTTCCAGTGGTCTCCTCTTGCCAACCATTCATGAAGATACAGAGTAAATGCACAAGCAAGGTGGGACAGGTAGCTAAGGTGGGGCAGGTGCTAAGACAAATTCTGAGAATATTCGTGGTGGCAGGAACTGGAAGATTGGCCGGAATACAATTTGAGAAGAAATGGGACAAGAAATACTCTCTTCTGAGATTCTTTAGTCATCAGGCTGATGGCAACATCTGATTAAGTAGCCAAGAAGAAGAGGAGCAATGGAAAATAGAGTTTCTGCCCTTCAAACAGCAGATGTACTCAAACCAGTGTGGGAAGAGAATGGCTCCGCTCTGAAGGTAGTCTCCAGCAGATGATGAAAACTGGCCAATCAGACAAATCAAAGAAGACCTGCAGAGGAGCCTTGAAGTGTCATTGAGGGACCTGTTAGATCTGCCAGCCTTAGGCTGCTTCCTGCCATGTGAGTGCAAAGCAGTTGTAGAACTATCACTCTTGTAGATAAACAGGTAGATTTCACCACTTTGTTCTCCATGAGGCTCTCAGCAGTGTCTCTCTCCTGACAAAGAGCATGAAGGTCCTCCTTTTCATATATCCCAAGAGCAGTCTCTCCCATTGCCGTATCTGTTTTTCCAACACTTTCAAATTAGTGGTTTCTAATAATTCTCTTCAGGAGAAGAAATCCTTCCTCACTTATACCCTGGTTGCAAAATAATCAGTACCTTAGGGATGAACACTGATAGCTATGTTGAGATGCATGCCCTAAGGAAGGAGGAGAGGAGGCCACTTCTCTAGTCTGGAAGGAGGGGCGTCTTGGGCTCCGAGCAGTATCTTCACTTGGAGATGCTGAGCAAAGGCAAGTGCCATGAACCATCAGTCAGCTGCCTCCGATAGCTGTCTCTCAGTGACCAGCACCGACTACACCTTGCAGAGGCATTTCCACTGGAAAGCTCACGAGGCAATACTCTGGGCCTGTCCAGCATCAGTCTTTCTTTCTTTTTTCTCCCAGTGCCCACCATCCAGAGGAATTCCTGTAGTTGGCATTACTTCTTTCCTCTTGCAGACTCTCACTGTGGAGGTTGCATTATCTCAAAGTAACCTGAATAAGGTACTTTGCCTTGGACCATGAAGAAGGGCAGGATGGGGTCGATGAGATGCTAAGGGGAAGATGAGCAGCTCAGGGCTCCAGGTTGCAGGACTCCCTTCAGGAGACTGCCCTCTCTTGGAGAGCTCTCAGAAGCTGTGGCCTCTGACAACTGGCTGACATTCCTCCTCATGCGTGGTCTCTTCAACTGGGAAGTAGCTGGATGATACACTTACCTCCACGAAGGGCAGAGGAGCCTATGGGTCACTCTGCAAGTGAATAGCTTTCCAAGCATTCAAGAGAGGTTGAGGAATGCAGTGGAAAACCGTCAAAGCATTGTAGCAACATGGGTCCCCCCTCCATCCCCAATCCTTCCACATTTAATCCCAGCTAGAGAATGAGGAGTTGCAGGGAACAAAGGCAGAGAAGGGGCACAGGCATGCAACTCATCACATTCCTTTCTTTTTCTTCTCCTCCCCAACCACTAGGGAGTTTTCACATTTATAAACTGCTGCAGGGGGCATACAGGGTAGGGGAAAGTGCAGAGGAGAGTAGTAATTGGACAATTGTAGTGCAACACAGAAGTAACCATTGGGGTAACAAGGAATCAAGGTTACAGTGCAGGAAAAGGAGGAATTTGGAAATAAACTATGACTAAAAAGGCAGAGATGATACCGAAACAGGGTGAGAGCGAGAATACAGGGGGGAAGAATAAAAAAGTTGGTTGGTCAAAAGGAGAAAGGAGGAGAAGGAGAAGAAAAGCGGGGGAGAGAAATAATAGAGTTGCCTTTTAAAAAAATTATTTTCCAGTTTATAATTTTTTTCTTTCTTTCTCTTTTCTTTGGCTTGTTGTTTTGTTTTTAAAGAATCTCACACCTGATATTCCACGTTCCATCCATTTCGGTTCACCAAGGACAATGAAGAAATTCTCTTGCCTTTCGTATTCCTCCTCATCTACTATTTTAACCCTTATGGTTTTCCTGTAGGGACAACAAGAGAGAGAGTGTGTCGACTGGGTAGGCAGGTTGGTTGGTACCCTGGAGCACAACCTTTGAAATCATTCCTCACCACACGTGGCACATGCAGCCCCATCCCACAATGGGGGCCTTTGACAGGACTATGGTGGATTGTGTTGTTCTGTATGAAAAATAGTCTTCGCTTTTCTGGTCTCCTTGGCCATCGGTGTTCTTATAGGTGAGGGGGAAAGGGAGCCAGGAAGTAAGGACAGGTGGGCAAAGGAAGGGAGGCAGGAGGACAGGAAGGACTTGGGAAGGAAGATTGGGGTGATGTAGGGAGGAGTTATTTTAGATCCTGCTGTTGGTCAGTAAGAAGTAAGTCAGGCAGCACACTCCACTGGGTGTCACATGGTAACAGTAGCATTTCTTTGAGCAACAGGTAAACCGTCTACTCACTGGGAATGACCCAGAGCCCTTCTGAACAGGAAATGTATCAGTGGAACACAGGGCTTGAGTGCCTTCTTTGTGTCTGTACCCACTTCTCACACAAACCTCATAAAGAAAATTAAATGGAAATCATTTATGAGGAAGGAAATCTGGAGAGATAAAGAGAGAGAGGAGGAAAGAAGAAGAGAGGCAGAATTCCATTATTTTTCTCATGCTTTGTCTCGTAGGGGGCTTCAGTGGTGGCAGTAAGTATTAATCATCTGTCCCCTGCTGGCTTCCTAAATGCTGGTTCCCCTGGGCTTGGGGCACCGTGATGGAGGTCGCTGCTCATCTTAACAGAACACTGTTTTTTCCAAACAGATCACCCAAGGAGGTAGTTTTTTTGAAAGTCACTCCTCTCCAAGGCCTGGCTGGCTGTTGGCTCAGGCTACAGCCACATGGAGGGGATGCTGTGTGGTGACTCCTCCTGGTCCATCATGCAGTGGTGGCCGGCAGGTCCTAGGAGGGAGTGAGCTGGGGTTGTTTTCTGGTGTGTGTGTGTGTGTGTGTGTGTGTGTGTGAAAAACTCTCAAAGAACCAAGTGCATGAACAGATGGCTTCCTCAGATGCTTTGATTTTTGCTGCATCATTCTGGAGACGAGTCCTGCTTTGCCATCAATAAAGTAGTAAACTGACCTGAACTGGTTTGTTTGGCACAGTTCTTGTGCATTTGTGGTGTGTGTGTGTGTGTGTGTGTGTGTGTATGTGTGTGTGTGTGTGTGTGTATTTTACAAGTACTTTTTTTGGCCACCTTTTGAATGCTTCTTGGACACGTTTTATACCCTGCTTAGTAAACAGAATTCTGCCTCCCTTCCTCCCTCACTGATTTCTGAGGCTCTAGATATGGGACACTGGAGATGTCTACAATATATGACACAGGGACTCTGCAGTGGAATGGGAACAGGTTTCTCCAAACCCATGCATGGCCCTGGACTAGAGGGACATGACTGATGGCTCAGCCAAGGGAATGTGCCTCCAAACTAGCAGCACCCTAAACAGGATGGTCTCTCTGTGGGGTGAACAAGGCCACTTACATTGAAGGCACCACCTCTGTCCACTCTGAGAAGTCCTATGGACTTGCTGGAAAGCTGGCCTCGAGGTCAGAGTCTTCTCTCCTACTATCCTAATTCTGCCCCCACACCCTGTGAAGGTGCTCTTTATAAGGACAGTAGAGTAAGACAGGCAGGTCTTTGACTGGGACCTAGAGCTCAAACCTGTATTTTCAGTTGTCAAGGCCTGGGACAGAAATAAGCCTTGATAAAGTAGGGATGTGTATAAGATGGCCCCTGAGGCCTGATTTTGAGAGAGGGATGAACCATGATTCAAATACATTGATTTTCAACTTCATGGGACTGTAAGTTTATCCCTGGGAATAACTGCCCCATGGAAATCTGCACTTGATCTATTCTCTAGTGCTGCCTTCTGTCTGGTTCTATGTTAGCTGGCTTTTTCTCTTCTGTGTACAAAGCTGAGAGTTTCATGTTCCATACTCTAGGTTGTAGCCTCTCTCTCTCTCTCTCTCTCTCTCTCTCTCTAACTCTTCACTCCCCAAAACACTGCCATTGGTTCTTGAGCATCCCTCATGGATACCATGTGACAGGTTGGCAGGTGTTAGGACAGAGCTGGGAGCAGAGATTGGAGAAAGGAGAAGGAGAAATAAAAGAAAGCAAGAGGAAAAGAGAACAGAAAAAGTGGATCAGAGAGGTAGAAGACAAAAGGAGTAGAGAGAAGCAGATTGGAGAAAGAAGGAAACAGAAGAGGAAAAAAGAATGTTAATGTTAGTGTGGAGGACAGGGTACTACACCTTTCTGAAAACTCATATCCACCATGCGGGGGCCCATCATCTCAATGAAGTAATTCTTGTTTTTCTTATACTCCTCATCATCAATTACCTTGATGTGAACTGTTTTGCTGTGGATGGAAAAATAAGTATCATAAGCAAGAAGCCGAGTAGGGACAAGCTAGCTGGGAGAAGGAACAGGAAGAAAAGCCAACAGCGGAGATCTAGCGAGGCCCAAGGGTGCCCTGTAGCACATGGGCATGGAGGAGAGTGGCTGCCCAGGCCCCCTCCAGTCTCAGTGGCCTCCTCCTGGGCTTCGTGTGGCTTCTTGGCAGGGCCGTACTTGAAGGCTGGAGAGAGATGAGGCTTCACAGTCCAAGACTCAAGGTTCTAATCGTGGACTGCCGTGTGCTCTTGCACAAATAATTTAACTGATACACAAATAGAATGGATAATGCTTTCACCATCTCAGGGTAGTTATGAGGGCAATCAAACAATGCACAGTCCCCGCTTATCCATGACAGATACGTTATAAGACCTCAGGGGAAAATACATGCTCTATTTTTTCCTACATGCACCCATGAAAATGTTTAATTTTATATTAGTCACAATAAGACATTAACAACAACCAATAATAAAATAGGACAATTCTAACATACTACAATAAAAGTTATTTAAAACTTATAAGTTGTTTATTTCTGGAGTCCTCTCTTTGCCATGGGCAACCAGAACAGTTGATAAGGGAATATTACTGTACACATGTCAAAGCTCAGGGCTTAAGGCCCACCCATAATGTTTGAGTCCTTCTCCTTTGCTTTTAAGACAAGGAAGAATTTTTTTACTCTCAGTCAGCTGATGTTGATTTAAAACACTTAAATAAGGATCGAAATGTATAATTGATAATGTGAAATAGGAAGAAAAGGTCTAAAGGGGCAGAAGGAATGGGAGAGGTCGGGGAAAGGAAAGAAGGGAAAAGAAAAAATGTGAGAAAAGGAAAAAATGGAAACAAAGTCTCTGTAAATAGGGAGGGGTGAAGGGGGTGAAGGGAGAGCAGGGGAATCGGGAAAAAATAACCAAGATACGTCATGTAAGGGTACAAGTTCCCAATGATGACTATAACTGTAACTGTATTGTCTGCCTAAAATGTACCAATAAACTTAATGAAAAAAAAAAAACTTATGTTCTGAAAGGGACAGAAAGAGAGGGACACATGGGCCTATGGGAATCTCGCCCAGAAACAGCAGAATTTGTCTCTTTCTGTATGGCAGGGGAGCCAGGAGGACTGCTCAACTCCTGTCACACATTCTGCTAGTTCAGGAGAGGCCTCAAAGACAGCTGACACTGTTTCCAAACAAGCTTTTGCCATCATGGTGCACACTGGGGGACCACATTAACTTTAGTGCACTTGGGACCGTGATTGTTTCCAAGCCCTGTAGTGATTTCAGCGATTTCAAATGTGTCACTTTGTGCGTTGAAAAGTATTATTTTGTTAAACTCAATGAGGAAAAAGAAGTATTATTTTGTTAATGTAAATACTTGAAAATAGAAACTGACTAAAGTAATCCCATTTTGTCTTTCTTCTTTTTAAAAAATATTAATAGCCAAGAGAAGGAAGGGAGAGGGAAAGCAAAAAGGATCAAGATGTGACGTGAATGTATCAATTCCCCAGTATGAATGAATGTATGATGTATTGCAAACACATACTTCAAAAGAATTCTACTAGTTGCTTTAAAAACAGAAGCAGACCCAGGCCTCTCTCCAATTTTTGCTTAACTGGAGGACCTCCCGGGGCCTGACCCCAGCCAAGATGTTGTGGCCTCTCCTGGGGAGTGACGGAAGGGTGTGCAGCTGAACCTTCTGCAGCAATGGGCATGAGGAGACCCAGTGGCAGCCCTGGTCTGCACCGCCAGGCGTTCCCTGTCCACACTCCACTCCCGAGTCCTTTGTAGGGTAGACTGAGGCCTTCAGCTCTTCTTTGTAATGCAGGAATATCTTTACAGTATAACTTGGGGTAGCCTCTCTGCTCTCCTACACAGTTCTGGCCGGACATCTACAGAGCCTTCGTCGTCCACGTCATCCACACTGCAAATCCCGCCGAATCAGACCTGATTCATCGCTTCTGAAGTGAATGTAACACAGTTACATACTAGCACACCCTGGTCCCCACTGTCTGACTGATTACAGAAACAAAGACTCCACCCTCATCCCTTCCCAGACCCATCCTGGTCACAGAAAGCCCTGGCTGGGCACCACGGGCAGCATGACTGTGCATCCGGGAAAGCCACGGCACTTTGGCTTTCCTTCCTCTGAATGGAGACTGAAATCTCTCCTCTACCCCTCTCCAACTGTGAGACCATGGGCAGCTTGCTAAAGTTCTCCAAGTCTCCTATAAAATGGAACAGTAATATCCACTTCATGGTGTTCTTAAGCTGAGATAAGGCATAGATATCCCTTAGCAGGATGTGTAACCTCTTTTAAGTGTTTAAAAAATAGCAACCATTACTACTAAGAGTAATAACCACCCCAGTGTGGTAGTTTGAGAGTAGTACGTAATAGAACCTTATCTCCAGCCAGTAAGTCAGAAAATCAGGGGAAATCCATAAATAAAATCGGTGACTCAGGAGGCAGTATAGGCTAGAAACAGAAGGGTTCAAGAAAGGGCTGGATAAAACAGGATGACAGATCCCAAGGAGGTCATCAGAGGGCTTGGAGTGTTAGGAGTGGTGATAGGCCGTGCCTCTCTCTCCTTCTCAAATTCTGGCCTCTGCTTCTGTCAGTGACCAGCTTAAGCCGCAGAGACCATGTGTCAGATGACACAGCAGGGTTGGGGCTTCTTTTGGTGTTCAGTGAACATCTTAGTTGAGGAGGAGAGACACAGGACAGGCATGAATCACAGCAATGGGATTCAGGTGGGCCAGGGGACGTGCCTGTGGGGTGAGCGGGGCAGACATAGTGTGGGATTCCCCCACTGAGGTTGTTCACAGCCAAGGGTCACATCTGTCTGGACTTAAGGTGTTACCCTGCCTGGAAGCTGAAGAAATTCCTTCCAACTCCTAAAAACTGGGGAAGTTCTCACTTCTGCTGAAGTCCCTGCCGCAAAGAGGCTGTACTAACATTTAAATTGAGTACAAGTCACACTAGTCAGTCTTGAGTTCCCTTTCCAAGCCCATTCTCCCCATTTCAGTCAACAGCACCGGCATCGACCAAACAGCTCAAAGCCCTAAATGGTGAATGACTCCGATTCCTCTCTTTCCCTCATCTGTCCTCCTCTCCTTCCCGCTTGGCCCCCAGCCTGTCACGTTCCCCTCTTCGACCGAGGTCAGAGCACCACTGCCTCTCACGTGAACTGCTGCAGCTCCCTAAAAGGTTTTGCTCTCGTTCTTCAATCCCTGTCCTACATCGCAGCCAGTGTTGTGGATGAAAAGCGCAGCCTAGGTCCTGCCACGCTCCTGCAGTGGGGATGGATGCTGAGCCCTCACCACGGCCGGGGGAGCTTGCGTGGATCGGCTGCTCTTGACCTCTTTCATCTCTTTCACCATGAGCTCTCCTTGCTCTGGGTCCCAGGCAGTGAATTTCCTGTGCCTCCGGTCAGGGGCTTCTCCATTCAAGGGTGCTGCTATTGCTGTTTCCTCGGCCTGGGATGCTATTCAGCCAATTCTGCACTTATCCTCATCCGTTGGACCCTCTCATAAACATCTACTCAGAGAAGACTTCTACGGCCACCTTACCTCAAGGACACCCTTCCCCAGCATAGGCCATGTTCTATTACCTTACTCCATCTGCTCGCAACTGGTCCACTAACCATGCTTGAAGTTAGCTGAGGAGTAACCTAGTTACTATCTGCCCCCTTTTTTGTCTAAACCCCACAAGGACAGGGGACATGTCTGTCTTGTCACTGCAGCCCTAGTGCCCAGCATAGTGTTTGGCACAAAGGAGGCCCTCAGTTCAGGACTTGCTGAGTGACTACTGGTGAATTTCTAACATACCTGGGGCTTCTGAAATGAATCTATTCTTTTTTGCAGCAAAAATATGTTATGAGGGACAAACTATTTTGAAGGCTACTTTGATGATATTATGGATTCTCAGGGAGAACAAACTGGCTGGACGCTTGCTATCAACCAACCTAGGCCCGCAGCTTACTTAATGTACTACATTTGTCTCCTCTGTGTAAGATCATTCCAACAGGCAGGAACTAACTCGCTCGCTGTCTCAGGTGAGGATTCGCGAATTCTACAGCCTCTATTCTCAATGCCTCCTTTCAGCTCAGTGGCTGGGATTAGCATGGGGGCCCACGAAGCTCTTCCTTGGTCTAGCAATGTAGTCAGAGTTTGTGGGGCCTGCACCAGCCGAAGGAGGAACAGACGTACAAGGCGCTCCTAGCTCAGACCTGTGTGAACCTCTTGGAAAAGAAGCTCCCAGGAGATCTCCCTTCAACAGTGCAGAGGGCTTTAGGAAAACCATTCCTAGGTGAACTGGCTGGCCTCTCAGAACCTTCTTCGGTGCTGAGGACACCCGATCCCCAGTCAGGCCCTGTCTTCTCAGGGTGCTACAAAGAAGGGACCAGTTCTCCTTAACTGTTGAGTCCCTTCAGAATGAAAGGGCAGGAAACATTTGTTTAGTTGGATGAATGAGGGGCACTCCATGAGTTTCACTTCATACAGAAACACTGCTTCTGGCACCACGAGAGAGCTTTCTAGTTACATCTTTACTTCTGCTGTTAATATAAGTATTATTATTATTATTATTACTTCCACTTTAAAGATAAGAAAATAGGGCCAGGGACTTAGCTCAGTGGTTCTGCTGCCTGCCTCACAAGCGCAAGGTCCTGAGTTTGAACCCTGGTACCAATTAAGAAAAGAAGGAACAAGTGCTCAGGGAGGTTAAATAAATTTCAGTCACACAGCTAACAAGCAGCAGTACTGGGTTTTAACGTGTGTCCCTGTTCATCTGACAGCTTATTTCTTACAGTTAGGTGGGCAAGCTCGGAGTGCCTTTCCCAAGCTGCTGCAGCCACGTGGAGGAAGCATGGGAGCCCCCACTCCCTGCATGGAAATCCAGGTAGTACAGGCAGTACTAAGCATCTATCCCTGCACCACACTGTGAGGAGGTGGCTCCCGAACCCTTCAGCTTGCCCATGCTAGGAATACAGGTAACCTCTGATTTGGAGCCAGCCAACCACGGACCAAATCTCCTGGCACCATTTAAACTTCTTCTCCTTTATGCTGTGCACATTGGGTATCACGTCTCAATGATAAGAAGCTGACTAAAAGGGCCAGAAGAATCCAGAATCTACTATTCAATTTAATTTGCTAATATTTTACAGTGCTTACCTTTTTCTAGACATGTTTCTAAACACTTCACTAATATTAAGCAATTTAAACCTCACCACAAACTCGAGAAGTAGGTATGGGCCAGTGTTATTCTTTCTGGATATATTATTGCTTTTAATCTTCATTAAAACCCATAAAGCAGGTACAACCTTTATCTCTACTTCCACAGATGAGGTACCAGAGGGCCAGAGAAGTTAAGAGCCTCACTCAAGGTCAAAGCTAAAGAAGTGGCAGAGCTGGGATTTAAACACCACAATGTGGCTCTAAAGACTGTGTTGGTAAGCCAGGCATGGTGGTGCATGCCTGTAATCCCAGCACTCAGGAGGCTGAGGCAGGAGGATCACTGTGAGTTCGAGACCAGCCTGGGCTACATAGTGGGTTCCAGGTCAGTCTCAACTACATAGTGAGACCCTGTCACACACACACAAAAAGAAGGATCACTGAGTTCGAGACCAGCCTGGGCTACATAGTGGGTTCCAGGTCAGTCTCAACTACATAGTGAGACCCTGTCACACACACACAAAAAGACTATGTTTCTAACTACTGGTATCTCATTTGTGGGTACAGAGGAGACACATCTCCTGGGATAGATGCCACCAACTCCAAGGATCCTGGGGCTGTCATGGTACTGCTTCCAAAAGACAAGGGCCAGTGGTGAGGAGTTCCAAGGGATGTGAATTTTACTGTACCATATATCATTAAATCAGTGTGGTGAACTGGCTTACAAGGGAGTGACTACCCATTGTTGTAGCTAAAAGATGAGATGGTTGCTATGAATGAAAAAGCTCTCAGAAAGAATTGCTGCATAGAGGAGGTCAAGGAGAAAACTCTAAAGGGCTATTTTTAAGTTGGAGCAGGTAAGCAGCTCTCTGGGAGCATGGACCATTCACCATCCCATCCATGATGAAAGACTCACACTAGAGTCAATTTCAAGTTACTATTGATTAACAGCTAACTTGCAAAATCCCTACACATTTAGCAATCACTTCTTCTGAGCTGGAAGGAGCTTTTGCCAGTAGACTGCTTACAGTATTAGATTGTTTAAGAAAGATTATGATGGGAAAGGGAAGTTCTGATTGGTTTACAAATTATTCTGCCACATGCAAGAGTTTGCTCAAAGTGGGTATGTGTCTGATGATAAAATGAGGTATGAATTGTGTTTATTTTAAAAGCCTTTCAAAAAAGGCATGAAGATTTGCTTAAAAGAAAAGATTGGAGTAGCTGAAGAGGCTGTGGTAGGCAGAATTTCAAAACTGTCCCATCAGAGATGTTCTATCTTAATCCCTAGGACCTACAAATATGCTGGGCTATCATCCCAGAATGTTATGTGGGATGACGTTATGGCTTGTGTCTAGATGTTCTTCCGAGCCTCATATGGTCATAGGGAGTGCTTTTCAGAGGTGGCTGGATCTACAGTGTGTGATGCTGGAATCAAAGATGAGTGATTACTAAATTAGTCCACTGATTGGTTTGCCATAGTTGTGAGTGCGGATGATGGGAAGGCCCACCCTGGGTGTGAGTGCAGTTTACCCTAAGGATATCTAGCCTGGATAGAATATAAGGGAAAGCAAGAAGGCTGCTTTGCTGCTTCTTTGCTACTTTGCTGCTTTGCTGCCCACCATGAACTGTTTCTCCTCTGTGATGCCCGTCTGCCATGCCCCCTGCCTTGGAGCAGCCAGTTATGAACTGAAACCTCTCAAAGTGTGAGCTAAATAAACCTTTCTTCCTTTGACTTTGAGTGTGAGGTATTTTGTCTCAGCAATGAGAAAAGGTAACTAAGACAGATGGTATGTGAAATGGCTCAGCTGATCTTAAAAGTGGGACCTCATACAGGAGGGCCTGGTCTCATTACATGAGCCCTTAGAAGAAGAGACTTTTCTCTGGCTGAAAAACAAAGGAATCCAGCAGCATGTGAAATATCAGAGGCTTCAAAATACCACAGTTAGTCGGAAGATGGAAAGCGAGAAGAAACACAGGCAACCTTCAGGTGCAAGAGTGTCTCCTGGATAGTGGCAGGCAAAGAGACAGGAATGTAACTCTATAGCTACCAAAGACTGGATTCTGCCAATCATAATTCTGTGACCCTGGAAGCAGATATTTCCCCTGAGCCTGGCCAACACTATGGTTTCGGACTTGTAAGACCCTGAGTAGAGAGCCTTGTTACATCAACACAGACTTCTGCCTATTACATCTACATGCCTTTTCTGTGACCCTATTACATCTACATGCCTTCTGTGTAACCCTGTTACATCTACATGGACTTCTATGCTATTGGATTGCAAGATAACAAATGGGTGTTGTTTTAAACATCCAACTTTATGATGATTTGTTGCCCAGTCATATGGGAGGTGTATTTATTGCATGGAGATTTGAGCTGAGCCAGATGACCTCTTGAAATTATCCTGCAGCATCTTTTATTTCGTCTTGAGGGAAAGGCCTTTGGTGCAAAGTGGAAAGAGGATTCAGCCTTGGAGATATATAGCTTGGCAAGGATAGCGTGCCTTCCTCTGGCATATGTGGCACCATGCCATGGTGCAGGATTTAATGTGGAGAGCACTAGCTGTTCAGCTTCCACTGGGTCTTTATGTAGTGCACAATCTGCATAACTATGCTGCAGCTCTGTTGGGCAAATTGTTACCTTGTTCACTAATCCACATGCATATCAGCAGGAATAAGGGACTGGCTGAGGCAAAGTGATGGATTTCACTTAAGAACTTTCTGCAGTTTGGGGGATGTCAGGTGAGTGGGGGGATAATCAGAAATGGAAGTACAAACTGGAATAGAAGGGTATTTGGGGTGTAGGAGGGAGAGTAATAGGATCCTACTGCTTATTCTGGGTCCTTCTTATAAGCCCTCCACTGTGTGTAGCTTCTCTATGCCTATGACCAGCTGCACTGATCAGAGGAAGCCCATGAGGATACGGCTTATCCTAGGCAAGATGCAAGAACATTTTGTCTCAACTGACATTTAAAGCTTGACTGCTGGGCATAGGTGCACGCCCACATACTTGAGGACTTGGTGCTTATTCTCTCCATTCCAAAATGTCTAGGCTCATAACGGCATCACAGCTCATAACTGAACTGTCTGCCCTTATAAATGTCCACTTTGGGGACTGGGAGTGAGGGTCAGTGATAGACCATGTATTTAATATGCACAAAGCCTTGGATTCAATCCCCAGTGTGCACACACACACACACACACAAATATATACATATATATAGCTACATCTATATCTTCACTGCTTTCTCAACGCCTAAAGAGCTTGTTACTTGTGGCTAGAGGGAAAAGAGCATTTGCAGTATCTGTATGACCATGGACCTAGGGTTCATGATATGGTCAGAAATAAGGTGACTTTCTTAGAGGATAGAACTTTGATCCCATGAATTGGAAGCTCTCTGTCCATCCATCCATCCATCCATCCATTTTATCCAATTATCTATCCATTTTTACAAATTTGTGTTTTCACATTTGTTCACATAAACTCTGCCTTTAAATTCTCCTCATTATGCTCCAAACATTTCGCCCCTCTGCTTGCTTTGGAGCCCCTTCCTCTCTCCCTCCCTTCCTGTCTCCCTCCCTCCCTTCCTTCATCTATCAATCCATCCATGTATCTATTCCTCTTCTTCAACAAATATTTATGAACCACTGATACATTTCAGGCACAATTACCAACCAAAATATACAACTTCTGCTTTTCGAGTGTCCTCTGTGAAGCAGGGAGGCAGACAATTAATCAAGTGGTTTCTGTGAAGTGTGATAAGTACGGTGCTAGGGAAAAGCAGGGCTGGGGAAGCTTGTGGCCTAGAATAAGGAGCTCAGTGGAGCTCTCCTAGAGGAAGAGATATTCAAGCAGAGACCCAAGTGATTAGTTGAGTTGGTTTGGTCTTGAGGATGAGTCTTCCAGAAAGAGGGACAGCGTGTGCTTGCTGGTGATAAGATACATGCTGGCTTCAAGGGTAATGTGAGTTTGGTTTGGCTACAATATCAAGTATGTAAACCTTTCTGAGGAGCTGGGATGCCCTGCTGTGCTGTCTAGCTAGCCACACCCCCTTGTGCCATTAAGATAGAGCCAAGGTATTTGGATGCTGAGTTTCCTACATTCAGTTGTTGTACTAAATTAATCATGTGCTGTCAGATGTACTTCCTGCTTGCTTCTATGTAATTATCTTGCCTCTTGAATTAGATTGTATTTCAGGGGCTCATAGTGTCTTATCCCTATCTCCTTCTTTGGTTCCTCTTCAATGCTGGGCCCAGCTCTGCACACAGATATCTGAATGCCTACTGGACACATGGCCTCATGATCACCCATCTCTCTGTTTCTCTCCTATTTGCCCTGCTCTTGTGGAGCTCATAGCCTAGTGGTGCGTAATGAGATATCATATACACAGGAAAGTATCCCTTTGGGCCTAGGAACGTACATAGCTCAGTGGTGCACTGCTTTCCTAGCATGTGTGAGGCCCTGGATTCAATTTTCAGCACTGTATACAAAAGAAGCTATCTATATCTATGTGTATGTGTACCTCTTTTTGGCCTCTCCCCTTTGCTTGTGTGCAATTTCCATGGGGCAGTGGACACTATTGCACCTTAGTTCATTCGGTTTCTCTGTGGAAGAAACCCAACTCACATTCCTCAGGCAGCTCAAATCAGTCTTGGCTTGAAAATACTCCAAACCTAAAGGAGTTTGACTATTTCTTATGGCTACCAACCAAAGATAAAAGTGTATGTGCACACAGGTGGAAAATGAATGTAACGAACATACCCATCCACTGTCTCATTAGTTTCTCTGTTAGAACAAAAGTATTCCAGCCTTTTCTGGCTAGGATAAAGACGTCCCTCCCTGCTCTCTGATGGTGGGGAGTGCTTTATGTTCCCGATTGGGTGTGCGTGCATGTGAAAGGAGGTATGGGAGTGGGGATGAGGGTTAGGATCCTTCCACCATAAAGTAGAGGGAGAAACAGTGGGCTTGGAAGAAAGTACTAATCTATGTAAGGATCTCGCTTAGTAGTTCTCAAAGGAGATATTTCCAGTACCTGTAGCAGTGATTTTAAACAGATTTCAGCTCTGTATATGCCTTATTTACAGCCCTATTTGAGCCACAAGTTTGCTATGACTCACCCCAAGGGAGTAGGATGAGGAAGATAGAAGATTCATAGCTCCAATTCTTCTAAGTGAGGAAGGAAAGAAGAGTAACAACAACAAGAAGAAAAATCTCACTAGTGGTTTGGGAATAAATGGTTTCCATGCCCTGAAACTGATAAATCCTCTTCTTGGAAAGGCACTGGGAATAATCTATAAAATAATTTATTTAACAATGTGTTTGCTCCCAGCACTGAAGACAGCAAGTTATCTGTTTCATGGTTTTGGAGACAGTGGGTCTCTGTCTTGCTTTCTCTCTCTGCTAAGAATCCCATTTTTAAAGAATGATTTTGATTCAAGCAGAAAAGAGAAATCTGTACTATATAGACATAAAACCTCAGACCCAAGAAAAACCTCCTAATAATTAAAGGAGAGGGGAGCTAGCTCTGCACACCTTGAGTCAAACTCAGTCAAAGCTCCCTGCCTTCCAGCTTAACTCCTTGTTCACCTGAGCATTTTCAAAGCCTACATTTCTGGTGGGTAATTTCTAGAGATCACAGTGAATAGCAAATCTGGAAAGATTGCTGTGCCCGAGCTGGGCAAAGAAAATCCATTTAGAAACTCAGCTACATGGAAGATTAGCTGATGCTAGACATTTTCTTGATGGAACCAAGTAGGCACCCAACAAAAACAGGGCTATGGCATTGTGCAGCTGACTTGGCTCCATGTGCACAGAAGTGTGAGAATGCTGCCCTGGGGGTGAGCACTGCAGTGGCCCATGGTGGCTCTGGATGAGAGAGCAGCATACATTTTAGATGTGGTGAATTGTGAGTCCCAAAGGGGTTGTCAGAATTTCCTTCTGTAAGTCTTTAAGTGACCTGTTTTCTAGTTCAAAGTTGTGCAGTTGGAGCCAGAAGGCTATGTCCCAGCTCCAGCTCAGCTGAAGAGGTAGTGTAGTCTTTGCTATACTAGGAGAGTTTAGGTCACTGCTGGTTTCCCAGTGCCTGGTGGTCTTGCAAGGAGCACAGTAGGCAGATTTCTTGGGGAATACAGTGTAAAAGCAGAAGCTAAGATTTTTCACAAGGGTGGGGAGCAGAAACAGAAATCTTATTACCTTTACATTTAATGGTTTGAAGTTGTTCTAATGGTCCACACAAGAGGCTGATGGAATATACAGTGCAGACCCAGGATGAGGTTGAGACAAATGAGGTCCAGATGAAAAATGTAAGGGTCACCCAAACACTCAGCAGTCAAGCTAAATAACACGTTAGGGCTACATTGAACACATCCAGATGAATGCACAGATCCTGAAGAACAACATATTAAATGTTAAGTGAAGGCAGGTGCCATCCTGCTCTCAGATGACTTGCCTCACTAGTCCCGGCCCTTGCTCGATCATTCTGGTGCTTTGTGCTGTGATGGAGAGCAGGCTAGACTAAGAAAAGATTTTCAGTTCTGTTCCTGCATCGTTTTTGTTGCAGGTTCTCCTAGGCCACCAACCCTCGTAGAGTTCATACAAAGAGGACAAGAAACCCTGTTTCTCTTGGAATTTTTATGGTTAATGATATGGAAAACCCCACACAACCCTTGTTTTTGTAAACTGCAGGTCTCATTCAACTGAGTGTGTGTGCACGCGTGTGTGTGCACATGGAATGTAACGTGGGTATGTGTGTATGTAATATACATAGGGCTCCTAGTTCACCCTTACTTAACCCTAAGCCTTTCAGGAGATCAGGCCACTCTCAACCTGGCAGTCTGTCTGTCTGCTACCAGCCTGCACTTCACTGGCTCCTCCTCCTCCTGTTCCTCACTAGAGGAAGTTCTGCCATCTGCAAGAGCCCAGATCCCACGCTACCACCTACAGTTTGTCATAGGCTGGACCACCACCGTGCTTCTCCATTTTAGCCAATAGGGAAGGGATGGTTGAAGGATGAGATGTCTTCTTCGATGACATCGTCTTTGAACTGTGGACAGATGGTGGCCAGATCTTTGTGTCCCTAGCTTCTCCCTCCTTCCCTTGTAGTCATGGTGAGCTGCACACCCTCCATTTCTCAATGCGGTCCTCCTCCTGGGACCCCTCCATTCTGCTCAAACCACTGTCACCTCTTGCCTACACTCTTGCAATAGCCAGTTAGCTTACCTCCCTGCTTCTACTCCTCTCGCCCTGTGATAGCCCATTCTCCATTCAGCAGCCAAAGTACTTTTAAAGTTTTTAAAGGAAGACTGTAACGTGCCACCCCCTACTTAAACCCTGGATTTGTTCCCACTGCACTTGGAATACAATTGAAATTTATAATCTATCAAGAAATTCTGCAACATTAGCATACTTGGGATCATCTGGAAGGCTTGATACAGCACAGAAAACTAGGCCCATCTTCAGGGTTCTTGATTCGTAGGTCTGGATGGGGCCAGAGCGTGCATTTCACTAAGCTCCCAGCTGCTGCTGCTGCGCTCTCCAGACTCATGCTAAGAATCCCTGATTGAACTTGGTTGTCTCCCAGTGTACCTCCTGCCACTCCTCATCTGCTCTGCCCCAACTGATCTGATTTACTTCTATTTTCTCAAAGGCAGCAAGCTCATCCTGCTTCAGGGCCTTCGTGCTAGCTGTCTCCTTTGCCTGGAACTTTTCTTCTCTGGACACTCCCCTCACCATTTCCTTTTGCAGTGTCTTGGCTTTCATGCCACTTCCTTATCTACCCCATCTGATCGGCCCTCCAGCAACTCTCCATGAAATCGCCCTGTTTCCTTTTCATCTTGTTTATTTATATAATCCGTTTCCTCCACCAGAATAAAAGCTTTAATGAGAGCAAAAACCATGTCTGTCTCATTTATCAGCACCTGGCATGGTGGGTGGCACATGGACTGTCCCCAGAATATATCGGTTGAGTGAACGAATGGATGACTTGTGAGTAATAATAGGAGGTGGAGTTGGGACTGAAGCCCAAGACTGTCTGAATGCAGTCACTGTGTTAAGCTCTCACCATGAGAAACTGAGAAGTGTACTGAGGTGCTCTTGGCTGAGCGCAGCACTGATTCCATCCTTGCACATAGTACTTCACTGGGAGCAGGATTACTGGCCAACCCTTAAACAAGTTCATCTTCGGAGTTCCCCTCTTCCTTCTCAAGCCCAAACTCCTTTCCTTGGCCTCCAAAGTATGCTTGAAAAGAGTGACCTTGGCTAGAATTCTGGCTCTGCTCTTACTTCAGTTATTCAGTAATAATTTAATTTAGCTCAGTATATTTCCAATTGTTCCTCTCAGTGACCGATGCCATGAAGAAAATTATTCCCTCCTTGTGTTAGTGGTCAAGAGAATGGACCCTAGGATCCGAGGTATCTGTGTACAGTACAGACAAGTTTGAGGACTTTGGAGGATTAGTCAATGAGACTCTTTATAAGGGTCAATTTCTTCATGCGAAGATAGGTGTCATAAGATGTCAGGGAGTTTTTGAGAGGAGTAAATGAGATAATACAAGAAGAACTCATAGCACAGAAACAAGCAGACAATGAGCACTTGTAAACATCACTTAGTTTGATGGTAGTCTATTTTAGTTATAACTGGAACAAGAAATAAAAGGATGTTTTTTTGTAGTTCCCAGCATTGGTTAGAAGAAGGTGAGAAATATATGGCATTTTGACAAATGCTTGTTTGGGAAAGGGAAAGGTAGTTTTTGAACTTTGTGGTCTGGTTTGAAGAATGGCAGACAAAGGGCTATGCATTGAGTGTTTTGAATTTCAACATCATTCCTCATATCCATATCACTGCATATGGGCCTTTCCCTGTCTCAGGAAGTCTTTTTGGAAATGAGAACCATCACTCCTTCTACCTTCTGCCCCAGTGTCAGTGAACACTGACAACCTTCCTTCTTATCCAACTGCTGTATTCACTCCTAGGGTGGACTACAGGGGCAGCTTATTTGCATATTAAAATCCAATTAAGGCGAGACAGGCCAAAGGTTCTGTTTTTATCTCCATAGGGGTGTGTGAAGGAGAAACAATGGGATTCATTTATACTCCTAAGGGCTCTCCTGCCTTGGATAAAGAGAATTCTTCTGTGAATGTTCAGTGCTCTTGTTGGCGCATAAATCCTCCCAACCCACCCTTCTTTTCCCAGAGATGCTAGAATCTGATTTTGTACTACCAGTGCCAAATTCTCGAGTTCCTTTTCCAACTTGCCTGCACTTCAACAAATCTTCCTGAGCTCTACTCCCTCATGCTTCCGGCTGGGCTCGGTGAGGTGGTAGGAGAGTCTGTTTCTGTGTCAGAACACAGCTGTCCTCCCTGTCCTTCTCACCTCTCCCCTCTGTCCGGGGACAGAAGGCTTGCTATCGATACTCATTTCAAACAGGATGTTTACATATTCCTGTCCTATTGGAGGAAATAAATGAGCTTTGGAAAGCCCAGTTTATAGAGAGGAGACAGCCCAGTTAAAAACATGTTTGGATGGAAAAAAAAAACCAAAACAACGTGTTTGCATGTACTGCACATCCCTGGGCTGCTGCCTTTCCCACAACATTCAGGGCATGGAACGGTCAGACAGAGTCATTCACCCAAAGCAGAAGGCAGTGATACTGTAGGGTGATATAACAAAACATAACAACAGTGATAAAAATAATATATTTTAAACTCTACATCTGCCTGGAAGGCCCTTAATCAAGGATTTCAAAGCACTTTCCACCAGATCTTGCCCATTCATCTTTCCTGCATCCCTAGGACATAGCTGGCAGATAGGTAGCAGAGCACTATAAATAGAGTAGTGTATCATTATCTTTGATGTGAACACTATGTATTTAGACAGTATTTTCTCTGATGAGCTCAAGAGCTCCTCACATTATATTATCTAATTCTAATTCTAACTCATTCATACAACATCTTCCATATTTGCTGCCTTGCAGGTAGCTTGGAAAGCTCTGGATCCACAGAAATTCACAGCTCTAATGTCTACTTTCTTGTCCGTCACCTGTGTATAATTCACGGGCACCTCTCGGGGCTTCTCTTGCTATTCAGAAACAGCCAATACCATAGTTTGGTTGCTTGGTGCACACAACACAAGCACCCTCAGCATACTCAGTAGTACATCAGTGATACCAAAGACCAGGAGAAAAGCGTAATACTTCTTAATGCCAGGTATCCTGTAGGTCTGGTTTTCTCAGTTTTAAGGCCTCACCAGTATGGCTCCCAGATGGACTTCATTTCATTATGAAGATACAGGGTAGGAAATGGATCTTCTTCGTGAATGGCCGAGGCCAAGCTCCTAGTACAGCCTCCGCTTACCTTGAAAATGTAGATCCCACTTAAAACTGACCCTGTGGATTTCTTTCATTTGTAAGAACTTCTGTATGTGCCTTCTACTGATGTCACCAGGCAGGTGGTGTTCTTCTAGTATGTATCTGAGTGCATGTGACAGTTGTAAAGAATCAATCAACTGTGTAATTGTTTTCTTATTTGTCTTCTCCTCTGTCCTAAGCTCAAGGGCAGGAGCTCTGTTTGTTTTAATTTTCTCTGTGTCTCCAGAGTTGAGCAGATGTTAAACACTTAATACAAATATTTGTTAAATGAATGAATGAGAGGGTGAACAATAAGAGGAAACGTAGTGAGCAGTTAGGCTTCTAATCATGTCCTTTTGCACAGGTGTTAAACTCTGCTTCGGGGCACTATAATGGTCTCTATCCCCTACTGCATGTCCTCATGCACCCTGGGAAGTGCAGCCTCAACAACCCACCCCCTCATCTTCCTTAGCCCTTGGGGAGCTGTTAAAGCAGAAGACATGTTTGATCTGGTATCCTCCAATTGTTTAGTTGAGCTCTGCACTCAGATTGGTTTTATGATCTGCTTAAAAAGAACAGTGCTCCTAGCAAAATCTCTCACCTGTACCTGTCTATAGAATAGGGAAAGAAAAACACATGAACTCTGGGGAAACAGAAACTTGAGTTAGAATCTTAGCTTTCCTGCTTACAGCTGTGTGACCTTGGCCATGTTCCTAACATCTTTGAGCTTCTGTCTTTTCAGCAGCAACATGGAGAAGATGACATCCACACCAAGCGGTTGTAGGGATTAAATGAGAAAGCATATGGAATAGGCTCAGTAAACGACTGCCCCTTTTTATCCTTCTATCCTTGACCTATTTTTTTGACTCCTTCTCCCTTCTGGTGGCTTGTTATCCTTTGGTTGCTTCTAGCCATTACCCCCTAGGTTTTAGTTTCCATGCTGGAAGTGTTGAGACTTAGACTATATTTAGATGCATCAGCTCTTTTATTTTTATACTACTGTGTTGCTATGGTGATGGTGATACGAGGAGGGGGAGGACAGCTGGGAAAGAAGGATGAAGCTCAGCCATGAAGATCGGGGGCTCTGGCTGTGGACGAAGTGAGCTGGTGCTCTCCAAGGAACCTCACCTGTGCATTCAATCAGGTGACACCAGGAGGCAGAGGCTGGTAAAGGCTCTTAGAAAAAGAGGAGTAAAGAGAACCGACTGCCTAAACTGTTCACTCCACTGGCCCAGACATGGCCTCAACCCATGAAGCCTTCCTCAAATGGCTTCTTTATCAAGTAAGCCAGGTGACAGCAACTGGGGTTGGGTGGAAAAATGGCATCAGTTATGCTGGAGCCTGGAACATGTCCAGACCAGATTCCTCAGGAAGAAGTCCTGTATCTGGACCATGGCCGGGCTGGTCATGGATTCCGTCCTCAGGGAAACCAATCACACAAGGATAGAAAGGAAATGCTTCTTTATTTGTGTGAACTTCCGTATGATTTCTGGATTTGATTGTGGGCATCTAGGCTCCAAGCTGATGACAAAAACTTACTCTGTAGAATGATCCAGTGCTCTGAAGGCCTCATTTCACTGAGTCTTCAAAATGGCCTAATGAAGCAGGATTGTGTTTTCAGGAGGAAATGACCCAGAAAGGTCAGCTACTTCCCCAGTGTCAGAGAGCTGGTGAACGGCAGAGAAGAGAATCGAATTCAGGCCACCTAGACTCCAAATCCAATGTTCTTTCCAGTATATCACTGGCAACCCATAACATTTTTTTAAAACCTAAAGATACTTTATGTGAAGAAAGTCAACAAAGAAATACAACCACCAAAGTGGAAAAAAGCAAAGCTTGTGCAATTGACGCGACAGGTCTGACTTGGACAATTCTCCTCCTACCTTACCTGCACAGAGGAGTCTAGGAAACACCTTACAAAGTGTGGTGGTTGAAGCACGCATTTAAGAAACATCTGGGGGAAACTGTAAAAGGGATGATTGCAGGGTCCCAACCCCAGATTTGGACTCAGTAGATAAGGGTGTTTGCATTTAGACAAGAAAACAGGAGATTTTGATAAGTACTGAAGTAAACTGGAAGTAATTTAGAAAGTCTTAAGTCAAAAAACTGGGAGATAGAAGACAATTGCATCACCTCGCTTCCTATCTGATTCCTCAGGCTCATTTGTAGCAGCCTGAGATCAGGCTTCATAAAAAGTCGTGCTGTATTGTTTTACTAAGTTTTCTAACTGCCCCGTGGGCCTCTATCAGTTGCTGAGCCTTAGGCTGTAATCTGTGGAGTTCATTAGAATCCAGAAGGCCACAGTGAGGTCATCACTGTGTCTGTGACAGCAGCCACGTGTGGGAGGGGTATCTGAGAGGAGGGGAGGGGGACGGGATGCCATATTCCAGAGCACCAAAGGGATATTCGTCAGGTGAAAAGTCATAAAGGAACTTGTGAATTTGAAATGAAAATATATCTACTGGGCAAGCATGTAGTCTGGAAAAATATTCAGGGAAATTAATGTTTGATTTCTCATTCATTGAAAGTCCCAAAGGACAGAGACAGAAGGTTTTGATGTATTTGGTGAAGGGAGCAGTCAGTGTTGGACTAAGATTTTTAGCTCCCCTAAATTCTGAAGACCTTATGATGCTCCCTTCTCTTGTAAATTACAGCTTCCTATGGTCCAGACACTGTAATGTACACCAATAACTCATTTAATCCTCTTTAGAACCCTTAAAATACGATTAGCATTCTTACTTTGCAGATGAAGAAACTGAAGCTATTAAATATTAAGTAATTTTACCCAATATCACTCAGCCAGAAAGGGATAGAATCAGGATTTGATCCCAGTGGTCTGACTCCAAGGTCTATGTATAGACTTTCCCAAAACTAGCCCATAAATTAGTGTATATAGTCCAATTAAGTTCTTATGATGAGGGATCTTACAATATTGAATTATGCCCATTTTTTCTAATTAGGGGGGGTGATCTTATTTAGCAAATGCTTTTGGTTAATCTAGCAGCAAGTAGGTAAAGGAATGTATCCAAGAGAGTCATTTTTCCACTTTTCTCCTTTGCTGCTCCCAGCTTTCTGCATGTTACATTCGGTAGCTACATTTTCACCAGCATCCATGACTTCATACTTGCTGTCCTCTGAGTCCTGCAGGGGCACAACCATGAGGCATACCTCTCTATTTCTCCAGCAATTGGCAGGGCTGGGCTAACTTAAGCCATCAAGCATTCATGCAGGAGAGGAAAGTTGAACTAAATGTTAAAGTAAGTCAGGGAATTGTGGGCACAGAGGGAAGTGTGAGTAGGCAGCCCGAAACCCTCACCTTCCTGTGCAATTTTAGAATGGGTGGAAATGCTCTTGGACATGTTCTTTTCCTCCTCCATCCAAGTAATCAGACAGACACTTAACATTTTCTTCACATGTACAGAATTTCAAAGTACTATTCCATCTCTCTGTGAGAGAAGGTGGTGTCCAGGCATATAGCATTAAAATAGAGGAAAATTGAATATTTTCTAAAATTTCTAATGTCTACTAGAGAATCAAAAGATATTCATTGAGGTAAAACAAACATAGAGTAGGGAAGAGATGTAACAGGACATCATATTAGCTCAGAAAACTGGAAGATAGTGTCTGAGTAGCCCAAGTCTTCAGATTTCTAGAATTCCTATTCCCAAATGGCACTTACAATTTTTGACGTGGGAGACAAAGAACAGTGGGGAAGGTCAGAAACAATGATGGGACAGGAAATAGCGAGGGAATGTTCACATGATGCTTATAAGGTGAACGAGAAGGAAAGACATGGCTGGACCACCTGAACAGGAGGACAGGAATAGGAAGAGACGAGTGACTTTCTGTACATCAGAAGTTCACCCACTCAGAAACAGATACTGGGTTTCCACGGACAAAGTATGTAATAGGCATTAGGGGCCAAAGGCGTTAAAAGGATAAGCAAGACTGTTCTTTACTACAAAGAGCCTATCTTGATAAGGACTGCAAATATTGAGAAATAGCACTTCCACAACAAACACATAGACTACAGGTCCCTGTCTGTGGCCATGTCCCTGGAGCCGGTCTTGGGCAAGGAAGTGAGTTGGAAGTACCCATTTTCCATGCACGCCGAAACAAAACATAGCAACACACACACAAAACCATACAGTGGTAGTAATACGCATACTGGCAGTTATAATTTTCTCTTTCCTTCCACACATTCTCCTTGAACTCTACTGGTGCTGCCATGAAGGTGAAACGCTGATTCCTGGACAGCATTGTGTGTGGTTCATGAATTGTGATGTGGATGAGGCCTTTCTTTGACCTTCAGATTGACTCACTCCTCCAGCTGCGCTGACCCTCGTTGATTGAACCCTTTCAGTATGCCCAGTACTATGTTTGGCCTCGAGTAATTGTCAGGCATCTTAAAAAGATGCGATGCTATGCTGTCCTCTTCAAGAATTCACATATCTGCGGGAAGGCAGGTGTGTAAGCAAACGCTATACTGCAAACTCAGTGTGATCTACGAAACTGGGAAGAATCTCCAAGACTGAGCAGCCTAAATGTCCTATGGCACATTTAATAATAACAACACTTAATACTGCACGCTGTTTCACATGTTCCAAGCACTGTTAAAAGCTCTTTGTGTGTATCAACTCACCAAATTTCTAGACATCAAAAGAGTAGGAACTATGGTTACATCTCTTTTACAGATGTTAAAAGTAAAGCACAGGAGGCTAAGTCATTTGCTTAAGGTTTCACAGCTAATAGATGACAGAGCCAGTATTTGAACTGAGGAGACCTAGCCCCATAATCAACAAAACAAAAGCAGTTGTGGCATCTGCTGTAAATCCCAGGTTCCTCTGATTTCTGTACAGCCAACATTCATTTAGTTTTTCATATGTGCCAGACACTGTGCTGTGTTTTCAATGTGTCTATTTAATCCTCATTACGCCTCATTACTCCCATTTACAGAGAAATGGAGAAACAGATTTAGTAAAATGTCCAAAGTTTCAAGGGGAAGTGAGATGAAGCCAGGATTCTAGTCCAGCTTAGTCTCATTCCAAGCCCAAAGCTTTCCTTTGTCCTGCATTTTTGTCTCTGGTATAGTGGGTTGTTTTTTTCTGGTATCTCAAGAACAGGATTTCTAGGGCTGGGGATTTGGCTCAGTAGTTCCACAGCCTGCCTTGAAAAATCAAGGGCCTGAGTCTGATCCCCCATACCGCAAAAACAAAAACAAAACATTAAAATAAAAGAACAGAATATCCAGTTCCCTCAGCCTAAGACCAGGCATACTAAGCCCTCTTCTCTGGGAATGTGTTTACACCCGTGTCTTCCTGAGATGGATCAAACTCCACAAACCATGAACCAACACCCATCATCACATGGAGCCAGTGTGAGCTGGGAGCACTGGAAGGAAGAAGATGCAGGTATCAGGAGATGAGCTCCTTGAAGCTCCAAAGGCTGAGACCAAATAGAGCTGGGAGCTGCTGCTGGTGTCACCTTCTCCAGGTACCACTACCCAAACACAGGCCTCACTTTCTCTGGTGATTATTCAAGGAAACAGAAATTCTTCAAGAATCTCTAGCTATTAACATATTTTTAAAATTGTTACAATTGCCCAAAGGGGGGAAAAATAATTCAGGATCCTTCCTGACTCCAGATGTCCTGGCTGAAGTCCAGGCTAGAATATTGTCAGAAGAACTGTCCTACAATGAGAGAAGAAAGACAGTTTAATGTGAAGAACAAGGAGGAGGCAGACAAGCAGACTCTGAAGGAGCACTGCCTTCCTAAGGAGGCTCTTGGGCTGCTGAGCCACTCTCAACCGTCTTCCCAAACTTCCCAGAGCATTGGCTGTTGACAAACATTATCTCTCTCTCAATGGCCCAGCAGTCACATAAACATTGTCTATCAATAACCACAGGGGCTTGTGTCCAACCGGTTCAGACACCTGCCAGTCAGTCTCATTTATCTTCACTCTTGTTTTTTAAAATAGTGCTCTGCTGTCAAACAAAACAAAACAAAACAAAACAAAAAATTGAGAGCTACTCTCTTCTTTTCCCCATCTTAAGCAGTTAGTCTCTATCAAATATTTAGTTCCATTTTCTGGATGTGCAGAAAAATCCCTTGAGCTGCCATTCACAATTTCAGTTCCTAGGCAAATCAAACAAATTCAAAGCAATTGCTACAAGAACTAAAAGAAAAAAAGAATTCAGCACCTCTCTCATATGCTTTTTGCTTTGTAAAATTCGAGCTCCAGTGTCATCTGCCATTTTTAGTTTTTAAACTTACACATGGACTAGAACTTTGTATCTCATGTGAAGCAGGAAATTAACTATGAGGCATCTAGACAGTCAAGGAAGTGTGCTAGAAGCAGCCCAAATATAAACTGGATTCTCTGCCCATCAAAAGGTCATAGCACAGGTTCATAGTAGATGATACCTGGCAGTTATAGAAGTATAAGAAGTGCATAGTCAGGAAGTTATTAAAGGATCATTTCATCGAGAAGCTGTGACAGAGCTGGTCATTGGGAAAAGGAAAGGTTCTGGTGGTTGTGGTGAAGAGGTGGGAGAAGAGGTTCTGACAGTGAAGTATTGTACTTTAGATGTAAAACATCTCCCTTAAAGCCTGTGTTTGAAAGATGATTAGATCAAGGGATGCTAAGTTCACAAGTGGATCTGTCCATTGCTGAGCTCGTGGCTGACTTGCTGTCAGGAGGTGGGGCCTGCCTGGAGGTGTGACCTGGCAGGCTATGTCTCCTTCCCTGGCTCCTCCCTTCCTCTCCTTCCTTTCCTGGCTGCCCTAGGTTGGGAATCTTTTCCTCCACCAAGCCCCTCTGCCATCCTGTCCCTGCCCTGCAGCCAGACAATCATGGACTAACACTGCAAGCCAAAATGTACTTCTCCTTCAAGCTGCAAATGTTGAGTATTTTGTTCCAGTGATAGGCAAGTGACCAAGATGGTTTTAAAACAGGAAAATTGGAAGAGCATTCAGCAGACAACGAGTTGGCCCTTGTGGCCAGAGTAGAGTAGCTGTAGAAACAAGTAATGAGTTATACATTTGCTTGGTGATGTTCTGAGGATGAACATGGCCTCTTATCTAGCAGAAGTCCCTTGTGAATAGAATTCTTCTAGGTATATTTTCTGGGGAAACCAGTGCCCACCCATCTCCTATGGATATTGCTGTTTCTCTGCTAAGGATTGCTTTAAAAGCAAATCCCTTAGAGCTGTGTCAGCTGGGGAGAGTTTTTCCCTCCCTGCTGTCCTAGGTAATGGCTCTTTCCCCATCAGGCTATAAACCTCTCTCCTGCTGCTTCCTGCCACAGTCTTCTAATATCTGAGTCACTTGTCTCAACAGTGATAACTTTGGTATCTGGCTCACAGTCCTCCTGCCAGCATCCTGAGAGAGTTATTATTGTGCCCAAGACAACTGATTAGAAATCGTTGGCCCTCAATCCCTTGATCTTTTCATTTTTAATGACCTTCACTTCCCCTCAGCCATCTATTCTCAAATCTACACCGTAAGTCTTATCACCTAGAATTGCTCCACCAAGATATCAAACCCAAACATCCCATGACTGATTCACTGTGTTCTTTACCAAAGCCTCTTCTCCTCCTTTACCCCATGTTAGTGGACAGCACCACTACCCACCTACTCATCCCTGCATTGTGGCCCCTTCTCTGGACCACCTGCATTTCCTAGCAGGCACTAGATGCTGTTGCTTTTACCCACTTCCATCTCATGGGCACTCTTTCTTATTTTCATTTTCTGCTAAAACTCTCATGTATCGATCACCATTGCCTCTGGCCCAGAATCTGCTAAAAATCTCCTAACTCGTTGGCCTGATCTGATTCATACCCACTCAACTTTATTTTCTCTCTCTGCTTAAATTGCAAATCTCCTTATGCCCTTCCTTCCCTCTAAACATTTTTATGGTTGTTTACTCTGCTCCAAAATTCTTAGCATGCTGGAAAAGGACTTTTTCTGCAGAGCTGTTACCTCTATCTTACACATCCTCCTTCAGATCTCAGACACCTTCTCTGAGAAGCTTTTCTCAAACTCTTCAGGCTGGTGTGGTGAATTCACCCACACCCTGCTGTAGTGACCTGTGCTTGCCTCTGTGGTGACACATGCCACACTCAATGGGAATTGTCTATTGACAAGAACATCCCCAGTGACACAGTTGCTTGAATGTGGCAATAGCTCATAAATGCTTATGGAATGAATGAATAAAAAGTGAGGCAAGAGAGAAGTATTCTGAATGCAGAAATGGAGGGTAAGAAAAAGTCAAGGGTAAACTCAAGGTTTCCTACTGCGCAAAAGAGGTGAGGGTCATAGAGCAAAGTACAGAAAGCTAGACTTCCAAAAGAGAAGGAGCTAGCTGTGAAAATGACCCTTTTGATGTAGGCAGGCTGACTTGGAGAATGGCTAGATATGGGGGAACAGGAGACACAGACTCAGGAACTATACCCCAATAAGTACCTTTAAATTCATTCACACAGTTGATACCTTCAATATAGAATTTATAGAAAGAACAGTAGTAAACCAAGTCTTTTGTAAATTTGACCAAATATCAGATAATTCAGGTCCATGTGACAGTTTTCCCTTCACTTTCTAAATAATTATTTATTGTTCTTAGTTTTTATATACAATGATTGCACATCTTCATGGGGTACAGTATGATATTTCGACACATGTATACAATGTGCAATGTCCAGATCAGGGCAATTGGCAGACTCATAATCTCAAACATTTTTCATTTCTTTGTGTTGGAAACATTCAAAATATTCTCTTCTCGTTATTTTGAAACACACGCTAAATTATCATCATCTACAGCCTGCACTGTTTTTATTTTGAAGATCTGCTATAATTTTTTTCTTCTAACTACTCTTTTTCTTTTTTTGAAGATATTTTGCAAACCCAGCTGTTAGTTACCTCATCACACAATCAAGCCATTGTAACTCCTGTTTGCTGTTTTTGTTTAGTGTGATGCTGGCATTTCAGTTGGCTTCTATTGTTTTCTCCCAGAAGATAATTTATTGGATCAACACATTGACTGGCTATTGATTTCATCTATGTTTTACCAGACATATCCTTGCTTACACTCCCTCCTGCATCCTCTAAGTTGATTTTCCACAAAAAATCCTGTGCCCTGAATTATTTTCCCCATCATTGCAAGCGAATGTTTGAGTCTTTAAACATACTGTGTGAAATGTGCACACCCTGCTGCTCACTGTCAATTTCAAAAGCCCAGCGCCTGTTAGTAGATAGAAGTGCCCCGTGCTGGCCTTTCACAAGGGATTACATTTTATCCTAAAAGCTTCAATCAGCCAACATATTCCTAATTGAGGTACAAAAGTTTGATTTAGTTCAATCTGAATCATCTTTCAGAATTGAAATATAACCCCCCCCCCGTGGGGGCGCACTTCACAAATGCGCTAATGTTTTTCCCTGCCAAAGGCAAAAGAACTTGTACCTACTGGTTCTTATTCTAAATAAACTCAGTATTTCCTGGTTCTTGTAGAACTACTGGAACACACTCTTGGTGATTTGTACAATTACAAACAGACCTGCCATGGGAGTGTGAAACCGCAACCTGGCTGCAGCTCAAATGCCCTGGGTGAATCTGATTTGACTTTTGCACTGAGAAGTAGTTCTTAACCTTTTGGAGAAGTCATGAGCTGCGTTAGTAACTTGGGTGCCTCAAACTCACACACACTAGTTTATCTATAATTGTGGGGGTTCACATACTCTATCATCTAAAGGCTCATGGACTTTAGCTTAATAATCCCTGGACTAAGGGATAAAGATCAATTATTGATGGGTGAGGGATGGCACAAACCACAGAATGAGCAGAATACAGCTGCGATGAAAATGTGCACCGCTGGGCAGTAGCTACAACTGCCAGCGGGAGGTGCACGGCTTGTGTGTAATCACGCCCAGCGTGGCACCGAGTGGACTGCCATCTTTCCTTCTGCAGGATATCAAGTTTTCTACTCATTTTATTACACAATTTTTATTTTATGGCAGCACAGCTCTGATTTTATGATGGAAGTCAGACAAAATAGCTCCTTTAAAAATTTTTTGCCTTATGACCATCTGAGCTAAAACAAATCAGTTTTTTTTAGCTGGAGAGAGGAGAGGGGACAAGGAGGATCCAGTGTTAAAAGACCACTCTTTTCACCTTTCACTCCTTCTTCTTCCTCTCTCCCTCCCTTCCTTCCTCTCTCTCCCTCCCTTTCTCCCCACAAACCTGAGCTCTTCACTTTCTTTAATATCACACACTCCCTGGACTCCTACTCTGCTGTATTAGGCCTCATTTCATTTTCTTGAGGCTGACATCTGAAAATCCTGTATCAGTTCCAATCTTTCAAATGTCTAGCATTTATCCCTTTCCATACTGCTTTGCACCTATCTGATTTCCGAGCTGCACACCATTCCTTTGAATCCTGTCGGGCAGCTTGGTACTTTGATCATTTGAATCACCATCTCCTATGCCCTCTTTGACTCGAAGCAACATAATCTCCCTTTTTAGTAATTTTTGAAACTTAACTGATGTTTGATTTTTTCAAAGCCATGTTTAAAAGCATGACCTGAACTTTCGTCCCACTTAATAAGTACTAATTACAAATTGCAATGTGATCTATTTTGCCTACCTCACTGTCATCGTAATAACAGCACTTACTAACATTTTACATATACCAAAAAAGCTCATTGTTAGGGCAGTTTGACATTTTTCCTTCCTTCCTAAAGGGAAATCCTCTAAAACACGAATGTGTTGTGGATGTACAGTTTTCAAGCTAAAATTTCTCACCATGTTATTATCCAATCCACACAGCTCATATACTTTCTTCAGGTTTTTCTTTGATTCTATTTTAAATAAATCCTTTCATGGTGTATGCAATCCTAACTCCATGAGCATTTTCCAAGAACAAGGACACGTTTGATTTTTTATTTATCATCTTTGGAATAGTTTTCCTGTCTCCAAAATTGGCATATTATTCATAAGGGCTTTCATTTTCTTATCTTTATCACCAGGGCCTTATTACCCTCTCTTATGTACATTGGCATCCAGCAATACTGAGCTATTTGCCTTTCCCAAGTGCTCAGACCTTTTTGTATTTTTGCTAATGTTATTGCTGCTGCTGTTTGAAATTGTCTTCTTCCCTTGCACAACTCATGGCTCCTAACCATTCTTACAGGACATGCACAAGTGTCCCTTAGCTCCCCTGAAATGCTTTCTCAATGCTTTGTGTTGTAGAGCGAATGGCTCTGTAGTATAACTGCAGACGGACCTGCCTGTGCTCCTCTCACTGGACTGAAAGCTCCTTAAGTTCAGGGAATGGGTATTGCTTATGACTTTGAGCCACAGACTTTCTTTCCTCTGCCTGATTTATTCCTCTAATTCTCACCATGTGGTTCAAATGGTAGCTTCCATCTTTTTAGTTCCATCTCCTGCCAAGTAGATGGTCTAAGCAATCTCTGATACAAGAGAGTCAATCCATCGCCAATATTTAAACTAAATATGGGTGGGAGTCTGACGGCTACCTGTAGCTGTGTCTCGAGCTTGGTGCATGAAGCCAATCTGAGAGAAGAAATCCCGGTGTGAAATGCAAAGAAAGAATCTTGAGACATGAGACTTGTTAGTTGTGGTTATTCCTTGGATATGCCTTCCCATGCATTGCTTATATAACTCAAGGAATCCCCCTTTCTTCAAAGTGAGTTCAAGTTAAGTTTTAGCTATCAGCAAGCAAAGAATCCGCCAAAGTAATATTGACCATGTTCTTCATGTGTCTACCTCCAGTAGCTGACTCAGCTTCAGTATTCCATAGGGACTCCATAAACAATGACCATTGTTAGTTTAAAGACCGAAATCACATGTACTGTAACATAAAATCAGGGACTGAGATGAGCCTGAGCACATGCCATACTGTGATAGACTGCCATGCTGTGATAGATATGAGGGTCACACCTTAGAGCTGTATAATGAAGTGACACCACACACATTCTGACCATCCTTTTGAGTCTAGCTTGTCCTATTGGCATTAGTTAACCACCTTCAGAAGTGTTGGCTATTTCTTATCTAACCAAGAATAATTAGCTTCCTTAGGATATAGTCTTGAAAGACAAAATGAAGGAGACTACAGCATGCACACATAATGATGGGCTGTTTGGTTGCCTTGTTGCCTTCATGTTTGCACGCATAAGATGAGGGACATGGAGCAGCTGAGGTAGATACTACTTAGCAGCTTTGTAGCTCTGCACAGCGACTTGACTTCTGGGCTGTTTTCCCCATTGCCAAATGGAAAGAGTTATAGAACTATTGAGTTGATGACATGAACAAACACACACTATGGCGCATTTTTGTTGGCAAATGCTTTATCAGAGAATCATGTTAGGCCCTTCTCTATGCACAGAGACCACTGTAGTGCTGATAAGTTTGCTTTGATAAACACGGCCTTAAGGCAGGATCACTGTACAAGAGCTGGTCTAAAGCACTTTCGTCAGGGAGCTGAGGTGAGCCCCTCAAGTTTGACATCTGCTTTTCTTCTTTTCTGTCCTTGTGGCCTGACTGTCAACCAAAACTTCTTGATGCTTCCCACTTGGCCATTGCTCTGAGAGCCTCTCAGCTTAGCCTGTAGTCCTAAAAATGGATCCTGAATCTCCTGCGCGCCCACTCTGTACAGGGAACACACCCCCTGTCCTAGCTAATAAGCTGCATTGAACCTCAGTGAAACCCAACAGGTGGTTCCTTCTCAGACCCCCTCCAGCCTGTGCAATGACCAGGAGATCTCTGCAGAACACAGCCTGATGAGAACAGCTAGCTGGACAGCCAGCTCACATGGCAAGTTGCCTGGGAGACCCCGTTTAATCTGACCTTGCTTCCTTCCTTTCTGACCTTGGCATAAGTCTTCCAGCAGCTTTCCAGCCTGCTAGACTGAAAAGAGAATCACTGACATCCTATCTAGGACCTTCCCTCCAACAGGAGGCAGCGGTAGAAATATAGAGGTAAATAGATGCACCCTGAAAACATACTTTTAAGTGAAACAAAATCAGACATACATGCTTAAATATTGCATTGTTTCTCTTGTGGGAGAAACTGAAAAAGGTAAATGAGGACCAAAATAGATGCTAGATATTGGAAAGTAGGAAGAAAATGTTTGACTGGGAAAGGGAACAAGGAAAAGGGAGGGGGAGCAGATGGGAGGAAAGGGGAAAGAAAAAAAAGAATAGAAGGAAAAATAGAAAGAAAGCTTTTGTAAATGGGGAGGGGAAGAAGAGTTGAATGGGGGAGAAGGGGGATGGGGAAAGAAAGAATCAAGATATATTATGTACGGGTACAAATTCCCCATGATAAATGTGATCATTATGTGTATCAAAAGTGTACCAATGAAACTAATTTAAAAGAAAAAAGGAAGGCCTTAGAGACTTGAGTTGAAATCCCAGCTTCACTACCACCTACCCATGGGAACTAGTATGGGGACATGAGGGGAGGTGTGGAGCTCCATTTATCAGCCTTGCTCAGGATGAAGACAAACTGTCCCCCCTTGCATCTGGCAGAGAGGAGGCACCTCCAGAACTCTGAGCTGGGTACAGCCTAGCAAAGCCCAGGGGGCTGGTGGTATGTGACAGCAGCAAAAAATAATTCCCATCTGCAGACGCTGCTTATGTTTTCAAAGCACTTTCTTTTCTTTTATCTGCTTTCCCCCTACAATATCCATGTGAGATGGGTATTATCATTCACATCTGACAGACGAGGAAATGAAGCAGAGCAGGAGTACTGCAAGAGGCAGAAGCACGGGTTCTTAGGAATCAGACTCAGCTGTGTCCACATCCGTGCGGTTCATCCGTGTGACCTTGAACTAGCTGTGTATCCTCTGAGCCTCAGCTTGCTCATCTATAATCTGGTCTGAAAGCACTCCAAGGCTGTGTGAGGTTTAGGAAGACTCATCACCCGATAAAGTGTAGGCTTTAGAGACCCAAATTAAAATCCAGCTGTGCTCAGTGTTAGCACCACAAGGGCCCAAACAACACATTAGTGAACGGCTGCTCCTAGGTCCCAGTGTCTTGATTTCAGACACCAGAAATCCCAGGATTTCACGTAGGATGCTTTTGTCCTGGAAACCTTGAACTGTGTCTCTCTTGAGGGGACCCAGGATGTCCTGGTCAGCCAGTGCTCTGGAGAGGAGTGTGAACAAAGTAAGAAGCCACACTTTCCACAGAGATCAGGTACCACGTCCAGTGGGACTAGCACTGATACAATGGCCAGGGTCCTTCTGTTTCTCAGTTTATTCATCTGTAAGAGGACATGAATCATTTTCACCTTGACCTGAAATGTCACATGGACCTTGCTTCACCATGCAAGTGGAAATTTTTGCATCAGTGTTCCTAAGGTTACATAGCCTCATTTCGCAAAGCCAGAGAGTATCCTTAAAACTCAATATTGTGGGGAAAGAGCTTTGGCCAGGGTCCAGCTAAAGGGCAGTCAAATGGAGGCCAGGGGAAAGAGGGGAGAAGACAGGGACTCACTGGAAACACATTTCCCAGTTTTTGTGGCTAATACCTCAAAAGGCCTGTGTGCCCTTTTTTGAACTTGGTAAAATACCCTTATGTCTTATATACCCAACTTTTGTTTTTTTCCTAAACTACCTTTAGAGGGTTCCTGCATCTTATAAGCAGGACAGTACCAAGGATACTCTATATGTACTCTTCCTACCCTGCCTTTGGATGGGGTTTGTCCCTGATAAAATCACGGTCACTGGTACCCCTAGTGGTGTCCCTTTGTCACAGCACTCAGGCAAGTCCTTGGACTTTAGAGTCAGTCATTAAACACAAGCCATTGATTGTGAGCAATAAGGTCATTGTGAAGAGAGAACTTTTATAAATAATTTAAAAACCTATACAATGTTTAAAAAATATGAAATGATTTTTGTTGTCTCTAACAGCAATCTGTTTTGTTTAGTTCAACATTAACAGACACTGGAGGTATTGACCATGACATGGGACATCTGGCCTCATCCCTAACCTTGAACATCCCCTTCCTGTATACTAAAATAGATGAATTTTGAGGTAAACTCCCCATCGTCAAGGAACTGTTATGTCTGGGTTAAACTTAACTACCTTGTGACCGTGACATAAACTGAAGAATAAAATGTAACCCCCTGAATGAGATCATAACTATAAAACCTATAAAAGAGGAAGCTACAACCCAATAGGAGGTCGATCACTGGCACAGCCGTTTTTAGTGTGATTCGACCTTTGCTGGCAAATAAACTTTTTGTTATTTTGCTTCCATTCCACTTGTCTCTATGTGTGTGTCACTTGTCGATTCCTTCCACAACAAGTGTAGATCTAGTATAGTTGGCCTCTGGTTTATTGTGCAAAATTTTAGTTACCATATCAAATTTGTCCTTGGATATTTTCCAGAGGGAGGCTGTAGATATTGGTGGTTATGAGCACAGGTCCCAAAGTCAGACTGCAAAGTTTTGCATCACAGTTCCAACCACTCACTAGCTGAGTGATATTGAGCAAGTTACTTTGTCTCTCTGTGCCTCCATTTGCTCACCCGTCAAATGGGTGTATTTGTGGTACTTAATTCACAGGGATATTGTAGGGATGGAAGTACACAGCACAATAAACAAAGCCCAGTACACATCCCCAATTATTTTAATGTTCTGAACAGAACTTAGAATGCATTTAGAGGGGATACTGTGACAGATTGGGCTGTGAATGGGTTTAAATTCTATTATAGTCTAGGTCTAAAAAGGCCACCAAAAGTCTCAAGTGTGCAAAGTTGATGAGCTTTGGGAAAGTATTGGATCATGAAGGCTCTAACTGGATTGGGGAGGAACATGAGAAATTAAACGCTGTCCTGAGAAGGGGGCAGCAGGGCTGCGGAACTGGAAAGGGAGGAAAACTCCCACAGCCCAAGAACAGAAAGGCAGGGTGCAGTCCCAAAGGCAATATTAAGGAAACAATAGTGTCTCAGGAGAGACAAGGCAATAAAAATCAATGGTAAATGTGGGAAGAGTGACAGTTCAGGAGAGCCAGAATGAAACTCATGAGAATTTTGATTGTAAAGACTTTTATGAATTTAGATACCGCCCTCAGAAAACCTTAAAAAAAAAAAACCCACCTCTTTGAGGATGAATGAAATCCCAGCAGCACATCTGCAGACTACTTTCAGCTCATCAATACAGAGTTACTATAAATGGCTCTGTGCACAGAAGCTTGTTTAAAATGTATGACGGGCCAATGCATATTACTGATTTAGATCTGCAGATTCTCAAATAGGTTTTTTAAGTACCAAACCTTAGGAACTACCACATGGGCACCACGAATTATCCAGGTGAATTTCAGTTAGTTTTTCAATTGCTCTGTGCCTCAGTTTCCTTGTCAGTTGAATAGAGGTGGTGAGCGTCCAATACACACACACACACACACACACACACACACACACACACTCCAACACTTCCAGTGCAAGCAACCAACTCAGTTTCACAAGCTCTCTAAAGTGCACAAGCAGGGGCTAGAACAGAGTCTGTCTGAAGAACAGAAGTGAGAATTCTCAGAATTTAAGCAGCCAAAGGATGCACTTGGTCTCATATTGCAGGGCCAATCACACTGTATGTGCACTCTGACCACCAAATCCTCTCTTGAGCACAAACCTTTAATGTCTCAGCACTACCCTCTTTTCCCTGCTATGATCTGTCACCTTTGTATGCTGCAGACCGCCAGAGCACCAGTCCTCCACTTTGCCACTGTTCCTGCCCTTGCCCCTTCAGTCCCTGGCACGGAAAATTCATGAGCAATACCGTCAATCACATCTCTTGGCTTAAGTGTCACTCTGGTCGGAGCCAAGTGAGCTCATGGAAAGGGAGATCAGAGGTTCCCTTGACATATTACCAGGACAGTTGTCACAGCAAGTGCCCGTAGTGTTCCAGCAGGAAGGAGCTAGCCAGGGAGGTACAGCTCCAGCTGCACAAGAGGAGTGTTGCGTCCTTTTCTCCTTTCATGAAACCTCTTCCTGTCCTAAAGTTTTCCTTCTATCCCTACATTTAAAAAAAAATCTTCTCTCTGTCCATGCAGCCCCCTCCTTCCTCTCCAGTTCCTATCTCATTACGCAACTGCATGGGCTAAAAATACTTCTGGCAGCCGTGATCAAACCCAAACTGAGCAAGATGCAGATTTAATGAGGCTTCCATGGAAACAAGATTTCTTTTGCCAGGCAAAGGAATGTGTCTGTGCCAGGGAAAGGGAGATGGCAGGAGCACATGTGGAGAGGCAATAGAGGTGTTGGTAATATGGGGGCACTGGGAGTCACAGGAAATCTCTGGGCCTAGCAACTTTTTCTGGAAAGGTTCAGTCAGCAGCTGGGGATTTATTTCACCAGCTGGGGACAGTCAGCTGTCCTGGTCAGCAGTGTTCTAAGGGGCATATTGTGTGAGTTTAGCAAGGAGATCCACAGCTTCTTCTAAGCTAGAGTTAAATATTTATTACTGGAGTTCCTTAAACAGTCAAACACTTAGCAGCTGGAAAATAAAGTATAAAAATAAAAAGCTGCTGACGACATGGTTCCTACTTTGATTATGATCAAGAAAATGTAGAGGAGAAAGGTTGAGAAAGGTCAGCTGGATACAAAGAGAATTTCTGCCCAGCAGGTTTTCTACTCCCTTGAGGAAATGTTTTCTTCCAGCTTGTTTCTCTGAGCTTTTAGAGGCATGAGGTTCCTCAGAGTATCTCAAAGGGGAAGCTGAAATCTTTCTTGGCACAGCTGGCAGGTAGCTAACTGATGCCTGGTTTCTTCTCGCCGTGGCAGGGACAACACCTACTAACAGTGCTGCTTCTCCAAGACCCTTACAATTCTCTTGGGTTTTTCCACCATAAATGCATTGAAATCTTCACATCCTAAGAAGTAGGGTGTACACTAGTGAAATGTGGGGACCAGCAAGCATGCACCAGCGAGGCCCAGGAGCTGCTTCTGTAAGGTTTGTGAATCTAAAATAGTGTATATATTTCTTAAACGCTCATAAAAGAAAACACATGACAGAGATGTCTCCTGTTAACAGAAATAGTTGGCTCATCCCTGGTTATAAGCGCAGACTATGAAATCAGACAGATTTAAGTTCAAATTTCAGTTTTTTTCCATGGACTAGCTTAATGACTTTATGGACTTTACTTCATCTTTTTGATTCTCAGTTTCCCCAGTTGGAAAATTGGGATAAGAACGCCTATCTCATAGAAAAGGGGAGCTAAGAGTGTGCAGCTGTGTTGGTCGTGTAAATGCACCTCAGATGCTAGTCAGCACTGCCATGAGGAAGTAAGTATGAAGTGTGGCGGTAAAATGACCAATATTTTTTCAAAGATTACCCCAATCGCAAATATTCTGCTTCTTTTGTTTCTACCAAGCATCAGATATGCATCCTCCTGACTGAATCAGGAATTAGAACTCCCAGAGGCTGCTGCGCAGTCCATGGGTGCAAGGATCTGGGACTACAGGTTGTCTGGGAAAGCCTCTGAAGCCAAATTTGCTGCTCACGCAGATCACAGCAGCTCGCTCTGAGACCTTATGTACAAGACTTTCTAGGATCAATGCTATCACATCAAGAATCCTGCTCTCCTTGCCTGTGGTCTTCAGAATGCAGACTAGCAGAAAAGTGTAGAAGGACATGCAGTTAGAAACCAGACAATCTCTAATAGTGCAAAATTTCTCTCTGCCTACCTTTCCCCCTGCTTTACATTTTATAAATGACTGGATAAATAAATGAGTTCAAATGCCCCAAAGAGATAATAACACAACATTCAAATATCCTCTGGAACAAATAAATGGGCTCTTGAGCCAAAGGGATGCTAAGAAGATAGTGCTGATGATGTCAAGATTAAAACAGGATGAGCTACTCAGTTTTAGGAGGTCAAAAAATTCAGGTAGTGCTCCCAGCCTAGCCAGTCCAGGAGCTAGATGGAGGGTGTTGAGCTCAGCACACCACTCTGGGATAACAGTATACACATAACTGCAAGATTTCAAGATTTATGGCTGATTTTTGGCAAAGTCTTAAGGAAGAGAGGGAGGGAGGGAAAGGGGGGTATTAGAACAAATGAGATATATTTTTGCAACAAGAAAGGCTGGAAAAACTTTAAATTTTAACAGGAACGGTAAAGGCCAAGAGTGGAAATGGTACACTCTGCTTAGAGTGGGATTTTCTAGGAACAAAAACATTGTAAACCAACTTTCTCTGTTCACTGATATTTTAAGGGCCTAAAAAAGCCAACATGATTCTAAACTGAAAAAGCAAACACCTGTTTCAAAAAGAAGATTCTACATTGTGCATATTGTGCTCTACAAAGTAAGGGGGGAAATACCCAAGAGAATGGAAGAGCAAGAGGACTTCTGGAAAGAAGTCCTGGTTAGATGTCAGGAGACTGTTCTAGTCATGTTTCTGCCTCCGGTACTATGAGCCTTAGTAAATTATGTAGCTGTTCCGTATCTCAAAATCTTTATCTGATAATGGTCACAATCTTTTCATAGGGTCTTATGAATTTTGAGGAGCTGTGGAGAAAATCTCTCATTGAAAAGTTAAAATATCTATGAATGTAAGGCATTATATTTATTATCAATGATAAACCAAGTAGAAGATCTAAAATACCAAGGTCAATTCACAAATAAATATTATAGATGTAATATAGATAAGAGACAGGATCTGTGCTCTGGATTGTGTGTTCTAGAAGGTCAGGCAGACATTAAACAAAAGCTATATAATTACAGTGTAAATAAGTGCTTCGCAGGAAAAATGTAGAGTGACACGGGATGAAACCTAGGCTGTCTGAGCCAGGAATGCCCATCCTCAGGAAATGGCACTTCAGTTACAACATAAAGATCTACAGCAGAGAAGGATAAAAAAGGAGGGGCAACGTTTTTAAAGAGAAAAAATATCCAACTTGTGAAAAGATCTTGTGGTAGAAGTTGAAAGAAAAAGAGAAGAATCAAAAGTAAAATAGCTTGTGAAGAAAAATTTTTTTAAAATGAAAAGAGCCTTAGTGATGTGGGATCACTTTAAGCAGTCTAAGTTTAATATGAGTACCAGAAAGAGAAAAGAAAGAATACAAAAGGAAAAATATGAATTAATGGTTTAAAAATTTCCAGATTTGCTGAAAACAAAAACAAACAAAAAAACCTACAGAATCTAGAGGCTCCAGGGATACTCAGTAGGATGTATGCAAACCAACAACAACATTTGGCCATTATATTCAAAATTGCTGATAACCACAGATAAAGGGGAAAATCATGAAAAGAGCCAAAGAAAAAGTAGCACATTATACTTAGGGAAAGGAAAAAAAATGGATGACTTTTTTTTTCATAAACAATACAACCAGAAGACAATGGACCTAGAATTGGGGGGAAATGGTCAGTATATATTTCTTGTGCTTTGTTTTGTTTTGTTTTGTTTGTTTGTTATCAGGAATCAAACCCAAAACCTTGAGTTTGTGCTGCAGGTGTGCCACCACTGAGCTAAATCCCCAGCCCCTCAGCCTAGCTACGTTCAGTGAAAATTTATTTTGAAAATGAAGGGAAAGGAAAGATATTAAGATAAATGAAAATAGAAACTCTGTTGTCTGTAGTTCTGCACTAGAAATGTTCGCAGAAATGGCTCCAAATGGAAACAAGTCCATAGATAAGGCTGAAACAGGTCTACAGATAATAATGCAAGAAAGCAGAAATGGTATGCGGATAGGAATGAAAAAACTGTATTTTTCTACTTATACAATTTTGTAACTCACATAAACATTTGAAGCAGATATAGTAATACTCTACTTTTGAGTTTTACAATGCATATGGCTGTGATATACATGGTACAAAGGATAGATGAGGGAGTAAAAGGATACAGACTGCTGCAAGGTTCCTATATTTTATGTGAAGTACTGCAATGTTATCGCTGAGTCAATGGTGATATTGTCATCCCTAGAAAAGACAATAAAAAAAGTCAGAGACTTCTGGGAAATTAGAAGGATGGTAAACAACAGCTTAGCCTCTACAAGATTTGGGATCCAGATGCTGGAAAATAATAACTTGAAGACGAAAATGAGGGGTGGGGTGGGGGAGAGATCTCCCCAAGAACCAAGAAGGATTTGATAGAAAAATTAAAACCTGCAGAGAATTTGAAGAGACAGAACACAATACGAAGAAGAGAAGAGACAGTCTGCCCTTTCTCCCCAGCTCTCAGCTTGTAGCTTGTAAAAAAAAAAAGACAGTATCTACAGAGACAAAGTAAAGATTGGGGACCCCAGAAGGCTTCAGTAAGAAAAGTGATGGTAGAATCAACTGGTAGGTGTGGTGAACTGCAAGGAGAGCCTAGCATCCTGCTCCTATGTGAGGCCTATAGGGAACAGCTGGTGAGTAAATCCAATCAAAACACCTGCCATTTCCTTGGGGAGAGTACTTGGTCAGAAATGATTTTAGGGAGGGCTTGGTCATTTGAACCTAAGACTCAGAGCAGCCACAGGACGGCTTCACTTCAGGGTTTGCAGTTTATGTTCTCACAGTGACTGGGTGAGAGAGAGCCACAGTGAACAGCCATGGTCAGGGAGCTGCAGTCAGACTGGAAAAATACCTCCAGGAGGGTTTTAAACTGAAAGACACAGGCCCCATCCACATGGCCACAGACCAGGCTCAGCCTGAATTGTTCTAAGTTTGAAAGTTGCAGCATTGGCATCCTTGCCTTAATCCTACGACCTCGTGGTGACTTCATACAGCATGGATATGGAATTTGACTGACTTCGTCTACAGGCATGAGCAGGGACACTAATTCAAAATTGTACATCCCAGAAGAAAACCACATTTGAAATCAGAAAGAAATTTCTTTTTTGTTTGTTTGTTATTGCTTTTTTTTTTTTTTAGTTTAATTTTTCTTTTTCCTTTTCTCTCTTTCTCCTTTCTCTTTACCACTTGATAGGGTCTTGGGGAATTTTCTTATCTCTTTTTCTTACTTCCTTTTCTTCTTTATTTTTTCTCTTTCCCCCTTTAACTTTTTGTTTTTAATCCCTATTTCTCTTTTATCTTCTATTTATTGTCAGTTTTTCTCTCACATTACCTAATTCTATAGACATCATTATCTTCCCCAACAGGATACTTTCTACCATTTTTCTTTTCTCTTACTCATATTACGTAGTTTTAGGTTTCAAATTTTTCTTCTTGCATTCCCCTATTTCCAAGCAGTATGTCTTTAATAGTATAACCATAAAACTTTGTTAATCTTTTGATAGTTAACTCTGTAAAATTATTATTGCTTTCTTTTCTACTATTCTCTGTTACATTTAGTACATAAAAAAGTTAATACCTGGCTTATCTTAATGTTTATACCATAATTATGAATTTCTTTTACAGAGTTGTGGGTGGTACATAATTGGTTTTTATGTTAATATCTAATTTGTCTTGTCAATACTACTGCAGCTGATTTGCTTGGCATTATGAGGGTCACATAATTATCACTATTTCCCTGTAATCCAAAACTCAGATTACCTTGTGAAATTAACAATACTAGAGTACATTCCCAGAGAACTTGGTTGTTGGTTTAATTACATTGCTTCTTCCTTTCTCAAATTAACCAAGGTGGTTGGAGCTCTGGGATGAGGCAAAGGACTATAGTTAGCCACACCCAAAGTATATCACTGAAAAGCAACTAGAGATCTCTATACTACCAACAAAGTCTTTACACTATGAGCATCCACAAACCTCATCACAAAGTAAAAAAAAAAAAAGAAAGAAAAAGAAACCTGAGAAGACAAGTAACTAAAATGCCTCCCAAACTTCCCAACTACCCCAAAGCCTCAATGATGAATGTGATCATAAGGTACATCTAAATGTACCAATAAATGCAATAAAAATGTTTAAAGAATAAAAATATTATACATCCTGACCAAATAGGATTCATTCCAGGGATATAAAGATAGTTCAACATATGCAAATCAATAAATGTAATACCCCCTATAAACAGAACCAAAGACCAAAACCACATGATCATTTCAATAGATAACAGAAAAAGCATTTGACTAAATCCAACATCAATTCATGATTTTTTAAAAGGGAGAAAATAGATATAGAAGGTCTTTATCTTAATCTGATAAAAGCCTTCTATGACAAACCAATGAGCAACATTATACTATATGGAAAGGAGCTGAAAGCTTTCCCTCTAAAATCAGAAACAGGACAAGGATGTCCACTATCATCACTCCTGTTCAATATAGTTCTTCATACATTAGCCAGGAAAATTAGACAAGAAATAGAAAAAGGGATACAGATAGGAAAGGAAGAAGTTCAATTATCATTATTTGCAGATAAGATACTGTACACAGAAAACCCAAAACACTTCACCAAATGACTCCTAGAACTAATAACCAAATTTGGTAATGCAGCAGGATACAAAGCCAACACTCAAAAATCAGTTGTATTCATGTACACCAATAATAAACTCACTGAAATAGAAATTACAGAAACAATATCTTTCATGATAGCATTAAGAAAAATGAAATGGAAATAAAGTGTGTGCAAATGGGGAGGGGAGGAGGGGGTGAAGGGAGGGCAGGGACAAGGGGAAAAAATGAGAATCAAGACCTGTTATGTAAAGGTACAGAATCCCAATGATGAATGTAATTGTATTGTATACCTAAATTGTACCAATAAACTCAATAAATAGAAAAATGAAATACTAGGAATTAACATAATCAAGGGAGTGAAAGTCCTCTACAATGAAAACTATAGTACTTTGAGAAGGAGACTGAAGAGGTCATCAGAAAATGGAAAGACATCCCCTGTTCATGGATAGTCAGTCAAACTGACTATATTTTCAAAACTGTTAAACAGACTTAATGCAATCCCAATCAAATTACCATTAGCATACCTCACAGAACTAGAGAAAGCAATTCTAAAATTCATATGAAACCAGAAGAGACCTGGAATAGCAAAAGCAATTCTGGGCAACAAAGGAAAGGCATAAGGCATCACAACCCTCAACTTCAAGTTATACTACAAAGCTACAGTGATAAACACAGCATGATTTGGGGGGAAAAATCAGACTTTTAGATCTATGGAACAGAACAGAGGATGCAATAACAACTCCAGGAACACTCAGCTACTTTATCTTTGACAGAGGAGGCATATCCTTTCACTGGCAAAATGATAGCCTCTTTAACACATGATGCTAGGAAAACTGGCTATCCACATGCTAAAAATTGAACTTAGATTCATCTTTCTTATCATGCACTAAACTAAAATCAAAATGGATCAAGACCTATATATTAAAACATAAACACTTAATCTGCTAGAAGATGAAATAGGTAAAACTCTTGAAGACATAACTGTCTTTCTGAACAGAGGGTTGGCTCTCTGAACAGAACCCCAGTTGCATAAGAAATAATACCAAGAATCAACAAATGGAGCCACATCAAATTAAAAAGATTCTGCACAGCCAAAGAAACCACCAACAGAGTGAAGAGACAACCTACAGAACAGAAAAAAAATTTGCAAGCTATTTCCTCAAAGGACTAATACGAAGAATATATAGAGACTGAAAAAAAATTAGAAACCTCCAATTTAAAGAACAAATAATAAATGGGCATCTGAAAAGAATAGGAACTTAAAACAAGTAAAAATATCCAGTAATTACATGAAAAAATTTTCAGCATCACTGGCTACTTGAGAAATGCAAATTAAAACAACACTGAGATTTCCTCTTACTCCAGAAAGAATATCTGTCATCAAAAAATCAACCAATAACAAATGTTGGACAGACTGTGGAAAAAAAATGGCCTTGTTCACTGTTGTTGGAAGTGTAAATGGTTCAACACTATGGAGATGGGTATGAAGATTCCTCAAAAATATAAATACAAATTCCATTTGACCCAGCTATTCTCATTCTAGATATCTTCCCAAAAGAGTTTGAATCATCATATCACAGTGATGTATGCATACCCATGTTTTTAACAGCACGGTTCAGAATACTAAATCTTGGAAACAGACTATATGTACATCAGTAGAGGAATAGATAAAGAAAATGTGGTATTTGAACACAATGGAGTACTGTTCTGCCATAAAGAAGGATAAGCTTGAGTAATTTGTAGGAAAATGGATGCACGTTGAGACCATAATGTTAAGTGAAGTAAATCAGACATACAGTCTGGAATATTGCATGGTTTCTCTTATATAAGAAGCCCAACATATAATAAAGAGCAAACTAAAAGGCAGATAATAAAGAAAAAGAGAAAAAACAAAGAGGATAGCTATAAAGCCAACAGAGGAATTAAAATGGAATACTAAAAAATTAAATTAAAAAAGCAATAAATAAGGAATTGAAAAATAACAACAGAAGACGTGAGATGTAACAGATAACAAAATGGTAACCTAAATCCAACTATACTAATTAAATTAAAAGGCTAAAAGTGTCAGATAGGAGTAAAACTAAGGTATGGTATGCCCTTTAACTACAAAACCACAAATAGATTGAAAGTAAAATAATGGAAAAAATATAAACTCTGTAAATCATAAGATGAAAAAAAGGTGAACTGTCCATATTAATATCAATCAAAAAAGCCTTTAAGACAAGAACTCTTCTCAGAGATCAAAAGGGACATTTCATCAATGATAAGAGAATCAATTCATCAGAAAGATACAACCATCAAAATGCATGTGTGTCTAAAAAGAGTTTGAGTGCTCACTTTGGCAGCACATATACTAAAAAGTTTGAAATTACATGAAACAAAATTGGCAGAACTAAAGAGAGAAATGGTCAAATTCATAATAATATACTTTAATATCCTTGTCTTAATAATCTATTAAAGATACAAAATTCTGAAATAATATTATCTTAATAATATTATCAATCACCTCACTGTTATTTATAGAATTTTATACCCAATAACTACAAAATACTTTTTAAAAAAAGTACAAGAAATGTTCACCAAGATAAACCACCTGTATGACAGCAAACATTATTAATAAATTTCAAAAGGCTACACATGTACAGTATGTACTCTAACCATAGTAGAATTGAATTCAAAACCAATATTAATAGGTTATGTGTGAACACCTCGAGTATGTAGTTGGAAATTAACTGTATACTTGAAAGTAGCCAAAAAATTCTAAATATTTAAAGAATAAACCACAAAGTAAATTAAAATACATTGAATTTCATGATAATGAAAGCAACATCAAAATTTCTGAAATACAGGCAGATCCCAGTGAGAAGCTGGTGTGAACCAGAGCAATGTGGCTCTAGACAGGTCCAGCCAGGGCCCTGCCCTGACTCCAACTGCTTGGCTGGCAGGCCCCAAGACAAAGAACTGCCTGGAAAAGAGATGCATAGGCACACAAGCAACAGCCAGAGGCCTGCCCCAATTCCATTGTAAGTGCACACAGCCCCTAGCCAGAGGCCCACCCAGACACCAGTGACTGGGGTGCACAGCCCCATCCAAAGGTCCTCCCAGACAACAACTATGTAGGAGGGCAGGCCCTAGCCAGAGGCATGCCTAGATACCATCCTAAGTGTGGACAGGCTGCAGTCAGAAGCACACCTGGACAACAGGACTGCACAGGAATCAAAAGGCCACTACTCTGAACCCAGGAATCAGTGCAGTGTTGAGCAGCAAAGAAAAGGCTGCTCAGTGACTTGCTGAGAATTGAACTACTGGGTGAACAAAAAGTTGCCTCAACAAAGGCACAGTAGGCTGCATCTATTGAAATGAGAAGACACATAAACAAGTCTCAAAACCAGACTTTCAGATCACCTGAGGCAACCTCAAAGGGAAACAAAATGGAACATTCTGATACTCAACCACCTGGACTCCCTGCACTGGCATGGCAACAAAAGAGGATCTGGAACTCTGGAAGACATTGGCATAGGAAAAGACTTTATGAACAAATCCTCAGTAGCAGGAGAATTAGCAGATAGAATCAACAACTGGGATCTCATCTTATTAAAAAGCTTCTGTACTGCAAAAAATACCATCAGCGGAACTAAGAGACAGCCTACAATGTGGGGAAAAAATTTTTACCAGCTGATCCTCAAAGGAACATTATCTAGAATATAAAAAGAACTCAAAACAACCAGCCCCCCCAAATATAAAGACCTGATTCAAAAATGGGCATCCGAAATGAACAAACAATTTTCAGACAAAGAAGTGAAAGTAGCAAGTAAATATATGAAAAAATGTTCCACATCACTGATCATTCGAGAGATGCAGATGAAAACAACAATGACATTCCACCTCACCCCACAAAGAATGGCTGCTATCAAGAAATCAACCAATAACAAATATTGGCGGGGTTGTGGGGAGAAAGGAACCCTTCTCCATTGTTGGTGGGAGTGCAGACTGGTGCAACCACCATGGAAATCAATATGGAGATACCTCAAAGAGCTGGGACTAGAGGTTCCATTTGACCCAGCCATCCCTCTGCTGGGCATCTTTCCAAAAGAACTAAAAGAATCATATCCCAGTCATGTATGTGCACCCATGTTTATAGCAGCACAGTTTGTAATAGCTAAAACTTGGAAACAGCCCATTTGCCTGTCAGTTGGAAACTGGATAAAGAAGATGTGGTTTTTCTATAAAATGGAATATTACTCAGCCATAAAGAACAAGAAAATAGATTCATTCATAGGAAAATGGATACATATTGAAGATATACTCCTAAGTGAAATAAATAAGTCACACATGTGTAAATACCAAATAGTTTCTCTGGTGTGAATAAACTGCAATAATACATAAGATCCTAATAAGATTACTGACATGGTGAAATGGGAAGAAAGGGGCTAAAAGTGTAGGGAAGGTGGGATGGATAGGGGAAGGGTAATAAGGGAAAAGAAAAAAATGTGAGATAAAGAAAAGATGAAAATAAAGTGCTTGTAGATGGGGAGGGGAGGAGGGGGTGAAGGGAGGGCAGGGAAAGGGGAAAAAATGAGAACCAAGACCTGTCATGTAGAGGTACAAGATTCCAACAATGAATGTAACTGTACTGTATCCCTAAAATGTACCAAAAAACTCAATTAAATAAACTCAATTAAAATTAAAAAAATAAATAAAATAAAAGAGGATCTGGAAAAAATGAAATCAGAAATAATTTCTCAGATAACAACAGATATTATGTCATAGAACAAGACATGAGTAATAAATATAGAGCAGACATAGATTAAAAATAGAGGAGCTGAGGAACATGATGGAATCCCAACATAGGAAACAAACGGAATCCATTCAACAGATGGAAACAGATTTCCAGGAGATTAAAAACTTCACTGAAAATTTACACAGCAGAATGAGCCAATGTGAGGACAGAATTTTAGATATAGAAGACAGGATTGCTATTAGTGACCAGGAAAAGAAAAATACATAAAAAATAGTAAGAGACCATAAGAAATCAGTTAGATGATGCAAAGAATAACATTAAGGCTGACTGGAGTCAATGAAGAAACAGAAAAGAGTGCAAATGACATTAACAAACTGTTCACAGAAGTAATGGCAGAAAATGTCCCAATCAGGGGAAAAGAATTTGATATACAGATAAGTGAGACATATAGGACTCCAACTAGCCTTGGCGGGGGGGGGGGGGGAATCTAAGCATATAATAGTTAAGATTCCAGAATTCCAAAGGAACAAAATAGTACAAGCACTTAGAGAAAAGAAATCACATACAAAGGAAAGCCCATCAGAATCACAGCAGGCTTCTCAATACAAACCCTCAAGGCAAGAGGAGCTAGGAATGACATATTTCAAGGGCTGAAATAAAACAACCTCCAACCCAGATTTATGTACCCTGCAAAAATATCTTTCAAAATTGATGGAGAAATAAGATACTTTCATGACAAAGAGCACCTGAGAAACTTCATGAATACCAAACCATCACTCCAAAAAATTTTAAACAATATCCTAGGAAAAGACAATGAAGATCACAACCCCAGGAAGCCCAGCAGAATGAATCCATCAGGCATGACAAGAAATTAAACACAAAGTGAGAGAATCCAACAAAAAGAAAAGGTCATGATGAGGTAAGTCAATACATATCAGTTATAACCATTGATATTAATGGTCTCAATTCACAAATCAAAAGAAATAGACTGACAGAATGGGTCAAGAAGCAAGAACCAACAATATGCTGCATAAAAGATACACAGTTAATTAAAAAAGAAACTCATAGGGCCAGGGATTTAGCTTGGTGGTTCTGCTGCCTGCCTCAGAAGTGCAAGGTTCTGAGTTCAATCCCTGGTACAAAAACAAAACAAAACAAAATAATTAGAACTATTTTACATCTTTAAACGATTACTGTACTGTGGAATGTATATACTATTTGGAATTAGATGGTTATTGTATAGCAAATAGAATTTAATGACATCTTAAAAATTCTTCATTGTTAGCTAAAACTTGGAAACAGCCCACTTGCCCATCAGTTGGAAACTGGATAAAGAAGATGTGGTTTTTCTATAAAATGGAATATTACTCAGCCATAAAGAATGAGAAATTAGAGTCATTCATAGGAAAATGGATACATATTGAGGACATACTCCTAAGTAAAATAAATAAGTCACATATGTGTAAATACCGAATAGCTTCTCTGGTGTGAATAAACTATAATAGTACATAAGATCCTCATGAGACAATGGACAATGTGAAATAGGAAGAAAAGGGCTAAAGGTGTAGGGAAACTGGGAAGGGTGGGGGAAAGGGAATAATGGGAAAGAAAGAAATATGAGAAAATGAAAAAATGGAAATAAAGTGTTTGTAAATGGGGAGGGGAGGAGGGGGTGAAGGGAGGGCAGGGCCAAGGGGAAAAAATGAGAACTGAGACCTGTCATGTAAAGGTACAAGACTCCAATAATGAATGTAACTGTACTGTATACCTAAAATGTACCAATAAACTCAATGAGAAACAAAACAAAACAAAACAAAACAAAAAAGAAACTCATAGACAGAAAGTTAGAGTGGAAAACAATACTCCACGTGACAGGAACCCCAAAAGAAGCAGGAGTAGCTATCCTCTTTGCAGATCAAATGGCTTTCAAAGCAAAACTGATTAAGAGGAACATAGGACTCTATATTCTTGTAAAGGGAACAATCTAAGAAGAAAAGATGACAATCATAAATATATATATATGCACCAAACACTAGTGCACCCAACTATATAAAACAAATACTAACATACATGAAAAATTAAATAAGTATTAATATCGAAGGGAGGGCAGGGACAAGGGGAAAAAATGAGAACGAAGAACTTTCATGTAAAGGCACAAGATCCCAATAATGAATGTAACTGTACTGTATACCTAAAATGTACTAATAAACTCAATTAAAACAAAGAAAAGCATTAATACAATTATAGTGGAGGTCCTCAGTGCCCCACTGTCACAAATAAATCAACTAGACAAAAAATAAACAATGAAATACTGGAACTCAATCAAACTCTTGAACAAATGGACTTAACAGGTGTTTACAGAGTGTTCCACCCCACAAAATCAGAATACACATTTTTTTTGGCTGCACACAGGTTGTTCTCCAAAATAGACCATATATTTGCTCATAGAACATGTTTAAGTAAGCCCAGAGGAATTGACATTATCCTCTGTATATTATCAGACCATAGTATGATGAAATTGGAGATCAATAGCAAAAGAAACCACAAGAATTTCATAAACATATAGAAATTGAACAGCACACTTCTGAATAACCAATGGGTCCCAGAAGAAATTAAAGAAGAAATCAGACAATTCCTACAACTAAATGGCAATGTCAGTACAGCATATCAAAATCTGTGGGACACAATGAAAGCAGTCTTATGAGGGAAATTCATAGTAGTGAATACTCATGTTAGGAAAACAGAGTGAGCAGAAATAAACAACCTAATGCTGAAACTCAAGCTGCTAGAAAAAGAAGAGCAGAACAGACCCAAAGCTCATACAAGGGAGGAAATTATAAAGATCAGAGCAAAAATCAATGCAATGGAGACTAAGAGAATGATACAAAAAAAATCAACAAAGCCAAGAGTTGGTTCAACTAAGAAAAGCCCAGATCCTGATGGCTTCACTGTTGAACTGTACAAGACATTTAGAGAGGAGCTATTGTGACTACTATTCAAATCCTTCAATGAAATTGAAAGGGAAACAATACTCCCAAATTCATTCCTAGAAGCAAGATCACCTTGATCCCAAAAGCAGAGAAAGAACCAACCAAAGAAAGATACCTATAGGTCAATCTCACTAATGAACATAGATGCAAAAATTCTTAATAAGATACTGGCAAATAGAATGTAGAAGATCATCAAGAAAATCAAACACTCTGACCAAGTGGGATTCATCCCAGGGTTGCAGCGATGGTTCAACATATGCAAATCAATAAATGTAATACACTATATTAATAGAGCCTGGGACAAAAACCATATAATCATCTTAATAGATGCACAAAAAAGATTTCACAAAATCCAATATGCATTCATGATAAAAACCCTATAAAAAACTGGAATAGATGGTCTCTAACGCAACCTGACAAAAGTCATTTATGAAAAACCAACAGCCAATATCATACTAAATGGTAAAAAAACTGAAATCCTTCACAATAAAATCAGGAACAAGATAAGAATGTTCACTATTACTACTCCTGTTCCATATAGTTTTGGAAACATTAGCCACAGCAATTAGACAAGAAAAAGGAATAAAGATAGGAAATGAAGAAATCAAATTGTCATTGTTTGCAGGTGACCTGATACTCTATATAGAAGACCCCAAGAACTCGACCAAAAGTCTTCTTGACTTAATTACCAAATTTAGTAGAGTTACTGGATACAAGGTCAACACACAAAAATCAATAGCTTTCCTTTACATGAACAACAAACTCAGTGAAGGAGGAACTGGAGAAACAACTCCCTTCACAATAGCATCCAAAAAAGATGAAATACCTAGAAATCAACCTAACAAAAGTAATCAATGACTTCTACTCTGAAAACTATAGCACTCTGAAAAAAGATTGAAGAGGATATCAGAAAATGGAAAAACAGCACTTGCTCCTGGATAGGAAAAATCAACATAGTGAAAATGGCCATATTTCTGAAATTGCTATATAGATTCAATGCAATCCCAATAGAAATTCCAGGAGCATACTTCACAGACCTTAAGAAAATAATCCAAAAATTCATTTGGAGTAAGAAGAAACCTAGAATAGCAAAAGCAGCTCTAGGAAACAAAGACAAGGTAGGGGGTATCACAATCCCCAATTTGAAACTATACTACAAAGCTACTGTGATAAAAATAGCATGGTACTGGTAAAAAATAGACCAAAAAACCAGTAGAACAGAGTAGAAGATGCAGAAACAACTCCCGACACACTCAGCCACTTCCTTGACAAAGGAGCCAAACACCCTCACTGGAGGAAAGATAGCTTCTTTAATAAATGGTGCCAGAAAAAATGGGTTTCAACTTACCAAAATTGAAATGGATAAAAGATCTAAATATTAAAACAGGAGCACTGAAGTGGCTGGAAGAGAGGTTAGGTAGAACTCTTGAAAACATTGGCAACAGAAAATATTTCAAAATAGGGAAGGGAGAAGGGGTGAAGGGAGGGCAGGGGTAGGGGAAAAAATGAGAACTAAGACCTGTCATGTAAAGGCACAAGATCCTAATGATGAATGTAACTGTACTGTATACCTAAAAAGTATCAATAAACTCAATGAGAGAGAGAGAAGAAAGAAAAGATTTCAGAACAAAACCTCAGTTGCAAGTGAACTAGCACAAATAATCAACAACTGGGATCACTTGTTATTAAAAAGCTTCTGCAAAGCAAGAAAAACCACCAACAGCATGAAGATGAGAAAAAAAATTTTACCAGCTGTTCTTCAGACAAAGGTCTACTATCTAGGATATATAAACAACTCAAAATAATCACACCTCCCAAATTTAAAGACCCAATCCAAAGATGGGCATCTGAAATGAACAGACATTTCTCAGACAAAGAAGTAGACATAGCAAATAAACATATGAGAAAATGTTCAACATCACTGGTCATTTGAGAGATGCAAATGAAAACAACACTGAGATTCCACCTCACTTCAGAAAGAATGGATGCTATCAAGAAATCAACCAGTAACAAATGCTGGTGGGGCTGTGGGGAAAGAGGAACCCTGCTTGAATGCTGGTGAGAGTGTAGACTGGTGTAACCACTGTGAAAAATCAGTATGGAGATGCCTTAAGAAACTAGGCTTAGAGGTCCCATTTGACCCAGCTATTCCTCTGTGGGCTATCTTCCCAAAGTAGTTAAAAGAATCATATCACAGTGATATATGGACACCCATGTTAATAGTGGCACAAATTGTAATAGCTAAAACTTGGAAACAGCCCATTGCCCATCAACTAGAGACTGGATAAAGAGTGTGTGTGTGTGTGTGTGTGTGTGTGTGTACGTACATGAGTGTTTTTTTTAATAAAATGGAGTACTACTCAGCCATAAAGAATTATAAATTAGCCTGCATGCCTCATAAGCACAAGGTCCCAAGTTCAATCCCCTGTACCAAAAAAAAAAAAAAAACCCAAACTAGAAATTAGAGACATTCATAGCTAAATTGATGCACATTGAGGCCATACTCTTAAGTGAAATAAATAGGACACATGAGTAAATACTGAATGGTTTCTAAGGATCAAAATGTATAATAGATAATGTGAAATAGGAAGAAAAGGTGCAAAGGGGAAGTGGGAGAGATAGGGCAAAGGAAAGAAGGGAATGGAATTAAGATGAGAAAATGAAAAAATGAAAACAAAGTCTTTGTAAATAGAGAGGGGTGGGGGGTTGAAGGGAGGGCAGCGGGTGGGGAAAATGTAAGAATCAAGATAGATTATGTAAAGGTACAGATCTCTAGTGATGAATGTACCAATAAAATAAATTTAAAAACTGCAGCAAAAATTATGAGATACAGACAACAAAATGCCTCATAAAAAATTTGTAAATTTAAATACACTTATTAGAAAGAAAGGAAGCTTCTAATCAATGATCTAAGCTTTCACCTTAGAGGCCGGTAAGAGAGCAACAAATTAGACCTAAAGTAAAAGAAGGAAGAAAGGAATAATGAACAGAAATCAGCAGAATGTAAAATTGACAAATAATAAGAAAAATAAAGCTAAAATGTAGTCCTTTAAAAATATTAAGAAAATTTATAGACCTCTAGGAAGACTTCGATTGAAAATGAGGGAACATCATTATGAATCTTATAGAAAGCCAAAAGGATAATCTAGGAATATTATGAAATATTTTATACTAATAAATTCAGTAATTTAGATAACATAGACAAATTAATTCAAAAACACAATTCATTTAAGTTGGTACATGATTAAAAAGAAAATATAAGTATTATATATTTCAGAAATTGTATTCTTTATTGAAAACCTTCTCATAAGGAAAGTCCATATGATTTTGCTGGTATATTGTATTAATCATCTAAGGAAGACATACCTGGAATGTAACACAAATTCTTTCAGAAGACAGGAGAGAGAGAGTACTTTACTTATTTTGTGAGGCTTGCATAACCTTGCTACCCTTATTCCTTGCAAAAAGTTTACATGAAAAGAAAATCTCAGACCAAAATCTCTCATGAGACTAGACATAAAAATACTTCACAAAATAGTATCAGAGTAAATCCAGCAGCATATAAAAGGCATTAGCAACCAAGTCGGATTTATGCCACTAATGGAATTTTATGAATCAATAAACACAAAATAAACATAATTCAACCACATTACCAGGTTTAGAAAGCAATACTCTATAATCATCTTAACAGATATTAGAAAAACTGCCAAAATTCAATACCTAGTCCAGGTAAAAATATATACATATAAGGAAGTAGGAATGGAAATAAAAATTTTCAGTCTTAACCAGAAGAATACAACAAGGAAAAAGAAATGAAAGAGGGGATAAAGGTAAAACTAGCATAATCAGCACAGGGACCAGAAAGAGGTGGAACTATGTGGACACAACATGATTGCCTATTTTTAAAATCCTAAGGAAAATATAAAGCAATACTAGTTGCTAAATGAACTTAGTAAGATCACAAGACACAAGGTTTATGAAGAAAACATCAGTTGTATTTTTATGCAAAGTGAGTAAACATAAAACACTTTGAAGTAAATTTTGCGAAGTATGTATAAGACATCAGCACTAAAAACTACAAAACACTCCCAAGAAAAGTAACAATTTAAGCAAATAAAGTGATATGTCATGTTCATGGACTGAATATCTTGGTATTTTTGAGAGTTTAATTCTAGCCAAATCGACATAATACATTCCCATTCATAATCATAAGAAGTTTCTAAACAAAAAATAAAAACTGATGAACTGATTCTAAAATGTATATGGAGAATAATTTTTCAACAAAGAGAATAAACTTGAGGGACTCACACTATTTATTAAAATGCCACAGTAATCAAGCCAGTATGGTACTGGCAAAAGGAGGGACAAATTAATGTAATAGAAGAATGAGTTCCTAGACACCAGTGAGGATAGATTGATAAAATTTGAGATTATATAAATTTTTCTGAGAAAAATAGGCTTCCTGAAGTATAAGAAGAAAATTCCCAACACAGAAGGAGACTAGGTGGTACGCTATGCAATAATAGTGACCTTTAATACTGCAAAGAACAAAAACATTAATTAGAGCTATACTAATATGATAGACATGACAGTCACCACTGTTTTTCTTAAATCACGTACATCTAATTTCATATTGATTAAAATCAACTCACTTTGCAAACACTCTGAGATGATACTCTCACAAATTTCTTATTCTATGAAAAAATGAATATTAAAAAAAAAGACTACATTTAAACTCTGAAATTCGGACCCAAGTTTTATTGTAACAGAAACCTTAGTGTTTAGAGGTGCTTTTAGAAAGTGAAGAATCGTCTTCACAATATGAATAATCATCTTACATAATGTGAATTTGGGAAGTTTATGCATAGTTAAATGGTTCAGTAATTTTGTGATGATGGTTATGGTAGTGAAAGTGACTCCTTTTATTTAAGAATAGGACAGAGAAATATGCTTAGGAGGGTGCCAGGATGGGACCTGATATCGCTAGAGCAAACTGGGGACTTCTCATGATGAAATATCTCAGAGCTGGGGTTTGCATTCAATTTGATGTAATTCTTTATTCCATATCTCTGCGACTGATGTAGGAAGTTGCACACCGTGCATTTACTTGTGTTTGTTTCCCAGCTAGATTATGAGGACCTGAGGACACGGATGCTCTGTTGCTTGACTTTGTATCCCCAATGGCAAACATTGGACCTGATCCGTGGGAGCCCAGAAGAAAGAAGCTCTCCAGTTGAGGCGGGAGGAATTTTCGAGAACGTGGAAATGTCATCTAAGTCATAAAAGAGAAAAAACAAAAACAAAAAAAAACAACCTCCCCTGGTGGAGAAGAACAAAAGGATCCGTCTGAGCAAGGTGACAAGTTCAGGGTCCCACAAGTAGTGCGGAGGAGGAAGGAACTGAGGCTTGACAGATAGGCGAGGGCCAGATTGTGAGCCCTTTGGTTCTAATCAAAATACAGTATGATCTAAACTGACTGGCTTATCTAAAGAGAACCAAACAAACCACACTAGATGACTGAGAAGGAACAGCATTTGGCAAGCAATTTCCAAACTAAAGGTGGAACAGAAATAGGAAAACAAGTCTCTGGTTACACCACCCTGCATGCGCCCGATCTCATCTGATCTCAGAAGATAAACAGAGTCAAGCCTGGTTAGTACTTGGATGGGAGAAATAAGAAAATACAATAGCACTAGTCAGTCAGTGAAACTAGGTTCCTTATCATCTACTAATAAGGTATCTGATAATTTTCATCAGAATTCTTGAACAGAGTAGCATATTTCCCATTTAGATCAGAACAAATGTTGCCATCAGTTACTGTGTGCTTGCAGACATGAATCTGTACATCAGATCCTGTTGACAAGGGCACCCAGGGCATTTGGATATCCGTGTGGGGAGACATTTGATTTGCCCTGAGCACACAGCCTCAGGACATTTCCAGGAGAAGCCAGCCTTACAGTTGCAGAGATGCTGCGGTAGATTAATTCATGCCAATACTGTCCAGTGGGATCCTAACACAATCACAGCAGCCAAAAAGGCTACAGCATCCTTTTATTTAAGCTGTTTCCTACAACAGCAGTGAAACATGGGGGAAGTTGGCAAACTCAAAAGCCTTTCTTTACATACACTACCCCAGAAATAACACCAGTGGGAGTTCCTGCTGGGTGGGTAGGGGAGAGCTATAGCACATAAATTTAGCCATCCAATTTTCCTTGTTTTTCCTCCCTTCCTGCTCTCCCTGTCTTCCTTTCCAAAATCCCCCTTTTATTATTCAGAACAGCTCCTATAATTTCTCTCTGTCCTGCCTCTGATAGATGTTTGGCATCCATGGATGTGTTTGCCCTTAATTTTTCTTCTCTTGAAGGTGTTCACAATGATTTTCTAAGGGTTACTTCCAAGTCCCTTGTGCCTACTGCAATGTGCACTCCCCAGTGGCCAGGGTCTTGCCTATCTCGTGTGCTGTCGCACCACTGCCTTGTATCTCCTGGGACACAGGCAAGTCCGTAACAGTTCAGTGAACAACTAGAGCAGCCGAGTCATTTCTGAGTTTCTCTCCCAAGCTCCCTCTAGCCACTGAATGGAAACAGCGGACACAGTTTTCTTGGTGTGACCTGGCTCAGTGTGAGCTGTGGGTCAGGGAAGAGGCTTCGCATCTCCTTTCCTCTTTGCAGCCTCACCATTTTTCTATCCCAACAGGATGACTTCTGTCATTGCCTTGTCCCCTCCTAGTTTCAGGTAGTGCTCCAGATGGACTGTCATTGGGTTCCTTTAGAGAAAAATGTCCCCTTTATGATTCAGAGCTTTGTTCGCTGAGTGCTTGGCAGGAGGATCTGCTCTGAATCAGAGCAGCCGCTGCTCATGGTGGTATGGTCCAAGCAAAACAAAGTTTATTTAAGAATCTGCCATCCTTAGATCAATAGCTTTTAAATAGCAATAATATTCTAGAGTGCAGAACTGCCTTAAATCTCCCATATTTTCATTTGCATTGAGAAGAAAAGTTCGAACTACTTCCTGCGGCCTGTGAGCTCTTCCTATCTCTCCTACTGAAGGAAAGAGGTGGGTACCCTCTGACCTTTCCACCTTCTCTCTGCCTGCCAGTTAGGCCTGCTTTCATTGCCATTTCTTTGCCAGACTCTTTTCTATCTTCAGCATTTGATGTCCTCTTTGCTTAGCTTGCTTTCTCCTATTTCACTCCTATTTCACTACCTATTTCACTGCTACTACTCTTTCAGGCTTCACCCTAAATGCTGCTTTGTCAAGAAGCTTCCTTAATCTAATGTTCAACCATTATTCTAAATCTCAGGACTCTTTTATGTTGTTTGTAACACTTTTCACAAATTGTAGCCGGGGGTTAGGTCAGTGCCACTGTGCCTGCCTCGCAAGTGCAAGGTCCTGATTTCAATCCCTGGTACCAATATATATATATTATCTGTGTGTGTGGATAGTAGCAGTAGTGGTGGTGTTGGTGACGGTGGTGGTGATTTAAACATGTTTTCATCACTACACTGAAAACTTCTCAAGGAGAGGTACTTTTTTATGACTATTATATCCTAATCACTTAGCAGAATTATTGGCACATAGATGTTTCTTAATAAATATTTAAAATATTGTCATGTTATTGTCCTTTTGTTGACTTTTTTTACTTTTTCACCTTCTTTTAGTTGCTTGCCTTGCCTATTTGATTTGCTCTTTTGGGCCTCATGGCGTTGTTGCCTTCATTGTCTTTTTCTAGGATCTTGTTTAGAATTGCTGGTAGTGCTGGTTTGGTATTCATGGAGTTTCTCAGGTGTTCTTTGTGGTGGAAGTATCTTATTTCCCCATCCATTTTGAAAGAGCTTTGCAGGATACATCAGTCTAGGCTGGAGGTTGTTCTCTTTTAGTACTTGAAATATCTCACTCCAGGCTCTCCTTGCCCTAAGGGTTTGTGTTGAAAAGTCTGCTGTGATTCTGATGGGCTTTCCTTTGCATGTGATTTGTTTCTTTTCTCTTACTGCTTGTAGTATTTTGTTCTTCTGCTGGGTTTCTGGGATCTTGATTATTATATATCTAGGTGTAGATTTTTTTTTTATTGTAGCTAGTTGGGGTCCTATATGCCTCACTTATCTGAATGTCAAATCCTTCCCCTCTGTTTGGGAAGTTTTCTGTCATTAATTCTGTGAACAGCTTTTTAAAGTCATTTGTATTTTCTCCTGCTACTTCATGGATTCCTATCAGTCTTATGTTATTCTTCTGTGCATCATCTAGGAGTACATATCAGTTATAACCATCAACGTCAATGGCCTCAACTCACCAATCAAGAGAAATAGACTGGCAAAATGGAATAAGAAGCAAAATCCAACAATATGTTGTATACAAGAAACATACCTAGTGCAAAAAGAAGCCCATAGACTGAAAGTGAAAGGATGGAAAATAATTCTCCATGTGACAGGAGCCCAGAAAAAAGCAGGGGTAGCAATCTTATTTGCAGACAAAGCAAATTTCAAACCAAAACTGATTCTAGTATTATTGATGTAGGACGGTACTGTATCATACCTCTGTGAATGTTAAATATCTTGTACCTGCTTTATGATACGTAGTAGGGACCGCGCTTTATCAGAGATATTTTTAATGATATTACTCTAGAATGTTCTCTTTCCAGATGATGATTAAGATGCTAAAAAAAAAAAAATGGTGCCAGGTACCACAACAG
>NW_022900933.1:13126786-13191990 GCF_012274545.1 Fukomys damarensis
GGAAACTTTAACTGTGCTGTCAACTTTGGAAGAAGTTATCCCAATTTACTGTGTTGAGTTGGCATTGTACAGAAATTGACATCCATATTGGTCTAGAAATGTTAATTTTTTAAAATTTAAATTTAATTTTTTATTTTTTATTTTTTCCATTTGTACAGGGGTAATGCACTATATTAAATATTTAAGGTCATATCTATGTGGGTTTGATTACAGAAACTAATAAAGTATTCTCTAAATGAAAAAAAAAAGAATAAGCTAAGACTACAAGAGCAAGAAGCAATATGAATATGTTCAGGGACCATTTTCATCTTCAGAATTAAGGATTATTTTAATGTTACATTATTGCCTTTTCTCTTTTACTTTCCTTTTTAGTTTTATTTTAGGATTCCCTATTTTTAATGTTCATACAGAGATTTCTTTAACTGAAATACCAAATAGTTTCTCTGGTGTAAAAAACTATAATAGTACACAGGATCCTAATAAGATAATTATAATGTGAAATAGGAAGTAAAGGGCTAAAGGTGTGGGGAAAGTGGGAAGGGTGGGGGAAAAGTAATAAGGGAGAGGAAAAAATATGAGAAATTGCAAAAACGGAAATAAAGTATTTGTAAATGGGGAGGGGAGGAGGGGGTGAAGGGAGGGCAGGGGCAAGGGGAAAAAATGAGAATCAAGACCTATCATGTAAAGGTACAGGATTCCAATAATTAATGTAACAGTATTATATACCTAGATTGTACCAATAAACTCAATAAAAAGAAAAAATAAAGAAAGAAATAACTAAGGAATGTGTTCTATGTAGCCATTCCCATCCTCTTTAATACAGAAATAATCTCTACAATGTCTTTGACATAGACATGAAGTGAACACTGCATCTTGAGGCAGTTATAGGGCTAGGCTGCTCTGAGTGTTATAAAGTCGAGGTTAGATCACCTATTAGATTTGAGGAGTGGTGAAGGGGAAAGAGCCAAAAATGACTTCTGAGCAGCTGAGAAAGCAGTGCTGCTACGAACAGAAGCAGGGATACAGGAGAGATGAGGGTCAAGACAGGAGCTAGAGGAGGAAGAACCTTAGATGGCTCCCACCTTGGTTAGGAGGGTGTTGGCTGGATGAAGGCACCAGCTACAACCAGAGCATAGAGGAGCACCTGGGGAAAGATGATCAGACCAACTGTAAGTATGTTGAAAATGAGGTGTCAGTCAGATATCGAGACACAGCTGCCTGGGAGAAATAGAGAGAGAGGGGCCTGGAGAGAGCAAAAAGGTCTTCACTGAGGATGGGACACAGAGCCATTGGTATGCAGGTGTTAATAGAAACTATAAGAGTAATGAGGTGACTCACAGATGGGTAGCAGAATGAGAAAAGAAAGTGGGTGGAAGAAGAGGAACCAGGAAACAACATTAAGAATGAAAAGAGAGGTAGGAGAACCCAGGAGCAAGTGCCAAGAAGAGAGGGGTCAACTGTGATACATGCTCCAGAGGACACACAAGCCATAATACCCTACATACAAATAATACATGCATGAAAGGCAAACTGCAAAACCTCTAAGGTTTCATGTTCAGGTGTGAGACTGTATGTGATGTTTATAATTAATAAAATGTCTGAAATGTGTTTAATGTTAGTAGAGAGGTGATCATTGGGCTTGTTGACTAGAAACACCATTGGAAAGTCCCTGGTAGCTTTCAAGACACCACCAAAGTTGAGATGAGGGCAACTCAGAGTAGCAAGAGAGGGGCAGGAAAGTGGAAGAGACTGAGACTGTTGGGTGAAAGGAGCTGGTAAAGCAGGAAGGATCCCAGGAAGGGCTGGGATCTAGGGCACAGGAGCAGGTAAGCAAGAGACGCATTTCTCTAAGACACAGCATGCAGGGAGGGGTTCGAGGTAAGGAGAGAAGAGTGATTTCATCAATGTTTCTGAAGAAATCATCTATTGAGAGTGAGGGAAATGGAGTGGATTCAGAGCCTTGAGAAAGGTTTGGAACTGTCACTCGGCGGGTGAGGGTTGGGTATCAACAAAAGCAGAGTGGAAGAATCACCATATAGCTGTCACAGTCTGGGTGGGAGTGGGAGCAGGCTTTATGGTGCAATCAGATGCCTTCACAACTTGCCCAGCCATCTTAGAGCCTGGGTGTGAAAATGAAGAGAGTGGTCAATGAACAAGCCAAGGCTGGGAGTTTCTGATTGTTTCTATTTGTTTTCATGTGGTTTCTCTCCACCCATGTTGTTTTAGTTTCCTTCAGTTCCTTTATCAAAAGCACCACAAAATGGGAGGCTTAAAAAGAACATGTTGCCTCACAGTTCTGGAGGCAAGAAGTTCAGAATCAAGGTGCCAGTAGGACTATGCTTTCTCTGAGGGCTCTTCCCTTGCCTTTTTATGGCCCCTAGCTTGTAGATATATCCTTCCAATCTTTGACTTTGCCCTCACATATCCAACCTCTCTGTGTTCAGTACCCATTTTCCTCTCTTTATGAGGATCCTAGTCATATTAGATTTAGAGCCCACCTCACTCTGGTATGACCTCATCCTAACTTACTAAATCTATAAGGAATTATTTCTAACTGGGGATTTGGTTCAGTGGTTCCACCGCCCGCCTCGAAAGCACAAGATTCTGAGTTCAATCCCTGGTACCAAAAAGAACCTATTTCTAAATAAGATTATATTCTGAGGCAAAAGATGGACATGAATTTTTAGGGGACAACACTAGTTAACTAAGTACACTGGTATTTGTGCACAGTGGAGACTCAAGCTTGGGGAAAGGATGACCATGAACACAGTGTCTAGAACTGAACCCCTAATGCCAGGACTGGCCTGGCCAGACACACAGGAGGAACACGTGGCATTTATCAACTGCAATAAAGCCAAGAACTCTTCCCACTTCTTTCTTTTATCCATAAAATAATTTGTATTCCAGAAAAGGCAGTTATTTAGTCATTCTTACCTCAGTGTTGATCCCTTAACATAGAGAAAATGATCCTGCCAAATGGAAAGGGAGATTAAAAGTGAGGTGAATCACTAAATTGTTAACACTATACCTATCAGCTAAGTCAGCATGCTCAGACAAAGTGAGGATTGCCTAAAATTGGTTCAGAGGTCCACATCTGTACTAGAGGAGCCAACAAATTTAAAGCATTTCATTAAGTTACTTTCCTATCTTGTCCAGGGATAGTGTATTCAAAGTCAAACCAGAGTTCAGCAGTCTAACCTGGCTGTGGCACAGGGGACTTTTCCCCATTGATGTCCTAGGTGTTGGTGGAATTTTCTTCTCCAAAGCTTTGAGAACAAGCTTCATGAACTTCTAGCGCTGAAAATAACTCAAACCATTGCCCTTGCTAGATGGATGGCACTCATAACCCAGAAAGTTGGGTGCCTTTTACCTTTTTTCCCTAGAGAGTTTGTAAAATAGAGCCCAAGGTTCTTGGATAGTTAGGTGAGATTGTATCAATAAAGGTATCTGAGAAGTCTCGGGTGGAGGAAAGAACTTAAACAGGAGGAACCTAATTCTTTGTGGGTCACATAATATCTTGCAGTGCTGGGCTTTAGCACTACTGACATCTGAGGGTCATCTAGGAGTTTAGAGCTGGAGGGACACGAGGCTTTTGTAGTTCTGCCTTTTTGTTTACAGGGGAGGAAACTGATAGGGGAAGTAACTTTCTCAAGGACACACAGGACTTTTGGCTGAGCTGGGAACAGACTCAGGTCTCTTGATTCAGCCTAGTCATCTTTTTACCATATGCAACAGCATCCAAAACAAAAATATAGGTGCAGGAAGGGAACTCAGCTCCTACACACACCTGCTATGACTTAATTGGCATTCTCCACCTCCCCCCACCCCAAAAATTCAGGTTCAGAAATGCAAAAGCAAAAAATCATTAGAGATTTACTGGCTCTTAAAAAAGCACTCTCTAAACATCTCTTCTCCCTGCCTCCATCTCTACCATCCTCTGGCAATCCATTAAAAATAGCTTTGACTTGAAATTGGCCTGAAGATCATCATTGACTCTGCAATTATATAACCCCCACAACTGAACGTATTATTATACAAGCAGAACCCGAATGAGTTTACAGGGGAGTTGTGCTCGCTGCAAGGAAAGCCAAATCCCTGCTGGAAATCTGCAGATTCTCTGAAGAGAGTTCAGGATGTACAGATTCCTCCTCACCTGAGAGGGAGCATGTGGGGGCGATGGGTGGGGTGCTCCAAGGGTCCAAGAGGGGATCAGATGCTTCCTTGTCTCAGCCTCTCCCTGTGCATCACGACCATGCAGGGCTGATACGAAGTGGACTTTGCAGACCCAGGTGGGGGCTGATGGATGAGGATGTGACTTCCTTGTCAGGAGACGGGACCAGGACTTCTCTACCCAGAGATAACATGAAGGCGACCGAAACACAGATTCTGAAAATGCTTTGCCCTATGAACACTTAAAGATCATCTTGTCTGTACAGCCCATACCCTTTTGTTTTCAGATGAGGAAACTGAGGACCCATGAGATGAAGGGACACACAGGAAACGATCAGAAAGACAGCAGCAGTGGCAGAACCAGACACCAGGGCACTTAGCTCCATGTCCTGTATGCTTTCCACATACCACACTTTAGCTCGTGTCTTCTCTTTTTCACGTCCTCCCCAAAGTTTGCAAAAGAACCTATACCTCTGATGAAGTGCTACAAAATTAAGGTTTTACAAAGGTAAATCCAGATAGCAGCCTTTTCATTGGTGGACGCTTGTCTCCGAGGAAGTACTGGGTAAAAGCAGGGATCTTTTGGTATGAAAGCCAGAGCTTCGATTTCTGTTCTGCAAAATAGGTGCACCAATGACTCTTCTTTTATGAAGTCATGATGAGGAATAAAGAGACTGACAGGAAGCACTTAGCCCAAGTCTGGGCACACAGAAGGTACTGAGGAGCACAAGCTGTCATTATTACTATAAGCCTGCACAGGAAAAGAAGGGGAATTGGCCCCAGGGCAACTGGGCGGGGAAAGGCTGCTGGAAGGAAGCATAATAATGACACACAGAGATAAAGCAGCCCACAGCTATGGTCAGAAGGGCTTCAGCATTGCACTCCTGGCTCTTACACTTATTACTGTGTGGGCTGTGAAATGAGGCAAGTAAGTCACCAAACCTTCTAGGCTTCAGGTCCGCAAAATTCAGGGACTGTCCAGGTGACACCTGAGGCACTACCACCTTCACATTGTAGAGGTCTATAAAACGTTTTTTTCCACAGTCAGAAGGAAAAGACCCTGAGGTCCTACACCTCCTGAAAAGCATTTTCCAGAACCTCTTTCCTTCCATCTATTCAACAAAGTACATAGGAGATATCTTCCAATGTCAGGCCCACGTTTCCCAAAAGAATGCCTAGGCAGGGCCGGGGATTTAGCTCAGCGGTTCGGTGGCCTGCCTTGCAAGCGCAAGGAGTTCAATCCCTGGTAACAACAACAACAACAACAAAAAGAATGCCTAGGCTTATGTTTATTTGGCATTGGGGATGTTAACTGAAAAGGGAAGAAGAGATCCTCCAAAAAGAGATGTTCTGAAAGGTCAGAGACGGGCTCTCAGACTTTGGATCTCTGACATAGTCTGGGTGGTGGCGGCGGCAAGGAATTATAAATGCCGTACCTGCCTGGACCTTCCTCCAACATCCTAAAAGTCATTTTGTGAGAGGCCAGAGGGGTACTATCTGCCAAACATACAAGGTGCATACCAACTAAGCAGTGGAAGGTGTCTAAAGCCTCACTGTGGGTCACCTGTAAGGGTCAGTTGACCCAGGCCTTTCTAGGTAGACAGACACTTCACTACTTTTCAGATACACCCATAAATCTGTAGCTTACAGGGCTGGAAGGTAAAAGAAAGCAGTGGCATGCCTTTATCTGTGTCTTTCAAACCAGTAATTTCCACTGTCCTCCTCTTCCCACAAATGAGAAACTCCAGCCACCCTTCCCGGTATGTCTGCTGGAGGACATTTGAAGACAAGGTTGGCACTTCCACCTAAGACCCAGCAGAGGTGACAGATGGGCGTCTTCCTCAAGAAACAGATTCTCAAGAAAGAAAATGCCGTGGATTGGATTTTCCTCATGAAATTTTTAGCAATGGTACCGCTATAACACAGGCATGCTAATAGATGAATTTTAGCTGAGCACAACTGTAAACAAATTCTGAATGTGCTCCTCAAACTTTTTAAAAATGTGAATAATTCAATGTGGTTTAGTGACTTCTCCTTAATAGCAAATTGGGACGTCTTACACTATAGCTGCAGATACATACCTTCCACTGTCCTCCAGAGATAATTCCCTACCTACTTCTAAGGTTGATTCTCTGTCCCTTCCATAGAGGACATCAAAGTGTGCCACCCAGATTTCCTTTCAGGACGAAGGCACTTCTTCAGCTGCCAAGGGTGTTGACAAAAACCCAGTCCCTGTGTGTAGACAGCTCTCTCATTTAAGATCAGGTCCCATGTGCGTAGGGTGGCGTGGCACATCCAGGACTAGGTGGATTCTTTGCCCCAAATCAGGACATTTCTGCAGGCCCCTCTTGGCTCTCGAGCTCCCTGTGGACCAGGATCTCTGAGGCCTTTGTGTGACTGGCATCACCTTCTACCTTCTGCGCCCAGGGGTGCTTCCTTCCCTTCCTCCACAGGGAAGGAGCTAAGACCTTAGAGCATTCAATTTTCTTCATGCAGTTCTCCCATCTCAGAATGTGATTTCTGGGGAACCTGACCAACAAGCCAACTATCGACACCTTTTGGTTGTTCCCAACCTAAAGGATCTTATTCTAGACCTCTATCAGGGATGAATTTGTCTTTTTTAAAAAACTTATTTTCTGATGCTTGCTGTCTCTGGAGAAATGGCCCCTCCCTAGGGTTAGCTAAATTCTAGCAAAGGACTCACCTGTAAGTGCACATTTCATACATACATCAACAAGCCTAAAGCCCTTACTTCCTACCAAGCCCTTCAATGGGCTATCACACTCTGGACCTGCTTTCCCCTACACATCGTGAAGCTTTATTTCTTAGGAAGTCTTAGGAAACTTTTAGAAGAACCTTCCTACGGTTACGCATCACTGGAGACCCCACCCACCTGATCTGTTCATCCTAAGAATTATGCGATGTCTTAGCTGGCAAACTATCTCAGATCTCATCCAAGTGAACATCTTCATTTGGCAGGGATGAAAGCAAGGTCCAGAGAGGGGGAATGTTGGTCACTGAAGGCTCCACAGGCTCTTCAGTGGCTAATGCAGGTTTCTGGGCCAGAAACTCCAAGCAGTAGAATGTAACAGTTATGGATCTGGGCTCTAATTTTACAGCCTGAAGTTTGAATTGGTCATCAACTACTTATGTAGCCTTGCATTAGTTAATTTACATTCCTACAATTAGTTTTTCATTTGTACATTGAGAAGGATAATAACATTATAGAGTAATTATGAAGACTTAATGAAATAATAGTACGTTATCTGCCTGGCAAGTCACGTCTTGTATAAATGCTAGATAGCGGCATGTGTTAGAGACCAATAAAGATCCTTACTCTCTTCCATTGTGTAGAATCATTGCTGGACCGATGCTCACCCACTAAGGGCTGTTTCCCACCCCCGCTTTCTACTTAGGCAGAACCACACGACTAATTGATGACCATAGAGGTCTAAGAAGAATTGGAGTCACTGCCAGGCTAAGTGAGAAGGTCATGGGTACAAAGCTTTCCTATTCTATTGACTGAATTATGCCAGAGCAACTCTGCAGTCCCAAATGGTGGAGCCACCAATAGAAGCAACCTGCGTCCCTGAGTTTTGACTTTGAGAACTGTCAGACCAGGGACATTCAACTTTGTATGAGCAAGAACTAAACACAGACTGTGAAAGCCATTGAGAATCAGGGGTTGTAAGAGTAGGTGGGATGAAATATCCTGACAAATAGTTTTGCAATTATTATTAAAAATGACACATGTTGAGGAAACAAAAGGGAAAATTAGAGTGTTTAGCTGTTATGACTCAGCTGCAATTTTGGGGTTCAAAGGTGAGAAAGGTGTGCATTTACTACATCCATACCTACACCGACCCTCACATTGAAAGACTTATATTCTCCTGCTATTAAACAGCAGAGGACAAAGAGGCAGAGTCCAAGCTGACTCTCCTTACAGGCTGAAATAGCTTTGCTGATGAATGGCTACAGGGAGGAAGCTAAGTGACTTCAGCCCCGACTGTACACTCCCCTAAAATCCCATGCAAGAATGGTAAAAGAATTAGAATCATGGCAGGAAGGCGGATAGCTGTGCCCTGGTCTTCCCTCTGCCTGTAGCTGTATGGCTAAGTGGCAAAATGTCTTGAGCCTCAGCCCCTCATCTCTAAATGAGGACCTGATGGATCTTAAGGGATCCTTCAGTTGTAATGACTTAAATTTTTATGAGTTCCTTAATTCAACAGGCATTTGTTCAGTAGTTACAAAGATCTTTAAAAGATGGTCTTGGACCCTAACATGCTCATAGTATGGCCACGGTTTGCCTGTCCTGGCATTAGACATAAGGGAAATGGTCTTTGTGCAGTGTTCTTTGCCTAGCCACTCAAAGGCTTCACTTACCCTGGCATAAAGTAGCGGAGGAAGAGGATAAGCACCACTTCACAAGGCCAAGTACTCTAAGAAAGGTATTCATTCTGGAACAGCCTGGAATTGTCAACAGTTCAGCAAAGTCTCTTTTTTCCTCCTCAGCAACTCAAAAACACTGCATTGTAGACCTTAAAAAGACCTATTATCTCATTGTCATTTCACTCATCAAGGTCACTTACCTGAAGAGTAGGTCAAGTTCAGGCTATCTATGCCAGCCATCTTGACTCATGACCTCGGAAGAAATTTGGAAAAGCATTGCTACTCTGTGTCCCTGGCGAGGCCAGGTGAGTGTTTTGCACTTCAGTGCCACCTAGATTCCTTGCTTTGGAAACTTAACGTGCTTCTTTAATGGATGTTATTGAACTAGGAAAGTCTTGATGCTCTTTTTACAGAATCTGATAAGTATTGCTATAATTATTCTGACAATCACAGCTCTGACACATGGCTGCTGAGAAGCCTCTGGACTTCCTTAAAGCTTTCAGCCTCAGTTTCCATTTATTGTGCCTTTTCAATTTTGTTTTAAAACACACAATGTAAAATTAATTATACAGCCAAACAGGGGTAGGGGGTGGAATGTGGATTGTAGGGAAGAGCCTCCAGCTACCTTCTGTTTGAAAGGATCCAACCTTCTGAGAAAACAAAAAGCCCCTCACTCCGTTGCCATGGGAACAGCTCAGCCATGCTGAGGATGCTCTGCAGGAGGCTTCCTGGAGCAGAGCTGGGGAGAGGGCTTTCTTTCCGGTGAGTCAGGGAGGCTGTGAAAAAGCAATTCTGTCAGCTCTTCTGATTCCTGCAAAGGCTAGGACTGTGGGGCATCGTTTTTTCACAATGTTAACCAGATGGCAAGAAAAGGGGCCATGGCCCGAGATTCGCTCCACATGATTGTGGTGCCGGGCTCTCTGTTTAAGGACTCAGACTCTACTGCTACCGCTCTGTCCCTGTCCTACCAGGACAACTCTTTGTCTGAAGGAGCCAGAGATATAACCAAAAGAGATCTGTTATACCAAGGAAGACCTGGAGATAGGAGACAGGGGACGTGACCGGAGAGGCTGGGCAGCCACAAGTCTCTTTTATATGACTTTGGAATCCTTTATTGCCCTCACCCCCACATCACACAGTCAAACAAAGGTTATCTGTGATTATTGTGTCCTGGCCCACTTTTTCTTTTGCTGTTTCACAGGAAGACTCACTTCTCAGCCCACTCCCAGCTGTTTCTGACTCAGATATACACCCATGGGGGCCACAGCCCTCCAAACATCCCTTTTGAAGAGCTCTAGCTTTACCAGGTCAAGGACAGTGGGGAGGACTCTGATGGCACAGACGTTGAAAGCACGGGCTCTGATGTCAGGCTTGGCCTTGTCTGGCTTGGCCACTTCCTGCTTTGTGACCTGGTGCAGGACACTAAATCTCTGAGTGTCAGTTTCTTCATCTGTAAAATGGATAACAGTAATATCTGTCTCATGGGATTTCTGGGCATATTGTTGGATATGCTGCATGAATAACACGTAGCCAAGTGCCTGGGACATAATGGGTGATTAATAAATAGACTTAGAGAAAAATTTAAAGTTTGACTAAGTGAACTTTACAATTATCCCACATGTAGGAGACTGTGATTTCTATCCTCGCTTCTCTAGAAAATATATAATGTTCATCCTCTATGTTTAGGATTATTTTAATTTTTTAAAAAGTGTTTTCACTATACCTTTTTCTTATTCTTCCTTTAAAATTGTTTACACTAAAAACAAAGCATGATGTAGAGAGATGCAATAAAGTGCTACCAATGTGTCTAGTGGTGGGAGACTATCTGGAGCCTTTTCCTTTTATCATGGAAATAAAATAGTTTAAGAAGTGGTGTTAGCTAATATTCTATCTATGTGATCTCTATTCTCTTTTTGACATCTATAAAGAGATCTTAACAATTCCAGAACTTTAATTATCTTTTCCACTGAAAATATTTTCAAGTCTCCCTCTCCAAGTCTGGCTTCCTTCCCAGCCTGTAGTCCCCTAGGACTAGTGTACATCTGTGAGGAGGAGCCAGAAGAATCCATAATTAACCAGTTGCACATGGTTTGTCACTGCTTACGAAGCCCTGCCGCCCTTAGTTTATTTAGTACCCCAAATAATTCCGTGATGGGACTACCGATGTCATCATTCATATTTTACAGAAGAGACAATTTAGAAAAATCAAAAGGCTGGCCTACTCTGTTTCTGTTTCAATCAGCAGATAAATGGTGGAACTAGGAATCAGAGCCTGTGTATGCAGATGCTCCTACTGGAAAGTTTCCCTGAGGGTAGCATGTCTGGCCATTCCAAGATGATTCTTTCTACACTAAAAGTGTTATCTCCACCTGCCTCTCTCTATTCAGTGAAGGCATCCATCCGCCAGTCCCCACTGCCTCACCTCTGTCTCTCTCTGTCTTTGTCTCTGTCATGCTCTCTCTCTCTCTCTCTCTCTCTCTCTTATGCAATCATGATGTTCTATCAATTCTTCTCTTTTAATGTCTCTCAGATTGTCCCTTTTCTCCATTCCTACTGTGGCCCCTCATATTTAGGCTCTTGTAACCTTATCTCTGGATGATTCAACTATACAACTGGTCTCACTATTGGCAATATAGTAACTAGGTCAATTTTATTTCTAGTCTTGTGATAGTTATCTGAGTAAGATAAGAAGTAAGAAAAGGCCAACTAATTGGATTAATGTAGTTCAGGGTGTGGCTGAATGGATTTCCTGAAAATGGAAGACCCACCCTGGGTGTGAATGGGACCAACCAATAGGTTTGTTGCTTGAATGGAATAAAAAGGGGGAATGAAGCAAGAAGGCTTGCTTCTGTGTTTTCAGGGGAGCTCTAGTCTTCACCTTCACCTTGGACATCATCTCCTGACTTCCAGAGCAGACCCTCCAGCCTTCCATCACAGAACCTTTGGCCTCCTGATAGAGAGTTGCACAGGACAACACAGAGAGCTCCAGGTCTTCAGCCTCTGACTGGATCTTTTGAATCTCCAACATTCAGACAGCTTGTGCACTCTTCCACACCTTACTGCAATAGGCCACTGTAAGCCTACCTTGAAAATCCTTACATATTTATGTATCTTATATTGTCTATTTTGCTAGTGAGCACTGAGCGATACAAGTCCCTGGATTAAAAAGTGTCAATAGCTCTCGATTGCCTATAAAATAAAGTTCAAAATCACTGCCTGACAGACAAGACACTATCAAACCTCCCTAACCCTCTTTTTTTTTTTTTTGCATAAACATGGTTTCTGTGATAATCTGCTTTCCATTACTATAATAAATACCTGAGTAATACACTTAGAAAGAGAACGATTTTAGTTTGGATCACGGTTTTATAGGTTTCAGCTCATGCTCATTTGGCCCTTTTGCTCAGGGCCTGTGATGGCATGTCATGGTGCAAGCACATGGCAGATCACAACTGGTCATCTCATGATCTCATGCCTATGACAAAAAGAGAAAGAAGAGTCCAGGATCCACTACACTACCCCCTTCAATGGCATGTCGCCAATGGACAGAAGATGTCCCACTAGGTCCTGCCTCTTAAAGGTCCACCACCTCCCAGCTTTTGGGGGACATTCCAGATAGAAACCAAAGCACTCCCTTATTCGGCCATCCAGCTATGGCCACATGCACATGACCTGTCCAGAAACAACAAATGAGTTTTTCTCAGGTGCCAAGAAATCAAAAGGTGATATCTACCTATAGTCCACTGTTGAAAGGCTTATAAGATCATATTTGACCCAGAAAAAGGGTAACAAAAAATGAGTAATATTTGCCATTATTGAAAGAGCAGTGAATGACATTCCTTTTTATTCTTCTTCTCATCTATGTCTTTCTTTGAAACCTAAGTTGTAATCTTGTCTTCTCTCCCAAATCTAATTCCTCTGCAGTCACTTCACACATACCTTGCACACAGCGGGTACTCAATAAATTTTTAAAAATTGCTCCATAAAATTTTATAAAATTTTGCATTTTAAGCTAGAGTACAAAGCAGACACCCCAGAGGATAGAAAGTTTATTCTTAATCTAAGGAGTTTTTGCTTTTAAACACTCATACCTGGGCCTCATCCCCATAGGTTCTGATTTTATTAGTCTGGGATAGATTTGGAACTAGTAGCTTCTAAAGCTACTCAAGGCTGAGAAACACTGGATTTGGAAAGGGGAGTAGATCTCAGAAGTCCTGGTCTTACTAAATAGCTGTAAAATCATGAAGAAATCACTTTTCTGGATTTCCATTTTACCTTTAGAAAATAATGTAGTTCTACTGTACTATTTTTATAGCTCATTCATTCTCTTCTTTTCCCAAAGAATTTCCACCTGTTCTTACTTTGGGTGAATTTAAGACCTTTATCAGATGCTCCCAAAATTAGAAGAAAAAAAAAGTATAACATATATTCTTTTATTTGTTATCTTTTTCCCAACAGGCCCTAGCTATTGGAAATATCACTTTTTCAATCAATCGACTGATGATAAGAAATAAGAATCAGATCAAGAAGCCCCATCCATCGCATTGTTAAGTATGTATAGTTGACATTTTCTTGCATTTATGAAATGTACCATGAGAAAAGTCCTGCTGGGTGTGATGGTGCATGCTTGAAATCCCAGCACTTGGGATGCTGAAGCAGAAGGGTCACTATGAGTTCAAGACCAGCCTGGGCCACATAGTGAGTTCCAGGGCAATCTGAACTACATAGTGAGACCCTGTCTCAAAAAAAAAGTTCCTAAACTTGTCTTAAAAACCAGATTGTCACTTTTAAGTAAGGAGTTTCTTACATAAGGAGTTTCTTGAAATTAAAGACTTAATGAATTCCTACAATCAGTGAAATTGAAAATGTAATTAAAGCTTTACAAACAAAGAAAGGCACGGGCCCCAATGGCTTCACTGATGAATTTTAAAAGACATTTAGAGAAGATATATTGCCACTACTCTTTAAACTCTTCAATGAAATTGAAAGGGAAGTAATACTTCCAAATTCATTCCTGGAAGCAAGTGTTACTTTGATTCCAAAACCAGGGAAAGACCCAACCAAAAAAGAGAACTACAGGCCAATCTCCCTAATGAACATAGGTGAAAAAATCCTCAATAAGATACTGGCCAGCAGAATACAGAGTGTCATCAAGAAGATCATACATCCTGACCAAGTCGGACTTATCCCAGGGATACAAGGATGGCTCAACATACATAAATCAATAAATGTAACACTCTATATTAACAGAGCCAAGGACAAAACCCATATGATCAGCTCAATAGATGCAGAAAAAGCATTTGACAAAATTCAACACCCATTCATGATAAAAATTCTACAGAAAATTGAAATAGATGGTCTTTATCTCAACTTGATAAAGGCTTTCTATGAAAAACCAACAGCCAGCATCATACAAAGTAATCAAAAACTGAGAACCTTCACACTAAAATCAGGAACGAGACAAGGATGTCCACTATCACCACTCCTGTTCAATATAGTTCTAGAAACATTAGCCACAGCAATTAGATGAGAAATAACTAAAAGCAATAAAGATAGGAAAGGAAGAAGTTAAGCTGTCATTTCTGATGCTATTATAGTTCACATAGAAGACCCCAGAAACTCTGCCAAAAGATTCCTAGACTTAATTGACAGATTGAGTAGAGTAGCTGGATACAAGGTAAACACTCAAAAATCAATAGCCTTCATGTACACAAGTAACAGACTCACTGAGAGAGAAATTAGGGAAACAATTCCTTTCACAATAACATCCAAAAAATAAAATATCTAGGAATCAATCTAACAAAGGAGACAAAAGGCCTCTACACTGAAAATCACAGCACTCTGAAAAGAGATAGAAGACAATATAAGAAGATGGAAAGACTTCCTTACTCCTGGGTAGGAAGAACCAAGACAATGAAAATGGCCATACTTCCAAAGTTTCTATATAGATTCAATGTGATCCTGACTGAAATCCCAACAGTATATTTCATAGAACTTAAGAAAACAATCCAAAAATTCATTTGGAACCAGAAAAGATCTAGAATAGCAAAAGCAATTTTAGGCAACAGATACATGAAGGGGGAATCACAATTCCCAACTTGAAAATATACTACAAAGCCACTGTGATAAAAACAGCATGGTAGTGGCAAAGAAACAGACTCAAGGATCAGTGGAATAGATTAGAAGATGCAGAAACAACCTTAGACATACTCAGCTACCTCATCTTTGACAAAGGAGCCAACCATCCTCATGGGAGGAAAAGTAGCCTCTTCAATAAATGGTTTTGCAAAAACTGGATTTCAACCTACCAAACATTAAAACTAGACCCCTATCTTTCACCATGTACTAAACTAAAATTAAAGTGGATTAAAGATTAAATATTAAAATAACACTGAACTTGCTGGAAGATAAGTTAGGTAGAACCCTCAAAGACAATGGCATAGGAGAAGATTTTATGACCAAATCCTCAGTAGCATGGGAACTAGCCCAAAGAATCAACAACTAGGATCTCATCTTATTAAGAAGCTTCTGCACTGCAACAGAAACCACCAAAAGAGCTGAGAGACAACCTACAATGTGGGAAAAAAATTTTACCAGCTGTTCCTCAGACAAAGTGCTACTATCTAAAATACATAAAGAACTCAAAAAAATAAGACCACCCCAAATACAAAGACCCAATTCAAAAATGGGCATCTGAAATGAACTGACATTTCTCAGACAAACAAGTAAACACAGCAAATAAATATATGAAAAGATGTTCAACATCACTGGTCATGTGAGAGATGCAGATGAAAATAACACTGAGATTCCACCTCACCCCAGAAAGAATGGCTAATTTGGGAATGGAATTAACATGGGAAAAAGAAAAAAATTGAAACAGAGTCTTTGTAGATAGAGAAGGGTGGAGAGGTTGAAAGGAGGACAGGGGAATAGGGGAAAAAATAAGAACCAAGATGGATTATTGTAAAGGTGCAAATTTCCAATGCTGAATGTAGTTATATTGTATACCTTAAATGTACCAAAAAAGTTAATTAAGGAAGTAAAAAAAAGAAGTCAACCAGTAACAAATGCTGGTGGGGTTGTGCAGACAAAGGAACACTTCTCCATTGTTGGTGGGAGTGCAGACTGGTGCAACCACCATGGAAATCAATGTAGAGATACCTCAAAAAATGATGGGTGGTCCCATTTGACCTAGCTATTCCCCTGCTGGGTGTCTTCCCAAAAGAATTAAAAGAATCGTACAACAGTGATATATGTGTGCCCATGTTTGTAATGCCACAGACTGTATTAGTTAAAACTAGGAAACAGAATTGCCCATCAACTGGAGACTGGATAGAGAAGATGTGGTTTTTCTGTAAAATGGAATACTAATCAGCCATAAAGAATGAAAACCTAGTCAGTTATAGCTAAATGGATACACACTGAGGCGATACTCTTAAATAAAATAAATAGGACACAAGGGTAAATGCCGAATAGTTTCTCTGGTGTGAAAAACTGAAGTGTAAATAAGGCTCAAATTGTATAATTGATAATGTAAAATAGGAAGAAAAGGTCTAAAGGTAGGGATGTGGGAAGGATAGGGGAAAGGAAAGAAAAGAAAAAAATGTGAAAAGAAAAAATGGAGACAAAATATGTGTAAATAAGGAAGGGTGGAGGGGGTGAAGGGAGGGCAGGGCAATGAGGAAAAAATAAGTTCCAAGATTCATCATGCAAAGGTACAAGATCCCAATGATGAGTGTAACTACTGCATACCTAAAATGTACCAATAAACCTAATGGGAACAAAAAGTCTTAATGAATCCCTAATATTGCTTAGAATAAAGGGGCTGTGGGTAGACTAACCAACGATTTTTTTCCAGAAGAGCTCATAATATAACTGAAGATATAAAATTCATGCACACACAAACATACCACACACACACATACGCCACTACCAACTTAGAAAACATAGGTCTCTTTGACCTTAGAGTGCCGCTATTGTCCAAAACCTGGCAGCAAGTTTATTTAGGCATGGCCAATTCCTGGCCATTGGAAAGGGCTTCCAGAATGCCTATTAATTGTTGAGCATAGCAGGAAGTAACAAAGACATCTTCAATACTTCCAAACCTGTCTGCCTTCTATTTCCCTAGTAATGACTCCTAGATTCATCCCGAGTAACATACATGCAAATTAGACTAGAGTGAGTCAGAAAGGATGGGGTGGGATGGAAAAAGGTAACTTGTGTGGTAGATACAAAATTTAGAACCAAATGTTCTGTTCATTGAATACAGAGTCTGGGTGACGCTGAGACAAGATTCAGAGGATAGGGTGAGTGCAGGGCTGGTAAAGATCAGTCTTTTGGATGCTGTGTGTTAAGCAGGCAGACTTTTTCAAAATTTCCCAGAATCTTATTTGGTTGTTTATTGATAATATTGTAGACCAGCTGTGTTGGTCAGCTTTCTATTACTATAACAAATATCTGAGATGATCAACTTTTTACAAAGAGAAAAGTATTATTTTGGCTCACAGTTTTAGACATTTTCATGTTTTGTGCCTATGTTGGCACATCATGGCAGGAATGCATGGTGGAGCAAAATTGCTCACCTCATGGCTGAGAAATAAGAGGAAGAGACCCTGAATGACCTAAAAACCTCCTACTAGGCTCTCTCTCTTAAAGTTTGCATCACTTTCCAACTGTGCCAAGCTAGGGAACAAGACCTTGACATATGTCCCATTAGGAGATAGTCAAAATCCAAACTATCACCAGTGTTCTTTGGTCACCTACAAACAGTTGGCTCTCAATTCTAATCATTTTTCTTCCAATTGAGCTGTTGAGTGTGAACAGTAGTCGGTGAAGTTGATGGTGATGGACTACCTATGTGAGTCTGCCTACCTGGGACCACCACCAGGAAATGTCTCACCTATGCTAAAATTTCTTTGCTTAATTCCACCTTTAGATGTCCCCTTCTGAGAGCGGTTGGTTTGTTACGTGCTTTCCAAATATAGCTTCACAGAATGTGTGCCATTTTGTCCAATCCCAGATTTTACAGATGAGAAAATCGAGCCCTTCTAGACAGGAGACTTGCCCATGATCCACACTAGGTGGTGTTATGATTATGACACTCTGGTGGGGGTGCTAAGGTCTAAAAGATACTGTGAGGTATAAGGAAATCGTGTTAGCCTTTGGCATTTCCTTCTCTTTGGTGATCTCATCTAACCCCCATATCTTCTACATTAGAGGTGACCCTCTAATGGGTGTGTCTCACTCATCCCATCCTAAACTTCAGGTCTCTACTTCTAATTCCCAGTATCTCAAAAGCAAAATGCTCCTAATGAAACTCATCATTGATCCCCAGCTACCTTACTAACTTGTTCCTTACTTTTGGATTCTTCATCACAAAGTCAATGCTACCCATCTTATCATGCTACATCAAAATCAGGCAGCCATCCTTAAAGTTTCCTTCCCATTTTCCTTCATGGTGTTATTCAGTCTCCAAAGATTTGGAGTTCCTTCTCATCCATCTTCCCCGTCTCCTTCAGTAGACACAATCCAGGCTCCCACCACCCTTCACCTGCATTACTACGCATTGCTATGACAGTGGCCTTAATCAGTGGCCTTCTAATTTGCATTCTCCCCTTCTGCTGCTTATCCATTCTCCATATGGCTGTCAGACTAACTTCCAAAACACATATCTGTCATATCATTTCCTTGCTCAATGACTTCTATGATTGCTTTACTGCCCATACAGCAATACTCAAAACTGTTGGTCTAAGATTTCTATTATTTGGTTAGACTCTGAAGTTCTTCCCTTCTCAACCCTGTGTCTGCCACATTTAACTCTCACTCCTGCCTCAGTAGATCATATGCTCCCTTCTCTTGACCAGCATTGTCCTTCCTTTCACATTGACAAAGCCCTACTTCTTTGATTCACCCTTTAATGAAGCTGTGTCCCTCCCCACATAGTCCCTCTGAATTTTTAATGTTTTAATTTGATGGCACATGGTGATTTAAGACTAGGAGAAGATGTTAGATGATGAAAAATGTAGAGACAATAGGAGAGGGTGACTTTTTTTTTTTTTTTTTCAGGGATCAAACTCAGGATCTTGCTCTTGCGAGGCAGGCATGGTGCCCCTGAGCTAAATTCCCAGCCCTGAGTGGCCTCTTTTTATGTGTTTCCTCTTCACTGACCAATGGGTCAAGCTTCAGGCTATTAGAAAGTTTCTGTCCTGCCTTGATACCTTGTGCCTGCATTGTAAGTTTTCCCATTGAATTACATGATAGGTGTGGGTATGAGTTTTCTTTTCCTACCAGTTCCAAAGCTCATGCAGAAAAAGAAAGATTTCTGAAGCTAGGATGCATGGGCAATTGTTAATTTTATCACCAGGTTGACTATCATTAATTGTAGTTAGAGGTAGGTTTAGTGGTTACTGTGGGAGGCTACACACATGAAGTAAGTCTCATTATTGGCTTGAAATTTGGGCCTAAATACGAAAGCCTAATTCCTGTACTGGAGGCCAGACCTTGAGAAGTACATCTTCCTGTATAGTGTAGATGTTTTAAAGGAGATTTAATGGCCTTGCTGACTGATGTTAACTCACTTGAAGTTCACCTGCAGACTGAGGTACAATAAGGCAGCTTGCTAGAAGGTGGAGCTGGGCTCCCTGTGTTTGTTTTTGTCATGTGTGTGTGTGTACACACAGGTATAATACTTCTCAGGATCACTGTTCTCAGGTCAGCTGTCCCGCAGTTCTCTGTAAGAAGGACACCTGCATCCACGAAACGACCCTCAAGCCCGGCTAATTGACCTGAATGGAAGAACTCTTCTGGGAATCCCCAGGGGCTTGTCTGGGGAGAGCATGAACACTCATAATACAAAGGCAGAAAAAATAACAACAGTCCGTCTTGGCGCCCTGGCTATAAATGGCTCATTTACTCTGGCAAGAGGAATGGAGTTTTAATGACAAATTGAAATGCTGCACAGCAGGCTTGGCTGTGTGCTGTAAATTATTTGAAATAGGCGCTATGCCTTAATAAGAAGGGAACTGCTTTCTGCTGTGGAATCTGGATGTGGCTGTGCAGTGAGAGCCACTGGCATCCCCATCCTCACTCCCACCCAACCCAGTTTTTCCCTACACTGTCTCTAGGCCTACTCTTTCCTGCCTGTGGGCCATGAGGGATGACTAGGTGGGTTGCAGCAGTGCATTTTCTCTCCTGGAAGGCCAAAGGGATACAGTTGGGTTTCACAGCTCTCAGGGTCAGAGAACACAAGGTTCAAAGGTAACTGCCCATTTGTCCTGTTGAGAATTTCCTGGCCTTTCCTCCATGCAAGATTCATCTTCATAAAGGAGAAGGGCACTTGAGGACTATGTTGGGAAGGTTTAGTGGCACAAGAGAACACAAGGTTCAAAGGTAACTGCCCATTTATCCTGTTGAGAATTTCCTGGCCTTTCCTCCACGCAAGATTCATCTTCATAAAGGAGAAGGGCACTTGAGGACTATGTTGGGAAGGTTTAGTGGCACACCAGGAGATGTAAATGGTCATGCCATCCATATCTTTCAAAAACACAATGTCTGTCAACAAGCAGTTCTTGGGGATAGGAGTCATGCCAGGGCGGCAGAGACGGCGTTCGTAAAATTTCCATGCCTTCCATTACATTTCTCAGTCTTCCTTGCAGCTGGGGTGGGTCATGTGACCAGGTTGGCCCATGGACTCTCAGGCATTTGAGAGTCTAGGTGCCGCCCCCCACCATCTCCCGATCTTCTTCCATGGTGATCTTGCAGCCCATCCACTTCAGATGAAGTAGTCATGAGATGAAGAAGGGCAACATGTTCCACAGTGAGCTTTGTATTCTTGTGAAGAAGAAATAAATCTTTATTGTGTTAAGACTGTTAGGTTTGGGGTTTCAAGGTTTACTTCTCACTGCAGCACACACTGTCTATAGCAAGTAATATGATCACCGCCTCTGTGGCTTGCACTTGGAACTGTGTTTCTGGGAGCTAGGTAGTAAGTTCCCCGTCCTACTCTCATGCATTACTCCTATCTGCATTAAAGGCTGACTAATGAGCAATGGCAACACAGTCATCCAGGCCTGCATCCCAGTCCTGGCTCTGCCACTTACTAGCCAATCTCACACAGCTCATCTACCTACTCTGAGCCTCAGTTTCTCCCTTTGTAAAACAAGACCATCTATTCTGGTAAGCCACTGAAACAAAAAAGAGGTTTTTTGTGCAAAAAACCCTTAATGCAGTTCTTGACACATAATAGGGCTCAGAAATGTCAGTTCTTCCCTTCTCCTAAATGTTACCCTTCTCTGGCTGTGATATGGTCCTAAATGAACTGAGCATAACTGACCCTGAGAACTGCTATCTAAACCTTTGAATATTCTGTGTGCCACTTACTGGTTGTATTTCCTTAGGCAAGCTGCATAAACTCTGTGCCTCAGCTGTACCATCCCTATTTCATCCTGGGAGAGGAAAGAAATCTCTGGCTTTGGGTTGTTTTGTTGATTAAACAAATGATATCAACTAGGTAATTTGAGTGATACATAATAACCACAACATATAACAGTTGCCTTTGATTATTATTATCCTCTGTATTGGCTAATCTCACCTTGAAAAAGCCATCTACTAGCAGCTTTTGTGTATATACGAATTAGAGACCTTTGGATCCAGAAGTGTTACTTACATAGACTTCAAAAGAGGTGGCATATTTTTCTGCGCCTGACTTGTTTTAAAACCCTCCTCTTCTCTAGGATGGCTCCCAAGACCTGTATGGTCAAGTTTTCTTAAGTATTTTGGATAATTACAATGATACAATATAGGCTAGGAGAGGACAGGGGAAAAGGAAACTCCATCTGGATATGCAAAATGAAGGTTTTCCCTGAACTTGCACTCATTTATCCTCCAAGCATTTCTTTAGTGCTCTCTGTCTTCCAGGCATTGGATCAAGCACTAGAGCTGAAGAGAGGACATGACAGACACATAAACAATGTTATGCAGTAATGTTAGGGGGAGGATAGAGATCTAAGTAAAATATTTTAGGAACGATCAAGGAACAACAGCTAAAGCAGTGCCTTCCTTGGTCATGTGGAGTGTGTGTGTGTGTGTGTGTGTGTGTGTGTGTACAAGAAGTGATCTACATATTGGGAGTTTCTGGAAAAGAAAGGGAGAACAGTCAAGACAAGCAAAAGGAGGAATAACAATCATGTAAAGGTACAAGGTCCTAATGATGAATGTAACTGTATTGTATAACTAAAATGTACCAATAAACTTAATGGGAAAAAAAGGAATAACATATAGGAACAGAGTCAATAAACGGGTCGTAGTGAGTGAATCAGAGACTGTGGAGGGCTGCTAAAACAGTGAGGAGCAATGAGATTGGCAAGGTGCACAGCCCAGGTCACAGAGGACGCTGTCTTCCAGGATGATTGTGCATGTTCTGTTGACAGTGGAGAGCCACTGAAGAGTTCCAGGAACAAAGCTTACTTTGGTATCCTGTGAAAACAGATCTGAAGGGGAGTGAGCTCTACAGGCACACAGACCTTAGGAAGCATTGTAATAGAAAAGAATAGAAATATGAAGGCCTGGTGTAGGGCAGTGATACGTATATAGAAAGAAGAGGATGAACTTGGCACATGTCGTGTCTGCGAAAAAGAAATGTTAGAAGGAAGGACATGTAGATGGATTAGATGTAAAGCAAAGGAAGAAGGGTTTGAATGAATCCCAGGTTACTAACGCCAGTTTTATGGGAACTAAAAGAGTTTTATGGGAAAGACAAATGGATTTGCTGAGTTGGAGATGCCTGTGAAACATTGAGAGAGAGTGATCTAGCAGGCAACTGGATATATAGCTAAAGTGGTAGATTTAGGTATTGTCAATATGGAAGTTAGAGTTTTATGGGAAAGACAAATGGATTTGCTGAGTTGGAGATGCCTGTGAAACACTGAGAGAGAGCGATCTAGCAGGCAACTGGATATATAGCTAAAGTGGTAGATTTAGGTATTGTCAATATGGAAGTTGTGAATAAATTTGAGTAGACGAAACAGATCAAGGAGACTGTATAGCAAGAACTAGGAGACTAAAGGTGGGGCCCTTAAGACCTGTGATAGCAGTGTTTATGGGTCAGCATGAAGAAAAAGCTCCCAGTGAAATAGATGCAGACTGAGAAGAGTCAAGAGGATGCTCTGTATTGGAGCAGGTGGGCATGGGGCCTGGATGGAATGCCAGTAATCGAGGGTCGGGTGCAGCAGAGAAGTCTTGGTAATCTCAGAGTAGAGATCAGACTGCAGAGGACTGAGGAATGGAAAGAAGTGGAGACACAGAGACATGGAAACACTGGATGGGACGTGCGGGTGGGAAAGCATAGAAGCTGAAATGATGTAGAAGGGAGAAACAAACAGTGGGGTTTCTGCCATGTTTTAGAATCATACAGGGTTTGGTTAGAATCTCAGCTTGCATTCATCTTTGAGGTTTGGGGTAGATCATTTAACCTGTATTTTTTTTTTTACCAGTTTCTTTTAATGTACTAAAAGATAGCTTTGGGGCTATATAATAGGTACCCAGTAAATGCAGTTTGTCAACCCTAAAGTAGATCATTTAATCTAAGAGTCTATTCATCATCAGTTTTTTTTTTAACATAGTAAAAAAATAGCTTTTGTAGTAGGCAGTAGGTGCCCAATAAGTGGACTTTATTAGCCCCAAGGGAGATGAGCTGATACAGAGGATTGAGGAGCTCAGGTAATCATAGCCCATGCTGGGCATCTGGGAATTAATTGAGAGACTGCGACCTTCACATTCTTTTTGTGGGCCTAGCTATCCACTCATTTTTCAGAAGACAACACCCAGTGACAAGCAGAGGCACATACAACAGTTACTGATTTCCTCCTAATTCTTCCACTTTAAATCCATTTGAAGGATGAAGGCACAACATGGATGCTTTCTAATCACTCACACGGATAGCCAGAATGGTTGACATGAAATTTACACGGGTAGTTCATGGTGCAGCTGCAGCAAGCTAGATCCTTCACTCTTCCTGTGGTATCTGGTTGAAATGAATTAAAAATGGAAGGACCAGCCTATTTTGGGTTGGTGAGTCCCCTTCTGATGATCACTTCTTGCTCAGTTCAGAATGGGAGAAAGGAAACCAAACTAAGAAGTGATAACCCTCACCAAAGAAACAGCAAAGGCAGGAAATGCTGCAGGCTTCACTGGAACACTTGGGGGCCCACCCCCTTGCACTATAGATAGCATTTGAGCTTAGTAGTAAGAAGGAATCCCAGTATGTTAGCGCTATAAAAAATTATGCAACAACCAACTCATTTTACAGATGAAGAAACCTGTTTGCCAGGCACATGGGAAATCAATCTATGGCCAAGCTGGGACTAGAACTGAGGTGTTCAGACTTCTAGTCACAGAAAAGTCATTGTGTGTGTGCAGTGGGGACAAACAAATGGGGTTTTGGCTACTTGGACTGGAGACTTGCTACCAGAAGTAGCTCAGAGAGCAAACATGGAGGAGACAGGAAACCCTTTGTCCTACGCCCCAGTTCCACTTCAGGGCAGCCCTTTGAGGGATGATCCTGGCAGTTGGGTGTTAAAAGAAGGGTAGACATCTAGACTAACACGATAAATTTGTCTTTTCGTGTTACTAATGAATAGCTGGCCTTGTCAGTAAACTTGTGTTGGTTGTCAGCCCCAAGGAAGGCGAGCCGGGACAGAGAATGTAGGAGCTCAAGTAATCACAGCCCACCCCAGACATGTGGAGATTCCCTGCCTAATAGAATGAAATCTTAATTTATTTTGTGGGTCCAGGCCCCGATTCACCTCTCTGCTACCTGTCCATGGCAGCATCCTTGATTTCTCTGCTTATCTTTGACTGTGGCTTTCATATTCTAAGTTACTGCCAGGCTCTCCACTCAATAAAAATCAAAACTCAAGAGCCAAAATAAAGAAACAAAAACAAAAATTAAACAAAAAGCATTAGTTAGGAAACCTTTCCTTTTTCCAAATACAGCTTCCTCCAATCTCCCAAACCAAACAGATGCTTTTCTGAAGTTACACAAAGGAAAAACAAGCTTCCTTCCTTGCTGGCATGGCCATAAAACCATGGTTTTTATCACTTATTTGAGGGGGGGAAAAAAGAGAGGCCTGAAGGTAAAGAGAAGAAAGATAATAAAATAATGCAAATGATGTTCTAATGTGTTTAGAGTTGAAACAGCATAACCTCAACTCAAGGGGCTGCACAAGCGGTCCAGGCACCAGGGTCTGAGATGGTCTGTCCAAAGATGGTGGGACCTACAGCCACCTCTTCCTTCACTATCACTCAGCAAAGAATACAACAGATCTGGGAACCCCTCTGACACCAGCAAATGCCCTAATGCACTCTCGGGTGGCAATATCCTGTTCAGAACAAGGCTCCCTGAAGCTATAGGAGAGCATGTCTTTCGGCAAAGACCATGTATGGGCCACATCCGCTGATAAGTGGGCTCCCACTATGCCAGTCATCAAAGCCAGGATGCCCCCCACTGACAATTATCAAACCAACATCTTCCAGCCTATGGAAATTCAAGCGAAAAAGGGCAACAGAGAGACAGGCTGAAGGGAACGTTGAGATGGCAACCCAACTCTGGTAGAAACCAAATTTTGGAGTGTGGGGGAGCTCTTGCAAGACTGCAGAAGATGGGGTTTTAGAAATAACTGAGTCAGGAGAAAGCCACGGTGATGGTGGACCAAGCTCAGGGGATAGGTCCGAAAATACTTCAGCTTTCAGCCCAGATTTACTCCAGGCCTGCTTTTCAGTTTGCGTGTTCCTCTCAGCTCCCCTCATTTCCCTCGAGCCAAGCGCTCCTCTTCCCCACTTTTCAGCTGCTGTTTGGGGTGGGGACTTGTTAGCTTCTAACCTCATTATGCTGACACATTATGCTGCTTCGATGCTGAGAGATACATCCAGCCCTCACAGCCAGTCTATGGAAAAATCATGATGCCAGCACCTTCTACCATGGACTTGATTTTTCTGTCGGCCCTCGGCATATTCTCTTGAGTTCCCGAGTACTACTTTGCCTCATCTATCTACCGAGCAGTGGCTACTTTGGGGGAAGGTGCTCTGGTGACTTTGTTTCCTCTCCCAGGGTTTTTTATATTTGCACCAGGGACTGAGAAATTATGTTTCTGATAAAAGCAAGCTTGCAATGTTGGGTAAAGAAATATTCCTAATTTTCATCTTTGCCTTTTCTTATTCCTTTCCCATCCACACCACTGCCAACCCCAAATCTGATCCTCTCTGGGTTTTCCCAAGCAAAGTAAGTGATATCACTATCCCCTAATGATTAAAGTAAAATGCCTCAGTATCAGTCAAGGTCCTTCCTTCCTTCACCCTATCCAATCCATGAACTCCATCCACTGTTCCCACCTCTACTGCTGCCGCCTTAGTCCTGTCCTCACCACCTCACTGGTACCAGCCTTTATGAGTCACATACTCACCAGTTTCCATCCTCACCACCCCAAGCCCATCTCACATGGCAGCCTTTAGAGCATACATCACCTCATGCCATCTACCTGCTTAAGGCACCCAGGACTTGCATGCAGCACAAACTCCTTACCGTGGTGTTATGGGCTGAATGTGTCCCACTAAAATTCATAAAATGAAGTCCTAACCCTCAGGACCTTGAAATGTGACCTTATTTGGAAAGAAGGTTGCTGAACGTATAATTAAGATGGGGTCATACTGGAATGGGATGGGTCTCTAATTCAGTATGACTGGTCTTTATAAGATGGCTATGTGAAGTTGGACACACAGAGAGCACGAGCACGCAATGTGATGACAGAAGGAGAGACTGGGGTTGTGCTTTTGCAAGCCAAGGAATGGGAAAGGTTGCCAGCAACCCAGCAGAATCTAGGAAGGCAACAGTGAGGATTCCTCTACACAGGTTACGGAGGGATCCGGGTCCTACTGAGCACTACATATCAGATGTCTAGCCTTCGGAAGTGTTTGTCTGAAGCCACCTACTTTGTGGTGCTTTGTGGTAGTGCCCTTCAGAAGGTAAAACATATGGACTCCAAGGACCTGTGTGCTGAGGTTTTTGCCTACTTTGCTCCTCTAACTGTTCTTCAGGTTCTAAACACGATAAGCTCATGTCACCTTTGAGGGTGTTGTATGTGCTAGTCCTTTTCCATGGAACATTGCTCTTTCCAGCTCTTCATATTACTGGCATTTTCTTTGTTAGTTTTGCTTTTACACTTGATCTTGATCAAAAGGCCAAGAAGCAATTGGTTTTGCTTTTAAAATCACCACTTCAGAGAGGGTTTTTCAGCACTCCTACCAATGTAGGCTCAGAGCACCCACCTTAACCTAAAACTACTTAATTTTGAGGGGCTGTTTGTTGACTTTACCCTTCTACTCGAATGCAAGTTGCATTAGGGCCTAGGCTATTATAGTGGGATTATTATTATTATTTATTATTACTTGGAATTGAACCTAGGGCTTTCGCACTGAACTATGTCCTCATCTTTGTTGATCTTTCCTTTTGAGACAGGGTCTCTCGAAGTAGTTAAATTGCCCAGGACAGACTTGAACATGTGATCCTCCTGTTTCAGCCTTCCAGATTGCTAGGATTACAGGCACCACGCCTGGACAAAGTGGGATTATTGTTCTAATATGATCTCATAGTCATCATCTAGAAAGAGGATAGTCACAACACATCCTTGATAGTTTGCACAGTGCTTGGCATATAGAAGATACTCAATGAAAATGTCTTGAAGAAATGAAGGAATAAATACTATATCCGAGTCACAACCTACATTTCTGGAAGGAAGGAGCTAGCAGACTGGAACATCTACTGTGAAGCACAGAAGAGTCAATGAAAAGATAATATACCTGGCAGGAGTTAGAAATAGCATTGAAATCCAGGATTCTTTGGCTGAAAGCACATGGTTTATTCAAATAGTCCAGCTGGGAATAGAATATAAAAAAAATGTTTGTAAATCAAGTATTTACAAACCGTATCATATTTTTAAAATACTGGGGGAGCTGGCCATCTACAAAGAATCCAGAAGCAAGTTAATTTGTAAAAGGAGCAATAGTATCCTACTTCATAATTTGTGAAAATTCAGCTTTGTAGTTATTAACATAATTAGTATCAATAACTTCTGCTCTGAAAACACAAAGATGCTTATTTATACCACCTGCCCAGAGTTGGATAAATTTTCGGTGTAAACTCTGTGCTTCTACCGCTTGTTCAAGGTTGTATGCTAGAGACCAGTGGCAGCTTGCACCCCTCTGGTGGGCCCACCTCTTCGGCAGAGAGCACCAGAAGAACACGGAAGTGGCATGAGACCCTCCGTAGGCCTGCCTCTTTGGCTCAACACGGCAGAGGAGACTTGCTGCACTGGCACCAACACAGTGGTGTCCATGTCCCAGCCCCCACGAACAAGAGAAAGAGGGCCTCACTGAAGCTCCTAGATGAAGATTGAAGCCCACTGGAAAAGTAAGGAAAATCTCTGTGATAAAGGCACACCACACCACCATAGTTGGTGAGTCCGAGGGACCAGCATATCACATTGAAACTTGGTCTAACTTCCGGGAAAGGGCAGCTGGAACCTTCAGTAGAACCCTGCAGACCCAGCAGGAGGTCAGAGATCTCAACTTGGGCCTTTCAGCCAGAAATCAGCCTGAGCCTCAGGGGACAGCTGCTGGCTTGCGGAGACTAATTAGCTTAGACCTGCTGCCCACACTGCCTACTCTGTCAACAGAGGCACACCCTGAAGGAGGCCCTCTATTTCTATTTGTATTTTTTATTTTCAAAGTAATATTTTTCTCTTATCTTTAATCATTTAAAAATTTTTATCTTTTTTTTCTCAAAAATTTTTTCCTTTATCTTCTTTTTCTTATCTTTTCCCCCAACTTGATCTTCATTACTCTCCCTTTTTGTTCCCATTCCTATCCTAATTCTAATTGATTTTCTTTCTTTTCCTTTTCTTCTCCTCTTCCTTTCTCAATTGCCATTAGTTTTAAAAGAAAGTGATTACAGTCTCTAGCCTCCCTATTGCTGTTAGTTTGTTCTGTTCTTGGGAATATTTTGTTCTGTCTTCTCCTCTTCTCTTCAACAGCTTCCTACTGTTTGTGTGGTCTTCCTGTGTCCTCTGACCTCACTTCTAACCTTTCTCTACCCTATCTATCCATTCCTCCCTCCCCAACTCCTTCTAAGTCCCCATCTGGAAGAGTAAAGTTGCTATATTGAAGAGTTTATTCACTATAAACATATTTGGGGGCTGGTCATTAATTTTGATTTAATTCACACAGTTAAAGGTGGTAGATTAATAAGTACCACAGATTATTGTTTTATAAACTGTGCTTGATGTTACTGTGTTGCTGATTGTATCACCTGGGCTAAGGTGTTTTGATTGATCTAATCAGTTATCCTCCCTGGTATAATGAAAATGAGATTGCCTCAGCATCATTAGAGACTCAAAACCTAAAGACCAGCTGTAGCTAGAAGATGAAAGTATTAACCCAGGAATTAAGCCAAGGACAGTACCAACAACAAAAAGAGAAATAAGAAGACATTTAAACAAGGCACAAACGCAGACTTCCACCTCACCAAAGGTAAACTCTGGGGAATATGAGGTGGAAAAGTCTGACAGTCAACCATCTGGACACCCTGAACTGATAGCACGGGGAAAACAGATAAATGAGGCTCTGAAAAATTCAAAACAGAAATAATTTGCCAGATAACCACAGAGATGGTGAGAAGAATGAAAGACACAATAAGAGAATCTAGAACAGAAACAGATAAAAAACAGATGAGCTCCAGACCATGATGGAAACCATGAATGCCCAGCATAGGAAAGAAATGGAAACCTTGAATGCCAAACAAGAAGGAAATTGAATCATGAAACAAATTCAAACAGATATCCAGATTAAAAACTCTATAGAAAGCATTTGCAGCAGAAAAAAACGAATGTGAAGATAGAATTTCAGATATAGAATATGGGATTGTGGTCAGTGACCTTGAAAAGAGAGACCTCTTGGGACCATGAGAAATCCATCCAACAACTCTTAGATGATGCAAACAAGAATAGTATAAGACTGATGGGAATCCATGAAGTAGCAGGAGAAAGTAAAAATGGCATAAAAAAAAGACCTGTTCACAGAATTAATTAAATTCTTCCCAAACAGAGGGGAAGAATTTGACATACAGATAGTGAGGCATATAGAACTACCCATGATCAAAAAAAAAAAATCTACACCTAGATATATAATAATCAAGATCCCAGAAAACCAACAGAAGAACAAAATACTACAAGAAGTTAAAGAAAAACAAATCACATGCAAAGGAAAGCCCAAAAACAGTAAGGGACCATGAGAAATCCATCCAACAACTCTTAGATGATGCAAACAAGAATAGTATAAGACTGATGGGAATCCATGAAGTAGCAGGAGAAAGTAAAAATGGCATAAAAAAAAGACCTGTTCACAGAATTAATTAAATTCTTCCCAAACAGAGGGGAAGAATTTGACATACAGATAGTGAGGCATATAGAACTACCCATGATCAAAAAAAAAAAATCTACACCTAGATATATAATAATCAAGATCCCAGAAACCCAACAGAAGAACAAAATACTACAAGAAGTTAAAGAAAAACAAATCACATGCAAAGGAAAGCCCATCAGAATCACAGCAGACTTTTCAACATAAACCCTCAAGTCAAGGAGAACCTGGAGTGAGGTATTTCAAATCAAGTCCTAAAAGAAAACAACCTCCAACCTAGACTGATGTATCCTGCAAAACTATCCTTCAAAACTGATGGGGAAATAAGTTACTTCCACGACAAAGAACACCTTAGAAATTTCATGAATACCAAACCGGCGCTCCAAACTTATCTAAACAATATCCTGGAAAAAGAAAATGAAGACCACAACTACATAAGGACCAACAGAACAAATAAAGCATGCAAGGCAAGAAATTAAAGGGAGAGAATTAAAATAAAAAAATAAAATAAAAGAACCAACAACAGGAAAATAACATGACAAAGAAAAGCCAGTACATAACAGTTATAAGCATCATTGTTAATGGCCGCAATTCACCAATCAAAAGAAACAGGTTGGCAGAATGGATTAAGAAGCAAAATCCAACAATATTGTGTATACAAGAAACCCACTTAGTCTGCAAAGAAATTCAATAAAGGACAGTAAACAGTTATCCATGTGACAGAAGCCCAGAAAAAAGCAGGGGTAGCTATCTTATTTGCAGACAGAATAGATTTCAAAACCAAAAAAATTAATTAAGAGAGAGACAAAGAAGGCCACTACATCCTTGTAAAGGGAAAAAGAGGAAGAAATGAAAATCATAAATATATATGCACTGAATACTAATGGTCGCAACTATACAAAACAAATATTAATGGATATGAAAATGAAATAAGCACTAATACAATTATAGTGGGGGACCTCAATACTCCAATGAAACAAATAGACAGATCATTTAGACAAAAAAATCAACAAAAAAATAACAGAACTGAAGTCTTAGAACAAATGGACATAGTAGATGTCTACAGAGTGTTCCACCCCACAAAATCAGAATATACATTCTTTTTGGGTGCACGTGAGTTGTTCTCCAAAATAGACCACATGCTAGCTCATAGAACATGCTTAAGTAAATGCAAAGGAACTGAAGTTATCCCTGTATATTATCAGACCATAGTGCAATTAAACTGGAGATCAATAGCCTAAGAAACTGCGAGAACTTCACAAACACGTGGAAATTAAATAACACCCTGCTGAACAACCATTGGGTCACAGAGGAAATTAAAGAAGAAACTAGACAGTTTCTACTATTAAATGATAATGCCAATACAACATACAGGAATTTATGGACACAATGAAAGAAGTTCTATGAGGGAAATTCATAGGAGTAAATGCCCATACTAGGAAAACAGAATGAGCTCAAATAAACAATCTAATGCTTAACCTTAAGCTCCTAGAAAAAGAAGAGTAAGACAAACTGAAAGCTCATATAAGAGAGGACATTATAAAGAACAGAGCAGGAATTAATGCAATGGAGACTAACAGAATGATATAAAAAATAAATGAATCAAAGAGTTTGTTTTTCAAAAGAATAAATAAAACCAATAAACCGTTAGCCAACCTTATCAAAAAAGAAAAGGCTCAAATTCATGCAATTAGGAATGAAAAAGGTGAAGTCACAACAGATCCACCAGAATATAAGAGAGGACATTATAAAGAACAGAGCAGAAATTAATGGAATGGAGACTAACAGAATGATATAAAAAATAAATGAATCAAAGAGTTGGTTTTCAAAAGAATAAATAAAACCAATAAACTGTTAGTCAACCTTATCAAAAAAGAAAAGGCTCACATTCATGCAATTAGGAATAAAAAAGGTGAAGTCACAACAGATCCACCAGAAATCCAGAGGATCATCAATACCTGCACTCTAATAAAATGGAAAATACAGAAGAAATGGACAGATTCATAGATACATATGAACTCCCAAAGTTGAATGAAGAAGATATAAAAAGTCTAAAAACCCCAATTACATTCAGTGAAATTGAAAAACTCTAATAAAATGGAAAATACAGAAGAAATGGACAGATTCATAGATACATATGAACTCCGAAAGTTGAATGAAGAAGATATAAAAAGTCTAAAAACCCCAATTACATTCAGTGAAATTGAAAATGTAATTAAAACATTACCAACAAAGAAAATCCCAAGTCCTGATAGCTTCACTGCTGAATTCTACAAGACATTTAGAGAAGAACTCTTGCCACTACTCTTCAAAACTCTTCAATGAAACTGAAAGGGAAGCAATACTTTCTAATACATTGCTGGAAGCAAGTATTACTTTGATTCCAAAGCCAGGGAAAGACCCAAGCAAAAATGAGAACTATAGGCCAATCTCCCTAATGAACATAGGTGCAAAAATCCTCAATAAGATACTGGCCAGATCCAAAGCCAGAAAGACCCAAGCAAAAATGAGAACTATAGGCCAATCTCCCTAATGAACATAGGTGCAAAAATCCTCAATAAGATACTGGCCAGCAGAATACAGAAGATCATAAAAAGATCATACATCCTGACAAAGATAGATTTATTTCAGGGATTCAATGATGGTTCACCATACATAAATCAATAAATGTAATACACTATATTAACAGAGTCAAGTACAAAAAACATACGATCATCTCAATAGATGCAGAAAAGCATTTGACAAAATTTAACAACCATTCATGATAAAAACCCTACAGAAAATTGTAATAGATGGTCTTTATCTCAACTTGATAAAGCCTATCTATGAAAAACCAACACCTAACATCATACTAAGTAGTCAAAAACTGAGAACCTTCACACCAAAATCAGGAACAAGACAAGGATGTCCACTATCACCACTCCTGTGCAATAAAGTTCTAGAAACATTAGCCACAGCAATTAGACAAAAGAAATAAATAAAAGGAATGAAGATAGGAAAGGAAGAATTTAAACTGTCACTATTTTCTGATATGATACTTTACATAGACGACCCAAAAGAACTGCCAAAAGACTTCTAGGCTTAAATGATAGATTCAGTAGAGTAGCCGGATACAATGTCAGCCCTCGAAAATCAATAGCCCTCTTGTACACAAATAACAGACTCAATGAGAGAAATTAGGGAAACAATTCCCTTTATAATAACATCCAAAAAATGAAATATCTAGGAATCACTCTAACAAAGGAGACAAAAGACCTCTACATTGAAAACTGCAGCACTCTGAAAAAGGAGATAGAAGAAGATATAAGAAAACGGAAAGACATCCCTTGCTCCTGGGTAGGAAGAATCAACATAGTGAAGATGGCCGTACTTCCAAAATGGCTGTACAGATTCAATGCAATCCCAATTGAAATTCCAACAATATACTTCACAGAACTTGAGAAAGCAATCCAAAAATTCATTTGGAACCAGAAAAGCTCTAGAATAGCTAAAGCCAGTGTAGGCAACAGAGACATGGCAGCGGGTATCGCAATGCCCAACTTGAAACTATACTATAAAGCCACTGTGATAAAACAGCATGGCAATGGCAAAGAAATAGTCCCGAGAATCAATGGAATAGATTAGAAGATGCAGAAACAACTCTAGACATACTCAGACACCTCATCTTTGGCAAAGGAGCCAACATCCTCAGTGGAGGAAAGATAGCCTCTTTAATAAATGGTGTTGGAAAACTGGATTTCAGTTTGTCAAAGATTAAAACTAGACCTGCATCTTTCACCATGCACTAAACTAAAATCCAAGTGGGTTAAAGATCTAAATATTAAAACAGAAACACTAGGGGCCAGGGATTTAGCTCAGCAGTTCGGTGGCCTGCTTTGCAAGCACAAGGACCTGAGTTCAATCCCCGGTACCAAACAACAACAACAACAACAACAACAACAAAAACAAAACAAAACAAAATAAAATAAAACAGAAACACTAAACTTACTGGAAAATAAATTAGGAGGTTCGGTGGCCTGCTTTGCAAGCGCAAGGACCTGAGTTCAATCTCCGGTACCAAAAAACAACAACAACAACAAAAAACAAAAAACAAAACAAAACAAAATAAAATAAAACAGAAACACTAAACTTACTGGAAAATAAATTAGGTAGAACTCTCAAAGATATTCACATAGGAAAAGACTTCATGAACAAATCCTCAGCAGCATGAGAACTTGCATAAAGAATCAACAATTGGTATCTCATTGCATTAAAAAGTTTTGCAGCACAAGAAAACCACCAACAGAGCTGTGAGACAACCTACAATGTGAGAAAAAAAATTTTACCTGCTACTCCTCAGACAAAGGACTACTATTTAGGATATATAAAGAACTAAAAAAATCAGACCCCCTCCCAAATACAAAAACCCAATTAAAAAGTGGGCATCTGAAATTAACAGACATTTCTCAGATGAACAAGTAAGCAGCAAATAAATATATGAAAAGTGTTCAACATCAAATACAAGAAAACCACCAACAGAGCTGTGAGACAACCTACAATGTGAGAAAAAAATTTTACCAGCTACTCCTCAGACAAAGGACTATTATTTAGGATATATAAAGAACTAAAAAAATCAGACCCCCTCCCAAATACAAAAACCCAATTAAAAAATGGGCATCTGAAATTAACAGACATTTCTCAGATGAACAAGTAAGCAGCAAATAAATATATGAAAAGTGTTCAACATCACTGATCATTTGAGAGATGCAGATGAAAACACTGAGATTCTACCTTACCCCACAAAGAATGGTTGCTAGCAAGAAATCAACCAATAACAAATGTTGGCGGGGCTGTGGGGAGAAAGGAACCCTTCTCCATTGTTGGTGGGAGTGCAGACTGGTGCAACCAATGTGACTGATCATTTGAGAGATGCAGATGAAAACAACACTGAGATTCTACCTTACCCCACAAAGAATGGTTGCTAGCAAGAAATCAACCAATAACAAATGTTGGCAGGGCTGTGGGGAGAAAGGAACCCTTCTCCATTGTTGGTGGGAGTGCAGACTGGTGCAACCAATGTGGAAATCAATTTGGAGGCACCTCAAAGAACTAGGATTAGAGCTATCTATCTCTCTGCTGGGTATCTTCCCCCCAAAATTAAAAGAATCATACCACAGTGATATATGTGCATACATATTTGTAGCGGCACAGTTTGTAATAGATAAAACTTGGAAACAACCCAAATGCCCATCAACTGGAGATTGGATAAAGAAGATGTGGTTTTTCTATAAAATGGAATACTATTCAGTCATAAAGAATGAGAAACTAGAGTCATTCATAGCTAAATGGATGCACATCGAACCTGTACTCTTAAGTGAAATAAATAGGACACACGAGTAAATACCAAGTAGTTTCTCTGGTGTGAAAACTAAAAGTGTAAGTAAGGTTCAAATGGTATAATTGCTAGTGTAAAATAGGAAGAAAATGGCTAAAGGGGAAGTCGGAAGGGGAGGGGAAAGGAAATAAGGGAAAAGAAAAAATGTGAAAAAAGGAAAAATGGAAACAAAGTATACCTAAACTCTTAAGTGAAATAAATAGGACATACGAGTAAATACCAAGTAGTTTCTCTGGTGTGAAAACTAAAAGTGTAAGTAAGGTTCAAATGGCATAATTGCTAGTGTAAAATAGGAAGAAAATGGCTAAAGGGGAAGTCAGAAGGGGAGGGGAAAGGAAATAAGGGAAAAGAAAAAATGTGAAAAAAGGAAAACATGGAAACAAAGTCTTTGTAAATAGGGAAGGTGAAGGGGGTGAAGGGAGGGCAGGGGTACGGGGAAAAATAAGAACCAAGACAGATCATGTAAAGGTACAAGATCCCAATGATAAATGTAACCTTATTGTTTGCTTTAAATGTACCAATAAACAATGGGGGAAAAGATTGCATGCTAAACACAATGATGTGCACCCCCCAAAAGATAAAACAAAACAAACAACTCACCGGCTTGTCTGATTTGGGAGCTCGTGAAAACATTTTTGAGGCTAATTTGGAAATCTTCTAGCACCCTGTTCATTTGAGTCTGGGGAGTGTGGCGCCCGGCTCACTTTCCAGGAGAGGAAAGGAAAAGGGAAAAGAAAAAATGTGAAAAAAGGAAAACATGGAAACAAAGTCTTTGTAAATAGGGAAGGTGAAGGGGGTGAAGGGAGGGCAGGGGTACGGGGAAAAATAAGAACCAAGACAGATCATGTAAAGGTACAAGATCCCAATGATAAATGTAACCTTATTGTTTGCTTTAAATGTACCAATAAACAATGGGGGAAAAGATTGCATGCTAAACACAATGATGTGCACCCCCCAAAAGATAAAACAAAACAAACAACTCACCGGCTTGTCTGATTTGGGAGCTCGTGAAAACATTTTTGAGGCTAATTTGGAAATCTTCTAGCACCCTGTTCATTTGAGTCTGGGGAGTGTGGTGCCCGGCTCACTTTCCAGGAGGAGGATGGATGACTCAGGGCGGCCTGTCCTTTCAGTAAGGCTTCTGCTTCTCTGTGTCAGGAGAATTCATCCACAGAGCCTCCATCCATCACACCTCTCAGTCCCTTCCATCCACCTCCCTGTCACTCCTCAGGAAGGGGGGATGGACGGTCGCTCCTCCCTGAGATCTTGTTTTGGGCAGAAGGAAGGCAGTGGTGACGGAGGTAGACCTGCTCATACTGCCACATCCTTGTGTGGATGGGGAGCCAGCATGGCATCTTGATGGTCTGTGTGACCCAGTGGAGCTATCAGCTGCAAGACTGGGGGAGAACAGCCCAGAATGTCCACTGAGAAGGAGACATTCACTTGCTAGAATGTACATTCAAGGGGCAGGGCTGTTACCTGCTTTGTTCACCACTACACCTTCAGTACCTACAAGAGTGCCTCATACATATATATAGTAGGGACTGAGACATTTTTGTTGGCTGAAGAAAAGAATGAGTGAATGATTATGCACTCTCCCAACAGTCTATGAAGCAGCTTAGAAGTGATGGATCCTTTGAGCCAGGGGTTTCTTCCTGCTCCGGGCTCATCTCATAGCTTGGCGCACTGCAATACCCATTGGGATCAAGGGCACTCAACTCCCATTCAAAAGTCTTCCTTCGTTGCACCAACTCTAAGCTCCTGGAAGGTGAAAATTTTGAGTTCTGCTTACAACAGCCCTCTATTTCCTTTGTCTCTTAAAATTAACAAACCACCCACCTTAATGCAGAGTTCAGAAAAGACGGTGCCAGTGTGCTTTACACAGAGCTGGCCTCAGTAAACCTTTATGGAATGAAGATGTGTAAGCTCTGTCTTCTACACTCTCGGGTGGGAGAAGGATACTGGCATGAATGCAGGCTTAGGACTGTGTTCGTCTTGCAATGTGGGGACAAGCAAAGGTTCTTAGCCACCTTGGAGGTAAAGCAAAGAGGAAAATAATATAGCAGGATTCCCCTTGGCTACTACTAAGAAAACACCTGCCCAGAGTCAGGGACTGGGCTAATGTGCCTCACATATTTAACAGGGCATCGGATGCAACATTCCTGCTCTCCCAACACTGGCTGAGGCAAAGAGGCCTTGGGTCTCCCCAAACTTAAGTTGGCACTGATAGTTAAGACAGACACCTCTCTCAGGACTTGGCAAAAGGCAACTGAACTGGTTCAGCCACTCCTAGCCTCACTTCTGAAGCCCTCTCTTGCCCACCTATAAAATACCCAAGAGAAGGAGGGGCTCCTGGCTTGTTGATTAGTGGGGGAGATTTTTGACTTCTCTCTGCCCTTTCATGAAGGAAAGAATAAAACTATGCCTGCCAAACCAAGTGAAGGAAGCACCAGAAACTAGATTAAAGGTGCTTCCAAGAAGGAGATACTGGTGTTCTTTCCCAGCTGACAATGTGCACGCCCCCTTTCCTACTGCCATCAGAATAAACAGAACAGAGTGCAAAAGTCTTAAGAAAGCTGGTGTGATCCCAAGGGTCTTGGGGCAGATGAGGATGTGGGGTTCACACCTGCAGCTCCTTGCCTGGGAGGAGGCCTGCCGGAGTGGCTGAGCCGTCCTGGTGAGAAGGGACTGTAGTGTACAGTGCTGAAGAGAAGGGATGGAAACCTCCCCTGGCCCCGGCTAAGAATACTTTTACATAGGGCCTGGTAGGTAATGTAGTTGTGCATTCATTACCAGTTCTCTCATCCCTTCTCCTGAAAGCCCAATTCAAGTCACACCCTTCTCCCTAGACTTTATGCAGCTTCAGTGAGATCTTGCTGATGAACCTGTACCTGGAGCACTTGGAATTTACCACACACTGTTCTGTGTATCATGCTCTCCTTTTCCAATTGATTATACCTCCTTAATTAGACTATATGCTCCTCAAGGGCAGGAAAAAGTCCACACCTCTCTGGATGCTGGCAGGAGTGTTTAAACTTTTGGCTTGCCTAGCTCACTTTGAGTGAAGATAAATTGTCTTGGGGCAGCATATAAAATATGTAATATCATTAATGTATATAAGTAAGGAAACTTCCTTTTTAATATTTGTTATTATAACATTTTTAAAAAGAGGGAAAGTGGCCTGAGGGCCACAAGTTGTGTACTCCTGCTAGCATGCAGCCACATACACAGTTGGGCCTCAGTGAAATCGATACTTTTGCTGGAACCTTGCTCTGTTAAACAGCTAGAAAAACACAAAGCTTATGGAGCAAAGGATGGTAATAAAACCGATCATAACAACAGTTAATTTATTGAGCACTTATTCTGTGTTAGACATGGGGCCCAGTGATTTAAATGTATTCCCTCATAGACTCCTTCCATTAGTCCTGGCTATGAGGTTTGGGCAGTGGTGGATTAGTTAACTGGCTAGCATTTACCAAGAATTTACCATTATGCGATAGCATTTGAAGAATATTCAACAAATTTATCCCACTTAGACCTTACTGCAAAGCTACATGTAGACACTAGTATTCCTGTTGTATGAGTAAAAGAGGAGGCAGAACCAGGTTAAATACATTACCCAAAGTCACATAGCTAGGGAATGAAAGATCCAAGATTCAGATCATTTGAACCCCCTGTGTTCCATGCTCTTGGGTTCCATGTCTTGGCCCATGGTATGTAGCTAGTAAACGACCATGTGGAGATTTAAATTCCCTGGCTTTAGAGCTTAGTCAGGTCCAATATATGATAGCAAACAGGACTCTAAAACATTCATTCAAAATATTCATTAACAGAGTATGAATATTTGTTTCATTTGTGAATCTCTTCAAAAGGACAAAAAAGTCCGTGGGTCCCTCTTCTAATGTATTTATCAACAAAACAATTTTCCTCGGACTTTTTAAGAATGGTGAGGCTTTGATTGAGAGATTGAAAAATAATCCCTAGTTTTAATGAGTACCATAAATCAACTAATGTATATTAACCACAAGTTAAATGCTGCCATTTAATAATCCTAGAAGGAATTTCACCCTCTTACTGAGCCACCCCGACATCCTTTTATGTCCTCAGGAAACAATACCTTTCTTACATCAGTTCTTTCTCCGACTCCCTGACTGACATCACAGTGTGACTCCTTCTACCTAGCAATGTGTTTTTCTCTGTGATAAGAGAGCCCACCTCAGTGCTATCCCTGGGGTTTGTAGATCCATTTCAGTGGCCCCACTGGCTTGCTGCTTCTCAGTAACAAGAATCTTAGGGTTTGCTTGTCCTCTGTGACTCCTTCCCCTACACCCAGGGCTTCTGGCTTTCCCTCCTCCTTAGTCATGTCCTCTTGTGAGTTCCCCAGCAGTGTCGCTACCAGACTCCTACTGTTCTTATCTCATTGTACTGTCTTTGTTTTTCAGTCTCTTCCTTCTCTGAACTCAACAGCATGGTGACTGGGTGTTGTCCGATTTCTCTGCATGTCCCCCTTGTGTGGCAAAACACTCGGTACATAGGAAGGACCCAACCACTGTGGGCTGGAAGAGCACATTCGGACCTGAAGAGCTGGATTCTGATATCAGAAAAGACTTCTGTGTCTGTTGCTGCCATGCCTTCCCATGCACCTCCATTTGACTCAAACAGCTTTTATAGGAAGTAAGAAACAAAAATAATTCACCCTTCAAGATTTGGCCCCCAATCTACTTCTAAAAAGAAGTCTTTTGGGTAGCTACCAGCTTATAATGATCTTTTAAAATAATTTGTATAGTCATTACAGTCTGTAGATTTCGGTTGTCAATTGCATTCCTCTCTTACTGTCTCCAACAGTTATTTTTTAATGAGCACAAGTGCATGTTTGACCTTCCTCTAAAGGCCGTAAACTCCATGAGTGTTCGGACTGTTTCTAAGATGGCAGCATCATTTTATTGGCTCAGCTGCTTGATGTCTCCTGATAACACACGTGCTCCTTCAGGCCTGACACTCTGTAATGTTAATCTTCATAGGAGAGCAAAAGAACAGTGCCAGTCCAGGAAGGTGCTCAGCTGAACTTTGTTAAATGAAAACATTGCGTAGCCCCTTTTAGCCCCAGACCCTGGTCTTACTAGGTACCCACAGACTTGTAGCTGACTTGGTGTGAAATGAAAAGGCATAATTCTTATTATAAGATGTGGTTCGTGCAAGACACAGAAAATCTTGATTAAATCACATGCAATTCATTTTTACTTTTTGCCAATGCTTGAGTTTGGGGTTTCAAAATTAAAGAGTATTGGGGAGGCATTCCGCATCCACTTCCAAGCATTTCACTTATCAATTTACACAAAGCCCCTAAATCACTCTGAATTTCCTATACCTCCGTTATTAAATTCAATACATCACTGCAGACAGCAGCAGCCATGCCAGCTGGGTTGGGTGATGCCTGCCCACCCACACCTGCACCTAAGTGTAATTCCTAAATATGGATTTCACTTTGCTATTTAATGTTTCAGTGAAGGCAATTTAGTGCCCCAGCCCTCTCACCAGAGATGTTACCCTGCTGTATCAGCTACAAAAGCAGGGTTCTGTTCTGTTTTGCTAACTAATTATATAGGAGGACTCCCCACAGATGGCAGGCTTGGTACCCAAAGATAGCCAAACTGCCAAGCAGATCATTGTTTCCTATTCTGTCCCCAACATTGAATCCTCAGTCCCATTTTTTGTCCTCCAGCTGCTGTGTCCCAGCACACAGCTGCCACATCCAGGAACACAGTTGTTGCTGCTGAGCTCTAATGTGCTTTGGTTATCAGGGTAGGAGGAGGGGGAGCTTCTGATGCCACTAACAGGAGACACAGAGACAGGAGCACAGGGGAAGCCGGTTGTAAAGCAGAGGTGTGGAAGGAAGGGAAGAAAGCAGAAGGAAAGTTGAAGCCAAATTACCTTTGGCAGGAATCTGGGTCTGCAATGAGACTGGGCACTGACCCCGTCTTCAAAAAATTCCCTTAGCGCACTTGATCTCTCAGAACTGAGTGAACAGAAAACATGAATTTTTTTAACCAGTGGTGACTCAGTTTCTCTCTTTTAATGGTGCATAAGAGAGTTGTAAAATGTATTGAAAGAATGACTATTCTCCAGAAAGGCTCAACAAGGGAAAAGAGACTTTGCTTCCGACTAACTCTAGCTCCTCTACATTAAAAAAAAAAAAAGATTTAAGAAAATAAAACATGTTATTTACACATATATTTTTATGTATTTATAACTTTGAGTGATTTGCCTGCATGTCCTACCTGGGATCAATCAAGAAGACTATATTCTGCCTTCTTGTTTTAATTCTCATGACGGGACTAGGTAACCTTTTTGAGGTCTAATTAGTGTCAGATTTTTCACATTTTTGTGTTTATTTTTGGTGATTTTCCTATTTAAAACAAATCCCTAAGCATAGTGCTGACATACTACCTACTTTCCCTAAGTGGGAAAAGCCTCTGATTTGCCATAGGAAAAAATATGTGTAATTAAACTGTGTTTAGGCTTGAGAACAGTTTTGTTATCCATGAGTTCAGAGTGAATGAATCAACAATGTATTTTAAATAAGGTTTCCTTAAATAGAAACACACATGAGACACTGTTACCTATCGACCAGTTGGTGAAAATGTGACCAGAAGCTTGTAGGAACCTTGCATTTTTGCCAGAGAAATGCTTTGCTATTCACTAATTCAGTGTCTGCAGTAGCTGTGTAGAACATTTTAACTACTATGAAAGTTGAGAATCAAGTGTACTTTTTGGCAAAATTTTGGCAACTTAGAATGGTTTCCTATGCAACTTCAAATCATGGAGACTAAAGGATAGGTGAACAAGAGGAATAGATGGGTAATTGTTATATACTCATGCTATGGTTTGGACATCCCTGAATGTGATCTCCAAGGGTTTGTGTGTTGGTTGGAGGCTTGGTGCTTAGAGTCCAATGTGAGTGGTGGCGGACCTTTAAAAGGTGGGGCTTAGTAGGAGGTTCTTAGGTCATTGAGGGAGTTGCCCTCAGAAGGGATTGAGAAGGTTCTCATGGGTTGAGTTCTTTTGACGATGACATGTTATAAAACCTGTGCTAGGGCTGGGGATTTAGCTCAGTGGTGCTGCACCTGCCTTACAAGTGCAAGGTCCTGAGTTCCAGCCCTGGTACTGGGGGGCGGGGAAGCCTGTGCTTGCCTATTTACTGAATCTCAGGTTTTCTGTCTTGTGATGTGAACTTTCTTGCATACATTTCTACCATGACACCATCCACTGCTGGACCATCAGCAGGGACTGAACCTATTGGGCTGTCTGATTGTGAATTTTCAGCCTTCATACTATGAGCCAAATAAACATATTTCTTTATAAAGCTAACCCGATTGGGTATTTTGTTTTACTTTTTTAATATAATATTTGTCATTCAGTCTTTGTAATAACCCTGGCTGGTCTTATTGCTTTTTGTTTCTAGGTAAGGAAATTGAACCTTAGAGAAACTAGTCAATTTTTCTGAGACCACATAACAAAGAAGGCAGATTCTTTTTCTTTTTTTTTTTTTTTTTTTTTTTTTTTTTTTAATTGAACTCGGGTCCTTGCACTTGCAAGGCAGGGGGTGGAACCACTCACTGAGCTAAATCCCCGGTGAGGCAGATTCTTATGTAGCACTGGGACTCCTCCCCTCTCCCAAGTCCATGGCCTATATGGCATGATCATTTTTCCCCTTCAAATGGGAGTGAGATCTGTGAACATGGTAATGTTATATGCCAGGTGAAGGATTTTGCAGATATTATTAACGTCCCTAATTAGTTGACTTTTAAGCTTTAACTTTGAAGGAAATTATCCTGAAAGGGCCTAAACTAATCTGGTGATCCTTTTAAAAGAGGTGAGAAATTCTATTTTCTCTGCTGCTAGCCTTAAAAAAATAAATAAATAAGGCATGAGTTCTACAGCCATGGGAGAATTACTTCTGTCAACAACCACATGAGATTGGAAAAGGACCCTGCAGGGCTCCAGTGGTTGTACCACTGGAGGCTCAGTGCAAGGCTCATAAATTGGGCCACATATTTCTAAAGTACCTGGCATATTGGTACATGGTAAATACTGAAGAAATGGCAATATTATCATTTGACACTTCATTAGATGACAGAAAACAGCCTTGCTTCGGAATGGCAAATATAAAGATTAAAATAAAGGAAGACATATGACCTGTCTGATCAGGAAAATCAGGATCAGGCAGGAAAATAGTTAATTCTTTAGTCAGAGAAATTCCTCTTTGAGGGCTGTGTGAGGAAGGGGCTGCACTTTTGACAGCATGAAGGTTAAGGATCTCACTCAGATCACTTGGCCATCAAGAGCAGGGCTGGAGGCTTTCATCACCCAAGTCCATCAGCGTGACTACTTTTAACCATAATGCTCCACTGAAGCCTCTCGGTCACTAATAGGCTCTGGGTGAAGGACACAGATACAGCAGGGCCTGGGAGGTCGGTCCAGGAGACACCTCTGTCCTGCCTATACTCTACCCAGAGCTGGCCAAAAGCCCTCTGAGGCCCATTCTGTAATTATTGCCCTTGTTCCAGTCCCAGAGTCCCACGGGCAAGTGGTTGCACATGTAATTATCCTTGAGACAAGAAGGCTTTGCCCATCCTCCCCCCAGCCTTTCTTCCTCCCTGTCTTTTTATTCTCTTTTACTCTCTGCATTCCTTCTTCCTTTCCCTTCATCGTTCAAGGAAGCCAGATAAAGTCCACATCAGGATGCAGAGAACTCGGCTTCAAGGTCACCTTCTGCCCTGGCCTGGGGCTGTTCTCTCCCTAGGGAGCAGCCTGTCACGTTCCCTGAGGTTGTCAAAGGAAGCCCAGATAATGACATTTCCCTCCATCTTCCTCCAGACAATACTCTTTGACTTGCTATCTTTAGATCAGCTGTCTCTTCCTTGAAGCTAACCTTGGGCACCAGGAGGAAATTTAGTTACTGATGGGAAAACCAGAGCAAAACGCTGGCCCAGGTAGGTCAGAAGAGCTGGGACATGGCCAAGATTCTACTAGTTACTTAGCTAATACCAAGCACATCCTATCCTGGTGAGTAATTGAGGCAAATGTTTTCTCTTGCACTATTGTACTCGATCCTCAGAGTAGCCCTGAAAGATAGGTACTTTAATATCCACGTTACATATGTGAGTAAATTGAAGGGTGAGGTAACTTTCTTTAGATCACTACCAACATGTAGCCAATTTGAGACTCCACTTCCATCTGTCTGATAACAAACCCCTGAATTTAATCACATGGCTCTCTTACTCCCTCTCTGAATATGGGCTTCAAACCACATAGCTGCTTTCATACTTCTGTTATTGGTGATTTCCCTGTGTCAAGGATAAGGCAAAATTCTGTCTTCTGGCTCTTTGGTGTGCATTCAGTGCCTTCTCCTACCCACCTATTAGTGGGTACTCTCCTTTTGTCCCTCCATTGCTCCTAGGTTGCCAAGAACAATCACCACTGTGCCCCAGCCGGGCCTGCTTCCCTTTGCAGAGGAAAACAGGTGACATTTCCGCATGTCAGGACAAGCAGGTAACACACTTGCAGCTCAGGACCTTGATCTGCTGCAGGAGGTGTATTCAGTGGCTCCGAGCTTTAATTGTTTGGAAGGATGGAAAATCACGGAGCTCTAGGAGCATGGGCTGGAGCTGCTGGCAGTTATTTAAGACCTGTGAAGGAACCAGGACTGGGGAGATTAACAGGGAAGAGGAGGCCATTAAAATAGCCATAATAAAAGAAATAAATGGACTTTGGGTATGGGCTATAAAGAGAGTGGCTATTTGTTTGTTTGTTTGCCTCTATTTACAAATAGGCATTGAAGAAGTTTTAATTACAGCCTCTATATAACAAAGCTGGAGAATGAACTCTGGCCTTCTGCACTGGGGGCTGAGGATCACTGAGGAACAGTGAACCTCCCCCTGGAAGCCCTTCTTTCCTCTAACCTCTTTCTGTCTTTCGTTCCATTTTTTCTTCCTTCCCTCCTTCCTTCCAACCTTCCTTTCTTTTTCGTGGTACTGGGGATTGAACCTAGGATCTTTACCTGAGCTACTTTGCCAGTCTTTTTTATTTTTTATTTTGAGAGAGGATCTCATGAAGTCACTAAGTTGCTCAGGATGGGCTTGAACTTGTGATTCTCCTGCCTCAGCCTCCTGGAGTGGTGGGGTTACAGGCATGTGTTGCCATGCCTGGCTTCCCCTTTGCTTTTGACTATAACTCACACAGTGAAGTCTGAAGCACGCAGTAGGAAGGGATTATGGACTTATTTGAGTTACCCAGGTAAAATGCCGATGGTGACTCTATCAGTCTTCTACCCTCTTTCCCCAAACTAACATAAGAAAGAGGCAGAAGCCCTCATTCATCTTTCCTTTCCCTTCCAACCCCCAGGAGGTGAGGAGACCAAGTGGATGGACCTTGACAAGAGAACGGGGCTGTCTTGCTCCCATGACCTCCCACCCATAAGAACAATCCTGGGCAGAGCAGCTCATGGCCAAGAGCAGAGCAGGACTGCAGGAGCCCCCTGCTACTCCAAACCAGGCCCATTCTGCTCAAGGAGGTGCTGCAAGTGCATCCAATCTGAGCTAGGCAGATCAGTTCCCTCCTAGGGAAAGGCTCTGGGCAGCTGAGCAGGGCAGCTTGCTGTGCAATGGCAGGGGGCTGTCATTACAAGGCGCAGACAGGATATAAATACATGTTTCCTGGAGGAAATGCTTAATTGAATTCCAGGGTGTCTCCTGAGCATCAAAGGCAGTGCAAGCTCAGAGGTAACTGAGCAGTGGAGGAATGGCCCCTCTGAACAGCTGGAGCCAGGAGGGGATCAGGATGTGCAGGGCTCAGACATGAACACCAGTGTCCAGAGAGTACTATGGGTCTCGCTGAAACTAGGAGAAGAGAGGAGGAAGGGATAGAAAGTGAAGAATGGTGAGCCCTTCTTGATCCTTACGCCTGAGAGACACAATCCAATCCCAGGTCTCTCTGGGCTTGACGCAGCGTAGAGGTGATACAAGCAGAGTGTGTGCCAGGAGTTCACTCATAACCCATCACTGATTCATTCAGCAGACATTACGTCCCTGCGGCACCTTGCTAGACAAGAGGGTTGAAACGGGTGCTATGCTGCTCTGAGGATGTGGTCTGCATGAGGACTACTTACTCCTGAGACCAACCTCTATTTAGATCTGTGTGTGTTCCGTAAGTCAAATTATGTGTGTGCTCCAATGAGTCATTTCTTCCTACTAAGTCCTTCAGAATGGACCAGCGGAGAGGTATGCAAGTCCCCATTAATGACCTCAAACCAAATCCCTGACAGAAAGCAGGAAAGAGGTTTGCCTCTGTGTGGCCACAGTCCTTGGTGGTCCCCTCTTCCAAAGCCACGGTCACACATACTCATCTTCATCGTCAGAAAGGACGAGCTCCCCAAATGTCTGCTGAGTGTGCTCTGAAGGGTTGACACCCACCTCCTGGCTTCCATCCGTCGGTAGCCTAATATTTTTCAAAGCATTTTACATAGTTAGTTCCTTTTATAGCCAGCTCTTGGCTGTATTCATTCTACTCTCTCCTCAGTTCCAAAAATAGACAGCATGTGTTCATCCAACTGTCCACAAAGGTTAATAAAGATGTTGTTTCCCTCTAATTTGGTTAGTTATATTAACTTGTGATATTAACATTAGTTTTCTCTTGCTGTATTGTATAAGAAAAATAGAAATCATTTATCAGCTAACAGGCTCTTAAAATATAGATTCCAGGAGGAGTGGCAGGCAGAACCTGGGATAGGAGAGGTTTGGGAAGCACTGGTCTAGTTTATGAAACAGACTAGGTTAGGAGGGATTCTGAAAGATTCTAGTCCGATAAGAAGATCACCTGCTTCATGTATACAGTAGTAATTTCTATTCCTGTGGAACAGAAGAAGCTTCTGGGGTAGTAGGCTAAAGAAGACAGTGATTAAAAGTTTTTCTCCCTAGGATTGGCCCACTATTGGACAGATAATGGTGATTTCATACTAACACATCTCAGTGAAATGAAGACTCCTAGTTTCTCTATTGCCTGAAGTTCTTTCTATCTCTAAACCCAGCACGAGGGTTGGCTAAGATAGTTGGTCTTTTCTCTTCACCTCTACATTTCAGCCCAGTTACAGCCTCACAAGTCCTTCCTGATATGATCCTGTGGATATTCCCCAGAGGTGATACAAAAGGAGAGTCCTATTTTTCACCCCAGCCCTAAGCCCTGGCTAGAGATACATAATGTGCCACCTGTGGATGAGAATACCCTGGCTTCTGGGAGTTCCTGGCCTCAGGTTACAGCTCTTGGGACAAGAAGGGGTGCCCTTTGGCTCTAGCTGAGTCCTGCTGGCCAACTGTCCAGTAGGGGAGGAGCGGACAGGGAGAAGCACAAGGGGAGCTGCCACTCTACCTTGGCAGGCATGAGTGGCAGGGAAACTTTCTATCTCAATTTGGAGCACAGGCTACTCTGGAAACCCAAGCCCAAGAAGAGGATTTCAAAGTGACTCAGTACCCAAATAGCACACTTGGAAGTGAAAGCAAATTATCTGCTGACACCAGTCTCCGTTGAGGACAGACAAGCATAGGGTAAAAGGGAGAAATGACCTTGGTGGCTTTGAGATTTGTTCCACTCAGCAACACCCCTAGGAATGTCTTCTGTTGATCTGGGCAGAGGCCAGTTTCATCCTGCTGTGGAGCTTGTGGTCAGCTCTGGATTTGCTAAATCAGGGACTCTGAGTCTTGCAGCCTTCTGCCCACCCCACACAGATTGCTGTAAGTTTACAGGTGGCAAGTGCCTGTCTCACCTGAGACTCCCTTCTGTGTGACATTGCCTACCACCTATAGATAAAACTGCTTACATAGCTTATCATGGAATTCTCATGACAACTTCGTTTTTCCACCCTTTCATCCAGTTATGTGGATTAGCTGTGGTGGAGTGGGAAGAGGAGTCCTTGACAATCAACAGAGCAACCAACACTTGTCTGGCCAGTTGGCTTTAATGTGGCCAAATTGAAAAAGAATCAGATTTGCTCTCTCTTGAGAATTTTGGTTAGAAGACTAGAACAAACTTTGCAGGCACAGGCTAAAAGCTCATATGGAGAGAGAACTGTTGGTCTGTGAAGCACTACTGTAAGATAGAGAAAAAGGAGAAGGCCACAGAGAGAAGCAGAGATGCCAGGAGACAGAGACCACATAGCCCAGGAGGAAGTGCTTCAGGGAGAGCCGGCAGTCTCCAGAGCTGCCTCATTTTTGGTAGCTTTGTGACACCAGACCCGTCTGTACTGGATCAGAATGATTAAATCTTCTCATCTCCACAAAGAATTAAGCAGATGCTTTATTGTGAAGGAAGAGCAGGCCATGAGAGGTTTGTTTCCTGGGAGACATTCATCTTCTTGGTGTTACCACAGAGCTAGTTTTTGCTATCCAACTGACAGGCTTTCTTAAGGGATACTTCCCTACTCCTTCTTGATCACCCAAAGAAGTGATAGATCAGCTGGGGATTTAACTCGGTGGTTTCACTGCCTGCCTCACAAGTGCAAGGACCCGAGTTCAATCCTCAGTACCAGAAAATAAAAGTGTAGATGAGACATATGACATAAGACAACCCAAGTGCAGATACCAGCACTGAGGAGGAAAGAAATATTGGGAATGAGATCCAATTCGAAGAGCAAATGTGGCCTCAGTGCAAAGAGTGAGGACCAGAGCATGGGCTCAGCAGCACCTGGTGCACATGCAGTAGAGAAAGGCTGCAGCAGCAACACTGAGAAGACAGCACAAGTGCAAGGAAACTAAGGCAGTGAATGAATATGAAGACTTGCAGCTGGGGTCATGGCCAACCCTTGTGGTGGTGGCGGTATATAATCTGCATCATCAAAACCCAGAAAGAGAAGGCTAGAGATGGTAGTGAGGTCAGTGAAGGCCATGTAGGGTACATAAGGAGGAATGAAAAAGGCTAACAAACCAAGATTTTTTAAAATCTGGGGGGGAAAGGGAGTACTAAGGAGAGACGGTGGTAGTAATCATCCATAATTTATTTTGCAACCTTATTGTTTCATACATGGAGAATAGAGTTACTATCAAGATGCCACTTATTTTGAAAGCATTAACTCAAGGATATACTGGAGGGTGTGGGCTGGATCACATCTAACTTGTTCTTCAGGAACTCTACCCATTGAATGGTCATTGAACTGGGCTCAGGCAGAGACAGTTCAGCCCAAGTGTGATCCTTAGCTGGAAAGATAAGGATGATGGCACCAAGTCAATGGCTGATCTTAAATATACACCGTATCTAGTGCTTACTAAGTTTTCAGAATAACAAAGTTTTCCATAATAAGTTCCACTTTCAACTTTAAATTTTTCTCTGCTTATGGGTAACATCTCACGTGAATACCCAGAAGGTGGTAGTGGTGAGAATTTAACTCCTATGAATGACAGCTGTCATGCCACTCGACTATTTACCTAGTGCTTGCCTTCACTTATTTAGCAAAATCTTCAGAGCATTTGATTCTTGCAAAATGCTTCCAGATTATGAGGAATTTACATATGGAGACCTGGTTCTATTTGCAGATCAAGGAGTGCTCACCCTTCAACTATCAATTATATACTACTGGAATTATGCTGGGATTTCAGAGTGGGTGCTGGATCCACAGCTTAGTTTCTCTTTAATACACACACACACACACACACACTGAGAAAACAAAATCTTGAATAAATTGGAGACCATAGCTCAGCCTCTGCTTCCTTCCTCCTGGTATTGCTAAGAGCAGAGCCCATGGGCGAAGAAGGAATGAATGCTTGTGTCCTATCCAAATTCATGTGGGAAGTTGTCAAATGACTGGACACTCAGGAACTGTTCCTTGCCTTTGTTCTTATGAGTGCATGTGGAAATTTTGACCTTAGGAACCAGAAGAGTTGAGAAAAATGACTTTTTAAAATGAATTTTTATAGATTCAGTGTGTTCCTTCCTGAGCAGTCTCAAGGTGAACCAAGATATTAAAAATAGTTCTAATATATTATTATTCTTGGTTAACATGTTAGTCACATGATACTCCTGAATTTGCACTTCCAAAGCATCTTTTATTCAAGGATTGCTATATTATTTGCAAAGTTAACATTCCATTGAATAAAAATAAAATAGAGCAGCAGATTAAATCAGTAGCTTCTAAAGTCCTTTTCAACCCTAACTTTCTATTGCTGTGGACTATTGGACAAGTCACTTTCTCCATCTGAAGCTCAGTTTCCTAATTTTGAAAAACAGGAGGTCAGATACTTTCCTGCTTTAACATTTTGATTTGGTAGGAAAACGTGCAGCATAGCCAATGCTGTGTTCTGCTTTGAAGGAGCCCATGCTATTTAATTACAGTAGATTTTAGTATTTGCATATTTGACATCTGTGGCTTCATTTATTCCCAGAGACCCCAAAGGTCCACGAGCTGCAATAATCAGTTATTTTGCAGAGGCGTGCTGTGAGCCTGGAGTATAGCAGCCAGTCACTTGTTTAATGAGTAAAATTAGCATGCAGGAAGAACTCATTTCTCCATGAGATTTTTGTTATTGTACCCTAAAGTCTTACAGGCCACAGTTTTCGTGAAGCACTGTAGTGAGAGTCACAAAAGTGAGGATGCTTCTAGATCACAAAGATGTCAACAATGCACCTTGCAAATGTCAAATGCTGTTGTAACGTGGATGTAATTCACATATGTGCCCGTCCCACTCCATCCCATCACTGCTACTCAATGAAGGTCACTTTCCACTTCAGGAGTGTCACACACCTGCAGAGAGCTCTCATTCCTCTTTTCCTGAATCTGCCTTAACCATCCCCTTCTCTTGTGTGTGTAGATTTGTATGTATACCTAGGTCCTTTCTCCTGAGAGTAAGATCTTTGAGAGATGAAATACCACTTGTTGTATTCATTTATGTATCCTTTGTACCTAGTAATGTACTTAGCACATAGTAAATATTTAATACATGTTTGCCAAATCACTGAACACTTTCTATGGGAAGACATTATGCTGAAGGCACATGTTTTTCATATTTTTGTTTAGTACGTATCACTCTCTAGCAGATAAACATTATTACTTCTACCATTCCCACAAAAAATCTGGACTCAGGCAAATTTTGTGGCCTGTTCAGAGTTACACAACTAGTAAGTGATGGATTCAAATCTGTTTCTGAGATCCCAGAGTTCATGCTTTCCATTCTACCATGCTCCAAAGGACAAGTTAGAAGAAGTAGAGCATTAAAACAAACAAGCAAATTTGTGGACCGAATATTATTGATAGAACAAAGGCCAGCCCATTTCTTGATTATATTTAGAGGACCAAGGGTAAAGACAAAAGTTACAATACTGCCAGGCATGGTAGAAAGATAAAGTTTCACAAAGAAGGAGGGATTAGAAAGCAGGATTGTTCAAAGTATCTCATAGCTTCTGTTCAAGGACCCTAAAGGTTTCAATTTCAGTTCCCAGACTGGTGTTGCAATGAGCAGGGCCTCGGTAAAAGCTGAATTCTTGTTAGTTGGGGTTGAAAGCTGAAATTAGGAAGCAAGCACTCATAATTCAATTAAGCAGTCATTTAAAAAGCCACTTTGTTTTCCTGCATCCCATGGTTTGGTCAAAGGCTTTATAGCCTTTTGACTCTATGAGTTGAGACCTGCAGCAACAGGAAGCTATTAGAAATGCAGAATCTTAAATCCTACCTAGAGCTTTGGAATCATAATCTACTTTAGCAACTGGGTAACTGATGAACATATGAACATTTGAAAAACACTACTCTACAGTATATTCAAAGATCCTCTCTGACCCTAATATCTCGTGAGTTTAGGTGATGGGTCTTCATAGTAACCAGACAATTGGCATGTTCATTAATTAGAGTCACACAGAGATCCAAGCAACCTGATCACTTTGACAGTGTCTTCTGAATATATTGTTAATTCATCAATATTATTGTTAAAGTCCTTATTTATTGAGCAAAGATTACGTACCAAGTGCACTGCATGCAGTATCTCGAATCACCATAACTGCCCAGCAAGAGAGATACTAACCACACTTTACTGATGAAGAAATTACCTCACAGGTTAATAAAAAGTTTCCCAAACCATATGATAAGTCAGCAGTAGAGTAGAATCACAATTCTAACTTAGAGAACTTAGAGCCCGTGGACCCTCTGCTACATAATACAGCCTTCGGTTATAGCACTATAGTTTAAAGAGTCATGGGCAGGGTTACCATATGAGGTTGACTGTCAGGTTTTGGACTCATTATTCTGCAATGCAGAAAAGTCAGAGATCAAACCACACTGGAGTCAAAAGATAATGCATAGGAATACATGAGAACACAGCTTTCTTCACCAAACCCTAGACCAGTTATGGCGAACCTTTTAGAGACTGAGTGCCAAACTGCAACCCAAAACCCACCTATTTATCACAAAGTGCCAACACTGCAATTAAACCCTAATACTGAGGTTTTAGTTTAGAAAAAATAACTCTACATTAACATCTTTTGTCCTGAAGGAAAACACAATGACTAGTACGCCATAGGTTCACCACCACTGACCTGGAGTATCTGGATGAGAATCTCAAACTTCTGAAGACTGACATACATTTGGAACAAGTATCACCCATAAATATAATTCACAGGCTCATTTATATGATGGTATTATATGAACAAAACATGTGAGTTTGAGGAAAGTTTAGTTAGATTTAGAATTCTTTGGTGCATAACTGATTAATAAAATGAGGAAATTAGCAGCCTTGCCTCTGATTTCCCAAAATTACCCTCCCCTGCCATTGGTAGATAGGTACAGAGCTGGAGCAATAACAAGGCTGTCAATTCTGACATATTTTGTAGTCTTGATGTCATTTAAGGGCTGATAACAGGCTCTAACATACTTATATCGTCATAAACATGTGAACTTTCATGGAGTCTATCTCCCCAGCAAGGGCCTGGCCTTCATTTGTATGTATGAACACTCTCCTCAGAGCATATATAAATGGATAGTATTCTCTGGAAGGCTCAGGTTTTAACTTAGGCTAAGAAATGATTATCTTTCCCACCAAGTGACTAAACAGAGCTCTAATAAATCAATTTGTCAATGGCTATCTCCCTTCAAACGACAATATCCCCTGTTCCATTTTTGGCTAGTGCAGTATGACTTACACTGAGTGCTTGTGTCTACTGTTCAGAAAATCCTAGTGTTGGAAGGAACTGCAAAAAGATCTGGCCCTGCCTCCTGGCAAGCAAAGTTTTATTTCCACTTTGCATATGAGACAGTGTAGCTCCAGAGTTACTAAAGGACTTGCCCAAAGTCACATTATTAGGAAGAGACTGAGTAAGGACAGGGCAGAGTCATTCAGCTCTGTTGCCAGCAGAATCCAACCCTTTCTGAGCTCTGTCCCATGGCTGAACCTGGGAAGAAATACATCTATAACAGTTTTCCCTGGAGCCTATGTCTAGCCCTTTCCTATGAGTTCCTTCCCTCTTTTACAGGAGCTGTATGATTTCATGTCCCACTGAAAGTATAAGGTGTAATCTAAAAACATGGTGAGTGTTTGAACTTAAAAAAAATTTTTATTATAGTAAAGACACACTGCTATTAATTCCTCTTAAAATACTCCTTGTCAATTCAAACACCTTTCTTCCACCATTATTGCCACTTTCTGAAACAGTTCTGGAAATCCTCTTTCATGCGTGTCTTTAGTTGCACTGTTGTGGCTCCCTTGATGTCCTGAATCGATGAGAAACATTTACGTTTCATGGGCATTTTAACTTTAGGAAGGAGCCAGAAGTTGCATGGTGTCAGATCTAAGGAATAAGGTAGGTGAGCTGCCTTTCCATTGCATTTCATGCAACAACAGCATTCGCTGTATTTCTTATTCTGTCCCATAAAGACTCTCACAAAAGAGGATGCCCAGAACTGCCTCAAAAGTGGCAAGAAGTGGGGGAGGTATGAAGGAGATGGATGACTTTATGTCTTGACTGTAATTTTTTTTTCCAACACACACCATATTATGTGATTGGCCCTTGTATAATTAGCAGGGTCTTGGAGTGGTTGGGTGTCCCCTTTTGTTCTTCATGCCATCTCCTGCTCCTGCTCATTGCTTGTGGAGAGGAGCGGGAATTCAGAGACTGGTTCCCTTCTTTCATTTCCATCCTTCTAGGCCATCCTGCCCTAAGCTGCAAATCCTGGAGAAATCCATTCTGCTTTCTTTTTCAAAGCAGTTCATCTGAGAAAAGGACAGATGCCCAGTCTTCATCTGTCTTCATGGAGAGAGACCTTAGGGTAATACAAGCAATAGAAGTACAGTACTGGCAGTTCTGAGTGGAGCAATAACTCAAGAAGTGTTTCAGACGAGGCCTAAACTATAAAAAGAGACGACTGCACAGAAGATGTGTTTTCCCTAATAATTCTTAATAGCCTCCTTCTTCATTGCATAGGCAGATTTTGGAGCTTAGACCTGAGACTAGAGACAGGTGGCTGCACCCTTGGGAGCTCTGCTTCTCTAAGACACCAGCAGTACCCAAATCATACTGACTTAAGCTGGGTGTGCCTTGCTAAGAAAAAAAAAAAAAAGCCTATAGATGTTTAAAGACACTGCCAAGTTTCACTCAATTTTTCAATTTCCAAATTGCAAAAGAGATGCCCAAAGTCTGGCTGTGCAATACAACTGCAATGGAGGGATCAATGTCACTTGCTTGCATTCATTCATTCATTCATTCACTCATTCAGTTTTGGCTCTTTTGAGACAGACTGGCCTTGAACTCATTATGTAGGCAAGACTAGCCTTGAACGCATGATGATCCTCCTGCCTTGGCTTTCTACACCTGGGATTATAGGTGTGCTCCACCAAGGCCTGGCTTTGCCACTGACTCTCTTAATACAGATATTCTGGTTGGGTTATTACTACCCTACAATTATAAAGACAGACTTCAAAACCCATAAGCTATTAGTATGAAAGGGGGAGGAAGGAGCGGCCCACCCAGTTTCCTAGCTCTTGCTTAATCTCAAGAGTTCTCCAAAATCTGATATCACAAAACTTCTGTCATCCTATACCTCTACCAGCCATCCTTTTGAGCTTTGATGGACAAAATGTTCTGTGTCCTTAGATCTTGCCACAGAATTCCTTGTCTGGAAGAAACTTAAAGTGAGCCAACTGAAGGAGTATGGAAGCTGGGCCTGTTCAGTATCTGCTGATCCTGCATACCTGTGGCAGAACCAAAGTCTGACGTTAACACAAACACAAGGAACAGGCTTATAGAGTAGTACAGAAGGGCAGAAAAAGACGGCAAGGAACAAGGTGTGGAGGGCTAGAATATGGAATGGTTACTTACACTGTTTCATCATTCTTGAATTCCAACTCCCCGTATGTGTCTTCGAAGTCCTCTCCGCCACCCTTGGCTGTCCCTTCTATTGTCCTAAAGGGGACAATAACTGTGCCCCGGGCTCCTGATGTCCGCAGAACCTTGACCTCCATAATGCCGATACTTTCACTGACACGAATGGTATCACATTCAAAAGTGAAGATGCCTGCGTGGTCATCATCCAAGATAGTCACTGTGGCCAAACACGGAGGTACCAGGACAGCCCGAGGCAAGGGAAGATTGTTGAGTATTGGAGGCATTCCTTCCTCCGGTTGCTCCTCTTCTATGCGGACATTGCTTAGCCGCACAAAGAAGTGTTCATCCTCCTCAAAAATGTCATCATCAATGATCCCCACGGAGAATTCCTTCTGGGTCTCTCCTGGTTTCAGGACCACAGTACCCTCCGTGAACTCATAATCAGCCCCTGCATTGGCAGAACCATCCTCCGTTTTGTAGTCCACATACATTGTCTTGGACATATCTCCCCCTTTCCTCACCACTGTCAGGAGTACAGCCCCACAGTTCTCCAGGCACTGGTATGAACATGGGTCAAAGAAGACCTTGGAGATGAAGTCCTCAGGCTCTTCAGTGTGTACCTCACTCATGCTGGAGGTTTTCTTGGCTTGTTCTGCTGCATGTTTCTTCAGGATATTGCCTGCACCAGTCATCATGCGAGTGGCCTGGATTCGGTAGAAGGCGCGGCTCTTCTGTTGGTGGGAAAGAGCATAGTAATTGGCCATCTCCACCAGCTGATCTAAGTCCTTCTCTGGGTGCTTTTGTTTCAGGTCCTTGAGAATCCGGATCATCTCCCTGCGGGACTCATCTACCTCCTTTCCTTCCAGGGGCACCAGATTTCCATCTAGGAAGTGGGAATTCATCATTTTCCCATCCATCTCAATGCCCTTTGGGTGCTCACCCTCTGTCTCTATGATAATTCCTCGGTGCTTATCTGTGCGGTATTTTTTGTGCATGTATTTGTAGAAGAGCAGTCGTTTATCTGCCACCCAGGCCAAAAGGACACACACTGGAAAGAAGAAGAGAGTGAGGAGGCCTTCCCAAACCTGGACCACACCAGGAGAGAAGACTGCCAGGATCATATAGAGCCAGATGTAGGCAAAGATACTCCAAGCAGCAGTGACAAAGAAAACCCGTAAGTGTTTGATCTTGCGAGTCTCTCCATCAGGGATCACATAGATGCAGAGGCCAATGATGATGAACATGTTGAAGGCTGCACTGCCTACGATGGTAGAAGGCCCCAGGTCACCAGCAATGAACCCATGACCACACACCTCGATTAAGGAGAGGAGAATCTCAGGAGCAGAGGAACCCAGGGCCATCAGGGTCAGGTTGGAGACAGTTTCATTCCAGACTCGAATTGTAGTTGTGCTGGTCTCTCCATTGGGCTTTTTGATAGTCACCTCCCTCTCTTGGGAGGTGATAACTTCAATAGATGCCATGAAGCGGTCAGCAATGATGGACACCCCAAGGAACATGTATATCAGGGCCACAAAGTAGACAATGACCCTGGCAATCTTGTCCCCAAGGGAAGGGTTCTCTGGATACCAGATTGGTAGGATGACACCCTCTTTGCAGTCTGATGACCCTGAGCAGGACTCATTGTTCTGCCCTGTGCTGGGCACATCTCTTGAGCCACCAGCCTCTGCCCGAAGACCATTCAGGAAGAGCACAAAAGTAACCAGCCCAAAATGGAGGAAGGCAGAGGTGAGAGGCTGCAACCTTAACCACGCCATACACAACACTTAGACGCTGGCTTCCTCCACAGCACCAATGGTCCTCCTGTCAGGCCAGAGACCTAGAAAAGATCAGAGGCAGGAAAAGGCATGAGGAAAGGGGGCAGCACGTAGCAGGCTCCCACCGACACAAATGGATGTGTCACCCTGAGTGACATATTGCGCTAACATATGGGCCAGTCTCTCACTTGGAAAAATAGATGTCAATGAGAGGCACAAATAGCTGCTCTGTCCTCAACCATCTGGTGGAGACTCAGTGGAAGAGTGGCTTGAAATAGATGGGAATATTGGTGATGGAAACCCAAGTGATACCCTTCTCATCCTACCTGCCAGCCCCACTGTTACCTGAAATCAACTTAAAAATGGGAAGCTTATGACCTTAGTCTTTCTCCTCATTTATGCTATTTCTGGAGTTTTCAGCCTTCCTTACCCTGTTGTCATTATATACTCAACCATCTTGCATAACAGCTTTGAAGAGTACACACTGAATTGAAGCTTCACAGATTGGCCCCCCAAAATAGAATACCTTTCTGTGCGTGTAACTGAAGTAGCTTCAGTAAGAAGTGCTTCCCCAAATACAAGGCTTTTGGAGGCAAGCTGCAATTATGAGATTTCTTGTTGACGACTCGCAGTGTCTGCTACCTGAACTGTGGTCCACCCGAGACCATGGAAAGTGTGCCAAAGACCCAATTCACATCAGCTCCTTCCTGTCCAGTACAACATGCTTATGACCAGGTTATGCTGCCACGTACAGGAAGGTACAAGATTAATTAGTCATTTAAATTCGAAAGCCAAGTATGCAAAGGATGAAGTGACAGAAACTGTTATTAATAAAACATGCAGATATCTCTCAATTTTTGTTTTAACCTGGAGATTTGGGGGATGAAATGCAGGCTCCTCTGCTGAACTCAAATCATTGAAAGGTGAGTGTGAATTCAGAAGAACAGGAAGAAACTCACCTGAAACTACTGCGAGTGGAGCAAATGAGTGGAAAGAGGAATCTTTCTGTTTCTTGCCTCATTCAGGTAGACTGAAAATGAAAATGACCATGTGATAGCTTTAAAAAGAAACCTATGCATTTTTTCCTTTGTTGCAACCAGGTGGGTTTCTCTAGTAATAAAAAGGTGCTGATTTGCATTGGTACCACACCTTAAGGGATACAAAATCCATCCTCCATATTTGCTCCTTGTTCCCATCTCTGAAAATAGCACCTCCGTGTAGACCAACACTCACACTAGAGAACAGATGTTAATCTTCAGACTCTTTCCTCTCCCTCCTGTCCCTCATCCAATCGAGCACTAAATCCTGTCAATTCTCTCTGCATCTCTCCCACCACCATCATAGCCCAGAGGAAGTGGCTACAGGGGTCTCCTGACTGAATTCACCACCTCAGCTAGTTCAAGGGAGTGGAGCCTCAATTCCGCTTTCCTCATACAGCCACAGTGATCTTAAAAAAAAAAAAAAAATCAAACTTAAGCATATCACTCCCCTCTCTGAAGGTCTTTAGTAGTTTTGCTCTTGATATAAAAATCATATTCCCTACCATGTCATTCAAAGTTTCCATGAATTGCCTCCTTCCTTCTCTTCATGCTTAATTCTCCATCTCTTTCTCTCTCTCTCTCTCTCTCTCTCTCTCTCTCTCTCTCTCTCTCTCTCTCTCTCTACTTCAGCAATAATGCCCTTTGGTTCTGCCCCCAAATTACCATCCACCTCAGGACCATTACATGTGCTGTTATGCATAATTGACATGAGTATTTCGTCTTGGTACACCCCATTCACAATAATGCTGTAGACCCGGACTTAGATGTCACTTCCTCAAAAACAAAACAAAACAACAATAAAACAACACACTTATACTCACTCCTAAAATGTGTCAACTCTCTTTTGTTACATCTTTTATTGTACTTTAGTTTTCCTCTGTGGCATTTTAAAAACTTTAAAAATACGCATTTACTTGTAATATTAGATGAGTCATATTATACATCCATTGCACTATGAGTGACCCAAGAGCAAGGAGTGTGTCTCGCTGTTTACAGTGGTACACTAAGCAAGCAGTAGGGGCTTAATAGATGTATGTTTTTGGAATGAGCAAATGTAACTACAAAGGAAGTTTCTTGAGACTTCAGTCCTATCTAAAACCACTTATAATCTAAGTTGTAGCCATTTGCTCTGGAAATAGATAGAGGTCTCATTGAGAAATCTCAACTAGATATCACAGTTTATGTAGGACGTCTTTAAATTCCCAAAGCTTGTCCTCATGAGTCAGGCTGTATCCTGTAACCATCAAGGCATTCCTTCCAAAAAGCTGTGGATCAACTTAGTTTCAGATTCCCCCGAATGGCATCCAAGTGCTGAGATTCATATTCCTCACTAGTTCAGATTCTGGCAGTCGGCAAAACAGATGCTTGAGGCCTCTGCCTTTAACTCACTCAGAGGAGAAGAGGGCTTGAAAAAGACTGGGGAAGAACAGGGTGGTGGGAGATGTAAGCATCCATATCCAAAGGCTGAGAGAGCTCTCGCAATGTGACGTGCACAGATCCCCTCAGTGCATTTCCCACACATTCACCCTGGAGAAACACGGGCGAGGAAGGATCTTGGCTTCTTGCCTTGACCTCTGAAAACCCTGCCACCATGGGGGTTCTGACACATTGCGGATTCTGATAAGACCCGGAAGGAAGGGACAGAAGACGGCACAGCTGGAGCAGCTCTTTAATCATGAGCTAACATGGGGGAAGGAGGCACCCGCCCCAAGGGGCTGTGCGCTACCCACAGGTAAGCGGGAGGCCGTGGAGGGACTGGAGGGACGTGGAGCACCGCGATAGTCGTTATCCTGATTAACAGGGTGCAGACTCCTGTTTATCTCACATACCCAGAGGATTAAGAAAGGTCGGGGTCTTTGTCCTCACTTGGCCTTGTGGATACTTCGTGGTGACAGGTTTTTAGGGGGAATATGCTATCATTTGGTCAAAAGCAAAGGCCAGTTTCCTGAGAAAACTAATGTGGGGGTGGGAAAGAAAGAAAAAAGAAGAAAGTAAGACAGCTAATACATACCTGTGCATGGTTTTGGAATGGAATGGAAGGTGGAAGACACTCTGTGATTCCTAACGGAAATGGTTTCTGGCTAAGATGTAAGAGGGAGAGGGTCTAACTCTGATGACCAAGCCAATGGTCATTTTTTGTGCCATCTGTCCATTAGCCATACCACCCTGAATGCACCTGAGTTCATCTGCTTTTTGTGCTATTTTTCCAGCCCCAGACACCAACTGAGACAGATCTCACCCTTGGTGCAGTCTCTTCAGACTTAGGTATGTGACTCAGTGTGAGACTTCCCCAGGACCACCCCAGATAATAAGGATATTAACCATGGCAATTAACATTTATAATGTTTATGTAGTTTCTTTGTGGTTTGTTTTTTTATTTATCATGAGGAGTTGATACATGTACATAACACATCTTAATTCTCTTGAGTTCCCCTTTCCCTCCCTGCTCTACCCTCTGCCTCCATATCTTAGTCCTTTTCCCATCAGGAAAACGTCCATTTCCCCGTTTCCTATTATCTAGCTTATATTTTTCTCTTTAAATTATTTATACTGGAGTTTTCTCATATAAGAGAAACCATGTGATATATATTTAAGCTTGTTGTCTGATTGATTTCACTTAACATTCTTGTGCATTCATTTTCCTACAAATGACTCGAATTTATCCTTTATGGAAGAGTCTGCTCCATTGTGTGCCAATACCACATTTTTTTTATCCTTTCATCTGCTGATGGACATTTAGGCCACTTCCCAGATTTAGCTGTTATAAATTGTACTGTTGTAAACATGGTATGTGTTGACTATAAGCATAATGTTAATTTTAATTTTCATAACAACCCTGTGAGATTGGTAGTATTTCTATTCTTATTTTACATTTTTTAGAAAATGACTCTGACATCATCTCGTCAAATATAAGTCAAGGAAATAGCAGAACCCCAACTCACACACAGATGACCTATGTCTGGCTTTGGCCATTCAGCCTTACCTAAGTTCCCTGCTGTGTCACCCTTGGGTCCCAGAAAGCTTAGGTCTGGTGGAGAAGCACTGTGACCCTCTCATGCCCCAGACAGGACAGACTTGCCATTTGCCAAGGTTGCACAGGCCCTGGGCTTTCCAGGGCTGTTCCAGCTCCCTGTTGTCATCTCCCACTAGAATATTCTTCTCATCGGCTTGGTTTGACAGATATTGACCAAAGCCTGTCATTTGTCAGGCTGTGTACAAGGCTGGGTAAAATAAAAAATGAGACAGTGTTTGCCCACAAGGGTACAATCAAGAAGGGATGGGGAGATGCAAAAATAGGTAGTTTTACTGTAAAAAGTGGAGGTGAGGGCAGCATGCTGTGGGAACGTGAGGAGGGCACTGAGCCAGTTTAGGGATTCAGAGAAGCGTTCTGAAGGAGGTGATCCCTGAAATGAGTCTTCAAGCATGAGTGAACTCTAGTCAAAAGAGAGAGAGAGAGAGAGAGAGAGAGAGAGAGAGAGAGAGGAAAGTGGGAAGGGCATTCAAATCAAAGAGATCAGCTCAAGCAAAGACACGGAGACATGAAAAAGCCTCCTTATGCATGGGATTACAAGGAATTCAGAGTGAGGCATACGGCCAGAAGATGGGGCTGGGTGGTAGGTAAGAATTCATGGAACGCCTTCTAAGCCAGGCTCAGAAGATGGGATTTTATCCTAAGGACAGTGAAAAGCCAATGGTGAGATTTTGAACAGGAGAATAACATGGTCTGATTTGTGTTTCAGCAAAACCAATTTCAGTAAAGGCTTAGCATGACTGTAAGGAGGACAGGACTGGAGCAGGAAGATCAGCTAGAAATTGACTGCAAACAGAACAGATACAGATAGGAAGGGCCTAGGATAGGTTCTGCAAAGGAGGACCCTCTTGCCCCATGTCACATTCCTCTCCCTCAGCTAAACACACCCTGGCTCAGCCCATGACCTCTTGTCTCTTTCCTGGATTATTTTCCTAACACCCCTGGGGCCATCAGCAAGGTTTCTTTGTCCTCAGCAGTGGCTCCTGACATCTTTTAATATCACTGGCAAATTTAATTAAAGTCACTGTTCCTCCGCTCTTCCAGATCATTAATAAAACGGTGCCACCAGGCCAGACCAAGAAATTCTCCCTTCTGCTCCACCCTCCACTTTCTCCAATGGGAACATTGCTCCTGGACTGTCACCAGCCTGGAGAGTTGTCCTGCTTGGCTTCTAAATCTGGGCCCCTGCAGAGGAGTCTCAGCCAATTTACATTAAAGTTTTAGGTGCAGCCAGGCTGTACTGGCTCCAACATGTCAGCTGGGTCAAAGCGCACTGCAGTGCCCTGTGTGCTTCCTCTGTCCACGGGAGTTGGGGGAAGGAGACAGCACAGAGTCCTTGTCTCGGAGGCAATGCTTCCCAAGAAAGAGAGGCACGAAACTCCCTATTCTCACAAGAGTAGGAAAGATGTGACCTCAGCTGCTTAGGCGGTTTGACTGTCACGACTAGGACTTGGAACCAAGGAGAAAAATATAATGAAGCTAAATGGGTTCCTATATTCATTATTATCTTTCTTTATCTTCACAGGGGAGGAGGTATGATCATCACACCAGTTTTACAGGCAGCAAATTAGAGTTCATAAAAGTTAAATAATTTACCCCAAATTAGTTACTAAGTAGAAAGGCAAGCATTTGAAGTCTAGCCGTCTGTTTGTGGAGTGCCTGGGTATGTACCCTGGGTTTGGGGAGCCCTTTGAGCAAGGGCTTGGGGAGAGCGGAAAGAGTCTGAATGCAGAGCCTTCCTATAAGCTTGAAGCTTTATGCACTACACTGCGGTATAGAGCTCCGAATTTGAAAACAAGAATATTCCTTCTAGCTGTGCCTCCGTGAGCTGTGAGACCTTGGAAAGCTGGGGTGCCGCTCTTGGCAATAGCTGCTTTGTCAATAAAACTCAGATCAGGTGAGATGGTACCTATAGTTCCTTCAAGTCAAAAATGCTTTGATTATAGGAAAGCAAAGACGTGAAGGGGGCACAACGAAGTTAGACTGGCTTAGAGCAGCGTGAGAGCCAGGCATAGAATTCAGGCTCTCAGGGAGAATTCAGAAGATAAGAAAGTAAGCGAAGCGAGGTGGTAGGAAGAGGAGGCCAAGGGCATCTCAAAGGGACCCTGCATCGTGGATTTATAAAAAGTCACTTGGACCGAATCCATTTCTAAAGCAACTATTCTTTGCTCTTTGCTCTTTGTGGGACAAACATTGTGCAAAGCAATGGGGGGCAGAGACCCAAATGGGCTACACCTAATCCTCGGCCTGACAAAGTCTAACTTCTATCGATGCATGGATGCAAACAAGTAGTGTCGGAATAACGGATTGCAATTACATCCTAGGAGGTGTTTAATACATGTTTCTTGTTCTGCTCTGAGCACTCGGGTTGGTGGCTCCATAACTGTTCCAAACCATGAAACCACGTGGGTAGTGACCGCAGTGCAGCAGTCTTTGTAGCGTGGGGAATCTTGCAGGAGTATGAGAAGTGATAGTATATTGTAGTATACTGTTCTTGCTTCTCCAATCTCATTCTGTTGTCATACTTTCCCCTTCCTGAAGCCCCTCAGACTCTTAATGACATTGGAACCATACCAAACCTACTGACATTCTTCCAGACACCATCTCATATGAGAAGAAAGCCCTTAGACACAGCAGGGCACCAGCAGGCCTGTTTCCTCATGCTTTATCATGATCCAACACTTTAAAAAAATAAGGGCAATGATCCCATCCACCATTGAGTATCTACTCATCACTGCACTAAGCACTCTTGCACAGTGGACACTTGACTTATGAACTCTATCGGTTCCTGAGGGCTGGTTGTAACTCAAGTGAACTGTAAGTCAGTACAGCTGAGATCTGGATGTTTACCTGGGTACACGCTATAGATAACATGAGGCAGATGAATCTTCCATTAATCTAATTAACCCAAGTTGTTTAAATGTCAGGCCGGTCATAACTAGAGGTTCCACTGTATCTGCTGTTTAACACCTCCCAGGGCCACAATGAGACAGCCACTGCTATCTGTTCTGGAAATGAGGAGACTGGGCTCAGAGACCGGCAGTTCACCTGAGGTCTACTATCTGAGCAAGTGAAACTTGCTATCCATGCCAAAGTCTGCTTCCCAGCCTCGTGGAATAGAAGGCATAGCAGAAGAGTAGGTAGAATCTAGGGCCTCAGAAAGCTCCACCTCTTCTAGGAAGCCTTTCCTGACAATACCCCCTCTTTCCGTACTTTCTTTTTTCATTCTGTTGTGTATCGGTACATTTTAGGTATACATTATGATCACATTCATCATTGGGAATTTGTACCTATACATGATATATCTTGGTTCTTGTTTTTTCCCCTTCCCGCCTTTCCACCCCTCCACACACCCGCTATTTTGTTTCTGTTTTTTCCTTCTTTTCTATTTTTTTCCTTCCCTTCTTTCATTTCCCTCACTCCCTCCCTATTTTCCCTCCTTCCCTTTTGGGCCTTTTCTTCCTGTTTTACATTATCTATTATACATTTTGGTCCTCATTTACTTTGAAATTTCTCATACCAAAGAAACTATTCAGTATTTACATGTGTTCTATTTATTTCACTCAGGAGTAGGGCCTCAATGTACATCCGTTTAGCTATAAATGCCAAATGCC
>NW_022900933.1:13192233-13203812 GCF_012274545.1 Fukomys damarensis
TATAGTACTCCATTTCTTTTTAAACCCACATCTTCTTTATCCAGTCACCAGTTGATGGGCATTTGAGTTGTTTCCAAGATTTAGCTATTACAAAGTGTGTCACTATAAATGTGAGTGTGCATATATCACTGTGATATGATGCTTTTAAATCTCTGGGAAAGTACCCAGCAGGAGAATAGCTGGGTCAAATGGGGCCTCTAATCCTACTTCTTTGAGGAATCTCCACATGGATTTCCACAATGGTTATACCAGTGTACACTCCCACTAACGGTAGAGCATGGTTCCTTTCTCCCCACAGCCCCACCAGCATTTGATACTGGTTGATTTCTTGATAGCAGCCATTCTTTCTGAAGTAGATAGAATCTCCTCTGCAAAATAAGTCATTCATTCCTTTGGGTTTCTCTAACACTTGATTGCCACTGGAGCACTTGCCACATGATAATAGGCTTATCTGCTCACATGTCCATCCTCCACACCCTTCTGGAAGCTCCAGAAGGGATTTCAACTCTGTGTTGGGATTTTTTTGTTTTTGTTTTTGTTTTTGTAACAGTGAATAGTCACACTCATTGCAACTCTTGACCTCTGATATCATTTCTCCCTCTAAAATTCTGACTCCAAGATTCCTAAAGTTTATCACACTTGTGGAAGCTAGAGGACTTTGCCTCTACAGGAAGCTAGAAGATCTGTTCTTGACAGATCTGGAGAGTTGCAAGCACTGCAGGAAACCCAAGAAGAGAGAGGTCTTTGTTCAGCTGAAATTCTGTTTTTCCTACAGATAGGCCTACATTCATATCTAGTCATCCCCTAATTAGACATGGTTATGGAACTAGGCCCACATTCTACAGTTGATGGTGCATCAGAGAAAACTCTGGGGTTCTAAAAATACAGACATCTCAATTCTACTTTAGATCTAAATTTTGTACTGTCTGGGAGTAGAATCTAGATATTTATGTTTTTTAAAAGTTCCTTAGTTGATTTTGAGGTACAGCCAAATTTGAGAATTCTGGGAAAGAAGACAAACTTACTCTTACTATGACATCTGCATCTTAGGGATTCCAACCATGAGGAACTTTCTTGGGACCATGCTAAGGACTTTCAGCGGATTGCGAGTTGATTCACAGGGGAATACCCCTAGGTCTTTCTATATACTACACAAACATTCCACCCTCTTGGATATTCATTTGCTTTCATACCTCATGAAGAACAGTAGCACCAAATTCCCACTCATGTGAACATATTTTTCCTTTCTCTCCCTAAACTTGCTGCTTGCTTGGTTTACACATTTACCAAGGAAATATAAAAGAAGGGGTTCTCTTATCTTCATAGGAAAATGATGCTACTTGTCCATTGTCAGCGAGATATGTTTCTAGTTACTTTCTCTTTCAGTGATGACTACTTAATTAGGTCAATTTCCCTATACTGCCTCATGACCTCTTTTTGTTCATTCACCCTGCACTTTCTCATTCATTCACCCGCTCATTCACGAATGCACACCTACATATGATGACCCCTCGCTCCATGTTACAGGCTGACTTCCACTGAACTATCACAAGAAAGCTATTCTGCTTCCTTCTAAACTTGTTTTTTCTACAAACGCTCACAATAAGTATGAGTTCCAAGAGGGTAGGAATTTTTATTTGATATGTTTGTATGCCCAGTGCCTAAATCAGTATTTGTTATATGACAGCTGCTCAATATATATTTATTGAATGAATGGATATATTGAATGAATGTGCAAAAAATAGAAGGTATAATATTCAGTGATTTCTCCCACCTTGGCAGTGCTCAGATGGAGGCTGGGAAACCATCTGTCAGGGATGCTGTGAGCAAGGTTTTTCAAATTTGAGAAATATGAACAAACTATAATCCCCCTTGAAAAGCACACATTTTATTGGAGAACAGTGGCAGAAAACTGAATAATTAGGACAAAACAAACATTTGATTTGGAAACATATGCACTGTGCCAAGAGAGCTTGAGGAAGGAAGGTTTAGCATTGCCTGGAATCCTCAACTCCAGCGCAGTGAACTGGGTAACATTAGATATAGGACTTGAAGAATGACCACGACTTAACTGGGTGGAAGCTAGGGCACCACCAACACAGGCAACAGGAAGCCCAGGCCAGAGTCTGGAAGCCTGGCTGAGCAGGGTGTTAAGCGAAGAGCAAGCAATGGCTGCAGGACCAAGAACCTGGGAGAAGCTGCCGAAATAAGAAAGGAAGCGCTGCTGAAACACCTTGCATGCCTGCCCAAGGAATTTGGCATTATGTTCAAGGCAATAGGAGATGATGAAGTTGAAAGTTTTTTTAATAGGAGGAGGAACAAAATCAACATTTTCCCTTTGGCTAGGCAATCCACGGGGTGACAGTGTGGAAACTGAACGGGTGGACAGAAAGCAGGTTAAAGTGGAAAGCAGAAGACAGGATCAGACGCTCCATAGTGTGAGTGAGGAGAATCTGGCCAGTATGAGCAGGGCTTCTGAGGAAGATATGGATTTCAAAGCTATCAAAAGTAGAATCAGTCTAAGCTGGAGGGCAGTGGAAACAGAAGATGATTGTGAAAAAGGAATGAAGAGGCATAGTGAGGACCAAACCACATCAGGAACCTTCTTCATCCCACTGGCTCTACAAAGTTCCCTCTGATTCAGAGATACCCAGGCTCAAAGAATGGAAGGGCAATAAATCAACAAAAAAAAACACCCAACTTAAACACCTGCTTAGCTTTAGAACGTCCTGTCACAGTGGAACCAATGAGAGGCTCTCTGGGAGATAATCAGGGAGATCCTGGAATTCAATAGGGGTATCAGAGTAGTCCTCACTCTGGTCCAGGGAGGGGCCGTTTGTTCAGTCAGTAGCCCAGACTGTGTGTGATAAGCTCTGGAGATGCACTTACAAAGCAGGTCTGTCCACACCCTGGACAGGTACACAGAAGAGCACACAAGGTCAGTACTGAAATGTGAGCAAATAGGTTAGGACTCACTTACAGACACTGACAGAGACCGTCACAGAAGTGGTGGGGCTGGACATACCCTGTTTGTCTAGGGGAGAATTCAGTCTCACGTGGAAGGAAATGAATTCATGGAATGTATTGTTGTAAGAAATAGTGCTGGTCAGAAAAATAGAAATTATTATTAAAGATTCAAGATGTTGAGATTGACGCAAACCCTAGGGTGACAAGAAAGCCGTATTCTACCCATTGATATATAGGGAAAAGTATTTGTCGAGTACTTACTATAAATACATCTATCAGAGTTGTAGGTTCTTTGAAGATCACTTCTGCCTGAATGTGTTCTCAAATTTGAGTGCCAAGTATGTGTCACATTCTGCTCTAGCTACTAGAGACTCAATATTATGTCTCTTGCTGGGACTTCTGTAAGAGCCGCCAGTTTTGCCCCACCCATTCAGTACTCCCCGCAAAACACCAGAAATTGATTTTTTAAAAAAATATAAACCAAACCGGGCATGATGGGGAAAGCCTACAATCCCAGCACTCCAGGAGATCGAGACAGAAGGATCGTAAGTTCGAGCACAGCCTGGGCAACTTAGCAGGACTGTATCTCAAAATTTAAAAAATAGCAAAGTTCTGAGGATGCAGCTCTATGTGAAGGCCCCAGGTTCAACCCCTAGAATTGCAAAATAAATAATAAATAAATAATACCTGACAAATCACGCCACCCTTTGTATCTCCTCTCTTCTTGAAGCACCTTTCACTCTTACTTACTGGTCTGCTGACTTCTAACTTGCTGATCTTACCTATCCCTTCGTTTCATCACATTCACAGTCCATTATGGTTAACAAAAAGTTCTCTGAAGTTTCTCAAAGAGGCCAAAGTGTGAGCCTGCCTTAGGGCCTACCCAGGTTCCGGCCCATCTGCTCGGAATATACTTAGCCACCATATCCACAGAAGTCACTTTGTAGTCTCATTCGGGTCTCAGGTGCCTCCTTCTCAGAGAGGCTTTTCCCACCCACCTTATTTAAAGGTGACCCCCCCCACCAGGATTTTGTCATATTTCTTTTCATTTTCTTTATAGCATATATCATCATTGCTGAATCATCATTGCTTTTGTTTCATAAACAGGCTTGTTTATCATGGAATATAAACTCCATGAGAGCAAGAAACTTGCCCTTTTTATTCACCCCAGTATTCTCAGTGCCTTGACTAGAGCTTGGTATAATGAGTTCTTGGTAAGCATCTGTTGAACGAGTGAGTGATAACTGTTGGATTAAATAATTTTGGAAAGATTCTTCTATGAGGGGAGAGCTCAAATTTCCTAGCAAGTCTTGGTGCAGAGAAATAAATGTGTAGCTACAGCCAAAGAACTCAGAGAAGAGGTAGTTTTGTGCATTAAAAAGAACCAACAGGGCCACGTGGTGATGCAGCAGAAGTCATTGGTCTGTCTACTTCTTAACACAATTCCTTCTCTCCACCTTGCCCTCTAATCAGCACCTTCCTTTTCCTCTCAAGTAAATCATAGTGACAACCTACATTTACACTGCATCATGTATCTGGACAAGGATTAAGCTACACTGTATTCCATGAGTTTGTAAATGCCTTCTCATTCACGTGGTCTCCCTGAATTCTTCTTGTGACGATGGTCATACAGATGAAGAAACGGGCTCAGTTGACTGCCAAGAATTTTTATGTCCATAAATAATGAAGCCAGAACCAAACTTTGATCCTGTAGCAGTCAGCAGTGTCCTTCTTCCAGGACTAAAGGAGAGTGTCAGGTCATGAAGGACCAAGAAAAAAGACCCCTACGACTGAAAGGACCTTGGGGTCAAACAGGGGCAGATGTCGCTATGGCCCCTTGCTGTTCCAGAGACAACACCTGGTCTTTGCCCTGCCCCCAGGACCGGGGATGGCACTTAGGGCCTTTGCACTGAGCTATTTCCCCAGCCCATTCATTCTTTCAGTCAGTCATTCAGTCATTCAGTCATTTATTTGAAAGGTCTTGCTAAGTTGCCCGGGCCAGGCTCAAACTTGTGATCTTCTTGCCTCAGCCTCCCAGATTGATCAGAGTACTGGTCTCTGTCTTTGAGGTCCATTCATGCAAAGAGGGCTGATGTCCTTTACTGCTGTTGAGCTATCAGGGTAAGGTGCCGATCAGTCTCCTTTAGGTACGTTTTCCTCAGACCATTCTCCAAGAGCTTGATTTATTTTAATGCAATTTAATTTATCTTAATTTTTTAAATGTTGAAATACAGAATTAAAACACATCATTGCCTGAGTGAAGAATAAATAGAGTCTGGCAAGCAGTCAAAGTCATCTCTCTGAGACATGGCTGGCGGGTTCTCTTGGACAATCAATTCTGGGGGTGCTCTGGGTCCCCCTTTTACACGAGGGAGCTAGAAGATTCTTAGACTCCCAGCAGATATAGGTGCTGTCTTTGCAGCTGGGCTTCCTCTCCACATCCCTCGTGATTCCCCTTGAAACCGATTCCCTCCATTAGTTCTTTCTGAGGGGCTCAAAGTCACAGTCTCAAGAGTATGGTGGCATGGTCAGGATGGGCAGAGCCTCTGGAAGAACACTGAGCAGAATGTTTCCACTAGACTCTCAACAGCTCCTATGGCTTTGAGAAAAGCAGAAGTACTAGAGCTGAGGCAGTATGGCTGGAACATTTGGGGGCCTAGATCACTATCAGGCATTCTGTGAATGCCCTGTTGTCTGCAGTGAGAGGTGACAGGGACTGCACACTGAGGATTGCCAATGGAGGGTCACAGGGTCACCCAGACCAGCGCAGGCTATATTGAGGCCTGACATGCAGACAGCTGAGCTGACTAGCCATTTGACCTCTAGAGACCCAATGTGAAAACAGACTCATGGGGGCCTTCACATTATAGGAGGAAAGTTCTGATACACTAGAATCATTCTTAGCAGGAGGTAATCTATATGCCATGGAACAAGACTCACTGAATACTCGCTGTCACGTCAGGAGCCTAAAAATTAACACATCCAACTTAAATTATTTTCATGGATAAGGACTCCAAGGCCCAGAGAGCAAATGTGGGTCTTACCTGCAGTTTTCAGAAGTGGCAAAAACAAGAACCTAACCTTCTTGCCACCAGTTCAGCACTTCTTCTCCTATACTATGTTGCCCATTCCTGGCTCGATTGTTGACTCTACCACTTGCTACTTCTATAATAAATAGTATTGACCTTGTCTCAGCAGCCTCAAGACGGAGGCAGGCAATTTGTTTGTTCACTCCTTCACTTTTCACTGAACATCCACCATGTTTCAGGTGTATGGCAGGGAGTGACAGGGAGAAGTGGTGCTTGGCCCAGGAAGGGAGGCAAGCCACATGCAAAAACAAAACAAAATATGCATTTCAGAAAGTATAAAGCATGCACAAAAAAACAGACACTGTGTCAAGACTCAGAGGAGCAAGGGACTACTCTGTGAAAGCCTTCCCACCAGGAAGGAGCATTTGAATTGAACATTAGAGGACAGGTATGATTCCCGGGCAGGTTAACTGTGAGCCACTGCACAGAAGAGGAAAAGGCAAATCTATACAAGTGACAATGTGGCCAGAAGTGACAGGGGACTCAGGCCACAGGTCTTTTAACAAGAAGAACTAGAAAAATAGAAGAGCCTTTAAAGACTTTTGTGTTGGAAAGTTACAAGTTTACAAGATATTTTAGGAAGTGAGTCTTGAAACAGTGGTCAAATTTAATATAAAGAAAACAGGCGAAAGCCGAAGATGGTAGAAAACTGCTTTTCCATAGTATAATAATACCAATAACTACTTCATGCAGCTATAGTAAGGACTGAATGGGAAGATCAATGTATAGCACATTGCAATAGAGTAGCTGGTAGGTGATAAACACAGACATATTATTATTATCATGAGATAGGTTATAAAATTTGCACTTAAGCAGTGGTAGTAAGGATGGAGAATGGGCATAAAAGATAATAAGTAAAACTTGGGGAACATAGGAAATAAATCAAAGATAAACTTGGAGGTTTTGATCCAGTGATTGAAAATTTTTTGGTGCTACCAATAGAAAATGCGAAGTCAGGAGAAGCAACTCCTAAGGATAGCTGGTGTTGGGCTAGTATGAGGAGTTGCATAAAATGTGGAACATCATGTTGGATAAAATGTACCTGTGGCTGGAGGACAAAGGCACAGACTACTAAGGAACTGTCCTCCTTGAAGCAAGAAGACACACCACTGAGGGAGACTTACAATGGATAATGGAGAGAGAGGAACCTGGGAAGGGGAAGAGAATGTTAAAGAGGAAATGGAGAGGGGACCAAGGAGAGAGTTGGTATAACCTGGAGAGTTCAGTGTGCAAGAAGACAAAAGAGCAAAGTTCTGCGTAGCTAATGGTCAACATTATCCCTTTTGGGGGGTACCAAGGATCCAACTCCCATCCTTGCACTTGTGAGGCAGGTGGTGGAACCACCGAACTCAATCCCTGGCCTTGGTCAACATTATCTAACGATGGGAAGATATCAAGATTAGGCCATAATTTGGGGAATGAGTTCTGCAGAAAAGTACTAAGCACGGGATTACATGACTGAATGAGTGATGAAGAAAAGAGGCAGAAAATTATGCTAAAATTTCAACTGAAGGCAAGATGAGGAGAAAGAATGATGGGTAGGAGAACTGGGGAACTGAACAAGTGATACTCTTCGTAGAACCGGGTTTGTGGAGGGAGAGGATGCTGTGCCGAAGCAAGAGATTTCAAATAAAGAGAAAGAGTCCAGGGCAAATTAGGAAGGCAGGGCTGGCTCCTGACCACTATGTGGTCCATGGTGTGGGAAGGGAGGATTCTGTTTTGTACCTCTGAAATTAGTGACAAGAAAGGTGAGGAAACAAGTGCATAGAGCAGGGTGCAAAGGAAGAATACTGACCATGCTCACGCTGTCTATTTAATTGTCTCCGGACTTTGAGGTCCTCTCTTCTTAAGGGATTTGGAAATTATCACATGGACACCAGGGCAAGATGGCTTTTCAGTCCAACTTCCGGATCCAGTCCCTACATGACCCAGTGTTTCTGTGCACAACCAGGGAAGACTTATTTGTCAATCCAAGTATCAAGGCACTAAATGTTCCATGGCTGGTTCCAAATTACATCTATGATGAAACAAAGCAGTTTTCCTAGCAGACATGACTCTGTGCATCATATCTACACCCTGGATCCTGGTGTTAGCCTTCGTCACGCTTCAATATTACTTTTTAAATCCATCTACATGCACATGTGATTGCCTTCTTCCTATTTAAAGGTGTTGCTCTGTGGTCTCTAGGTATTTAACTATGGCCCTAAATCCTTCTTATCCTTCAGACTCCTTCTTGGTGCCTCTTCCAGTCCTCAGGGCCCTTTCCATCTCTGATCTTTGGGAGTTGCCTTGCTCTACAGCTCAGCTGGCTGAAAATGGAATCTTTTCTTTTTTCCTTTAAGGCCCACCCTGTCCAATGTCGGGTTTGGAGTGCCCACTCAAAAAACAAACATCAGAGAACAACTAAACCTAAACCAGTCTCATTAAAGAAAGTGAGTAGAACTTCTCCCTAAGAAGGGCATGTCTATTTTGTACATTAAAAGAATGGAAAAATCCCCTACCTTTGCTCTCACTGGCAGCCAGGACCACCTGAGTTTCTTTCTACAACAGCTCCCTGCCTCTTTTCTTCCTTCTCACCCTATATCTCAGCTTCAGCCAGCCCCAGTCAGGGTCAGCCCACTAATGAACAGGCCAAGCTGACCCTTTACTTCAGCATTAAAACTTTCCCCCAAACCCACTGAGAACTCGGGAAACCCTTAGCATAGAGTACAAGCTCTGGAAGGTTTGACTCTGTGACCTCTAAACTCCTGTCCTTGCCCGTTACTCTGTCTGCAACTTTTGAAAAAGCCCTTTTTACTTTAGGATTCCTTGTGTGGATCTTTTCACTCTAATACTTTCTTGCCTTTCCTCCCCTCTTTTCTCTGCTTTCACCAAAGCTAATTCCTACTCATCCTTCCTGGGCTTGGCTGTCCTCCAGGAATGCCCCCTTAAAGCCCTATGAAGAGGTGTCCTTCTGTGTACTTTTGTTGACCTGTGATTTACCTTCCACTGGCAGAAGTCACTTTATATGATAATTACCTGTTCACTAGTTGGTTATGCCTGCTGGAACATATGTTTATGAGGAAAGGGACTATTCTCTTCTACTACCACAAGCCTGGCAGTGTGGGTGGTCATTGAATATTTAAATAAATGGTTCAGTGAATAGTTTGAAGAAAAGTCGAGGCGTGTGGCATATTCCCCAAATCCAGAGTATAGACTATGCCTAGATCATACAGGCCAAGAAACAAAAACCACTGTCACGGCCCACAGACAATAGCAGTAACTGCCCAAACTGTACAAGGAGCCACCTTGCACAGGAGTAGTGTAGGCCTGGGGCAAGGGTAACAAGGCCCTAACCTACTGAGGGTTACAGGGGAAGGGTCATTGTGATGACCCTTCTCCTTTTTCCACCCAGGAAGCTAGGGACCACAGTGTAAAGTGAAGATCAGAGGGGCAGGAACAGAGAGAGGAAACTACAACTTGTCCCTCCAATTTTACTCATTCAACCTGCCTTACTGAGTGCCTACTCTATGCCAGGCTCTGTGCTGGGGACAGAATGTGGATAAACATGAGGCATCTGTCCTTCCTTTGAGGAAATTACTGTCTAGAGCTGTGCACAGCATTACTCAGTCACAGAAGTTATTGTGCATCTTTACATTACTTCAAAGTGATACATTCAGCTTAGGGGTGTAAGAGAAAAGATGTAGGAAATGGCCTAGTCAAAGAAATTTCCAGGAGAAGGAAGGAAGGAATTGGGAGTTGGGGGGTCAAACAGAAGCACACTGGGGCATAGGCAGAACAATAAGCCGTCCAGGTAGAGAAGATGTCATCTTCATCAAGCCAAAGAAAGAACCACTGTAACCCAGTCCAGTTCGGTAGTTTTCATCTGCAGCTTCTCAAACATCTGTATTTGATTTAAAGAAGAGACTAGGCAATGGGCTTGTGCGAAGACACTGCTGAGGGTTACTGTCCATTGCGAGGAGGGGCTGCAGTTATCTGCCCACTTCTAATCACGGCAAGCTCTGACTACCAGCCTTTCTCATCTGGACAGTTGCATGGCATGAGGGGCAGCTTCTTTTCAAAGTTGGATGCAGCACAGCCCAGCCAGCAAAAGGAAGGGCCTCCGGGAGGCTGAGCGCCCATAAGCTGTGAACTGATCCCCCCTCTTTCAGCAAGAGTATGGCGCAGCAGCTATATTTGAAAACCGAGGTAAACAAGAGCTCAGCGCGAGTGGACGGGGCACAACAGCTGTGGAAGATTAATCACACACGGCTGCATGTCACCAGGTCTCAGAGGCCGGGGGCTTCCATTTTGGTGCCCCAGCAGAAGGCCGGATGTGTTCCTATCACATACTCACCCCCACACACACACACTTAGGGGTTTCTTGACCACCCAGGAGCTAGGCACCTGGCCTGCGTTTCTAAGAAATTGCACCCAATTTCAATGCTTCTGCCTGGGAACCCGAGCACCGAACGTTCAGGGTTTTGTTTTTTAATCGCTAGAAAGGGGCGGGGGAGGGGTGTAAATTTATGGCACTGCATTAAAGGTATTTGTTCTACTTTAACCTCTCCTCTTCCGTGGTGAAAATAAAATATAATGAATAAAGACGAAAAACTGCCTCCCCCCCAACAAATGGATTTCTTCATTTTCCCCAGTAACTCAGGTCCTCAGGGCAGGTCAGCCAGGGCCTGAAAAAGCCTCGCTGGCCTCTCTCTGAGGGCTGTGGCCGTGTGTGTGCATGTGCGTGTGTGTCTGTCTGGGGGGACGAGGGCGGGTGGTGGTGGTAATCACTATATATTTCGCTTCTGTCCACCTGGCCCGGGACCGCCCAGACTACCCGCCCTGCTCTGCACCCTAGCAGCGCAGAACCGGAGAACCCCTCCTTGTCATCCCCCTTGGCACCAGCCGGCTAGTGAGCAGGGGCTGCAGTTCCCGACCCGCGGTGGTGGAGTCCCGAGGTTGGGGTGCGCGCGTGCGTGCTTCTGTGCACGCGGGCGCGCGCAGAGGGAACAACGCGCTCCCATCCGAGCCCCCAAAGCCGGTGGGCACTCAGCCCCAGGAACACAACACGCCCTGACACAGGCAACGCACACATGCACACATGCATCCAGCGCGCGACAGAGGCCACCCCAGTACACGGAACACCGCCCCCAACCCAGCAAGCCCGCTGCTGGACAGCACACACGCTCCCGGCTTCCCTCCTAGGGTCCCCCAAACCTCCCTAGACACTCTGCCAGACCCCCGCCCCCAACACCGCATACCCAGCGTGGACTTTCCGGGGCACCCCCCACCCCCCGCACACTTCTGGCACTAATCCCACAGGATGGCGGTGCGTGTGAACGATCTTGAGATCTAACTAGGAACCCAATTATTCACGACCGGAGACCCTCTGGGGGTATCCCAAGTCCCCCCATCTCGTCTTCCCTGCCTTGGCCGCCTTCGAGGGGGAAGGGCAGGAAGCTCGCCCATTACTCACCGTTTCCTCTCGGCCTCCCAAGCCAAGTGGGCAAGTGAGCGGAGTGAGGAAGGCGAGCGCTGCCCTCG
>NW_022900933.1:13204498-13244567 GCF_012274545.1 Fukomys damarensis
GGCGTCGCGTCCTGACCTGGATTCCCCGAGCAGGGAGCTCCAGGCAGCAAGCGGGCGCGCGGCACCGGCTTTCCCCTTGTCCTCAGGAGACGCCGCTTGCAATTCCAAAATTAAGTCTCCACCAAACACATTTGTGGTTTTTAAATATAGAAAAGAACGATTACCCAGGCAGGGTCCACCCAGGTCTAGGGGAGGAGTTGAAGGGGACGGAGGCTGGCAGTGGAAGGAAAATAAAACTCCTTTTTCCCCTCTGTATTTTTTTTCCCTTTTTCTTTTTTCTCTTCTTGATGTAGAACTCAGCCTGTCATTTTCTCAACCCAAGCCAAACAACAGCTTGTGAGAGATGCTTGGGTGAGCGCTGGTATGTTGGCTTTTGGGGTTTTTTTTAACTAAAAATAAAAGGGGGCTGCCTCCCAAATTGCTGCTTATTCTGGGCCTGGAGACTGGCAGAGAGATGGCCCTTTGATGGGCTTGGCTCAGGCGAAGTGTACACACACAGCCTTAAATCAGATGCCTGTAATTAGTCAGGGTTGGCCCTGGAGGCAGGAGGGGTGGGCGGGACTCTCCTAAGAATGGCGTTTCGTGTCCCTGGTTTATAGGTGGTATTAAGACGGCTCTAAAATGAGCACAGTAACTGGCCCTGCGTGTCAACACCAGGGCACTGGGGACAGAATACGGGCCAGAAGTTGTTTTTGCAGGTTTCTGCTACCTGAAGGCACATGGCGGGGGTGGGGGGGGGAAATGATAGTGATACTTATTTATCCGCACCTGCTCAGAACAGGCATGGTGACAGTGAATTTCGATGTATTCTCTCGATTCATCCTCATAAGATGCTATACAGGTACAATTACTATTTCCATTTTTCTATTGAGGAAATGGAGCTAGAGGGGTTAAATAATCACCCCAAGGCCAGTGCAGCTGAGTGAAGGATGGGACTAAGGTGGAATCAGCTGGAGTTGGTTGATATTCGACAGTTGTGATAGCATTTTTCAGGGTCCCTGCTTGCCCAGAGGCCCTGGTGTCCAACAAGATTTGGTCCAAAGAGGTTAAGTGGGTGTTAGGCTAGAGAGAATCTCAGTTCTTTTCTGGCTATTTGACTCAACATTCTTTTGGCAAATCGTGTGTTCGTTTCCACCCTGAGTTTGGGTTTTAGATATGTTAAATTAGGAGCACTTTCAGGCCCCTGCATCTTTATGGGCCTTGAGTTCAGCTAAATTGAGACTGAGAGATTGCCTTTGTAAAGTTTCAATAACTTCTAAAGCTGTGGGATTTCCGCGTGTGTCAATTAGTGGGATTTACCTTGTGTCTGTTCCCATGGAGCACCACAGGGCTGGTTGGACTACAGTCAGAACCAAAAGATGTCTGGTGGGTGGATAAGTTGGTGTAGCTTGTAGGGAGAGCAGCTTGGAAAGATACAGCAAATTCCTTAAAAACAATGTGAGCCCTGTGACTCAGTAATTTTACTGGAAGAAATTTTTATGGCAATAATTAAAGATATGTGTAAATATTTAGTTACAAGGATATTCATAGTAAAAAAAATTGGAAACATCTAATATTCCAACAAAATCAGGGGAGTAAATCATGTTACATGGACACAAGGATCTATTCTACCACTGTAAATATGCTGATGCAGCATGCTAGATGTTGACATGGAAAGGTTTTCATGATATGTTATTGGGGGGTGAAAGAGGGAGAGGAAGGGAAGGAGGGAGGGAGAGAGAATATAGACTGTGAGTGTGAGTGTGTGTGTGTGTTTCTGTGTGTGTATCCTGGGAGCATAAAGACACCAAAATGGTGATGGTCATGTCTTTTGGTAAGATTTCTGGTGGTTTTCAAAAAGAAACTCTTTAGACCAACTTACTGAGGAATAATTTGCATACAAAAATTTTGCCTATTTTAAGTGTGTAAGTTGGTGTGTGTTATAATTCAGATTTTAAATGTCCCTCCCAGGCCCATGTGTTAAAGGTTGCTCTCCAGGAAGGCACTGTTGAGAGGTAGTGGAACCTTTAAGAAGTGGTGCCTATACCGAATGGTTTCTCTGGTGTGAAAAACTATAATGGTGCCTAAGATCCTAATGGTATAATTGACAATGTGAAATAGGAAGAAAGGGGCTAAAGGTGTAGAGGAATTGGGAAGGGCAGGGGAAAGGAAATAAGGGAAAAGAAAAAATATGAGAAAATGAAAAAATGGAAATACAGTTTCTGTAAATAGGGAAGGGAGGAGGGGGTGAAGGGAGGGCAGGGGTAAGGGGAAAAAATGAGAACCAAGACCTGTCATGTAAAGGTACAAGATCCCAATGATGAATGTAACTGTACTGCATACCTAAAATGTACAAATAAAATCAATGAGAGAAAAAAAAAAAAGAAGTGGTGCCTAGTGGAAAGTTTTGGGATCACTGAAGATGTTCCCGTGAAGGAGAGTATGGGATCTCTCCGTCTTTGGCCTCTTGGCCATGGGATGGGCAGTTTTGTTCTGTCCTGTGTCCCACCGTGATGTGCTGCCTCACAATAGGCCCAAAACAAACAGCTCAACATCACAGACTGGAACCTCAAAATTGCAAGCCAAAATAAACCTTTTTTCTTCATAAGTTGATTATTTTGGGTACAGTGACACCTTAACTTACAAACTTAATTCTTTCCATGCTTCTGATCACAAAATGAATTGGACAAGAACCAGATCAAATTTCCCCATAATGTCGACATTGAATCTAACCATTGAAATTGATGCAGTTCTCATCCAATTCGGTTTCTGATCAGAATAGTGGAAAGAATTAAGCTTGTGAACAAAGGCACCACTGTATTTGTTATAGTAAAGCAGACTCATGCCATGAGTTTTGATAAAAGTATACACAAGTAGAGCAAGAAACAAAGTCAAGATATAGAACATCTTTATCTCCCTTAAAAGTACTCTCCAGCCTGCTTTCACTTATCCTTTTGCCCCATAATCAACCATTAATCTGCTGTCATGGTAGATCAGTTTGGCATGATCCAGAATTTTCTTTATTTCCCTTATGTATTTATTGATATTGATATTTCTTTAATGAATATTATCTGCTCACTAAATTACAACAGTGAGGAGAATACGAGCAGAGTTGGTCTTGGCGTTTCTTTAGAATAGTCACCAGAGAAACAGACAGAAGCCATAGTTTTGTCTCAGTGCCTATGACAGGGCGTGGCTGCATAGGAAGGCAGTTGGGGAAGGAGATGACAAAGCTTGTTCAGTCATTACTGTCAGAAGAGCTGGTTTGTGTGAGCTCTCTGAATTCTAGTTCAGCTGAAATAACTCTCTGTGTCTCAATGTCCTCATTAGTAAAACAGAAATAATAACAGCAATAATACCTATCACATGAAGTCATTGTGAAGATTCAGCAACATTAGCTTCTGCTATAGCGTAATTCCCAAAAGCATGTTAATTCTCTTTCTTCTTCTCCACCCTTTCTTTCCTCTAACCGTGCTTCTCTCTTACTTTAAATTCTACCACCAACTTTCAGGTGGTAATAGTCTTAGACTATTTTGTACTCTGGACAGCCTCGATTTTTCTTTCTCTCTTTGCTACAAGGATAAAGGGTTGGAAAACATTAAATTTGTTGACCATCTGCCTTCTACTTACGCCACTGTGTGATCATTTATTTCCAGTTGAGCTAAAATTAAAGAGGGTTTTCATGGGAAAGGCAGAAAGCAAGCTATTTATTGTCAGCACTGAAAGCAAGGGCTATAAACCTCCCATTCAAGGTTGGAATTAAAATTGGGCCCAGAGAAGTTAGGAGATTCAACACCATCACAGTACTTAGCAAAGAATAAACATAATCTGTTATGGACTGAACTGTGTGTCCCGAAATCCCTTTGTTGAAACTCTGATGCCTACTACATTAGCATGTGATTAGATTTAAACATAAAACTTTTAAAGAGAACATAAAATTAAAACAGGATAATTAGAGTGGGCCTAGATCCAATATGAGTGGTGTCCTTATAAGAAGAGGAGATCAGGGCACAGACAGATAGAGGGTAAATCTTGTGAGGACACACAAAGAGAGGGTCATTTGCAAACTAAAGAGAGAGAAATCAAAAGTGCTCACATCTTGATCTTGGACTTTTAGCCTCCAGAACTATGAGAAAATAAATTTCTGTTGCTTAAGCCACCTACTCTGTGGTATTTTGTTGCAGTTAGTTTGCTTTGTGTTACTGTAACAAAATGCTTGAGGTAATCACCTTAATGTGGGAAAAGGTTTATTTTAGCTCATAATTTCACAAGTTTTAGTTCGTGGTTTGTTGGTCCTATTGTTTTGGGCCTGTGGTGGCATAGTATATCACGGCAAGAGCATGTGGCAGAGGAGGTCTCTTTATCTCATGGTAGCCAGGAGAGTGGGGGGGGAGAGGGTCCCAATGTCTTCTTCAAAGGCATGCCCCCATCAACTTAACTTCCTCCCACTAGGCCTCACCTCTTAAAGGCTCCTCCACCTCTCAATATTACTACAGGCTGGCAACCATGCCTTCAACATACAGGCCCTTGGGGGAACATTCATCTGAACCATAGCAGGCCTTCACAAACTCATGAAGAATTCATGTTTTTGAGCTAATTCTGTGAGTCCTTATCACAGAATTTTCTTTCTCCAGAGAGGACCATCAGCTACAACCAAATGCTACAAATTCCACATGGTGACCAACTCTTAGACTACTCTGAGTTTAAGGAGGATGGATTCCTTTGAGTCTGATGGTGCAGATGGGATAAATTGTAGGAAAAGGTCATGTGGCTTCTTGGTTATGCTCTGTTGTGCCCCACCATGACCCAGAACATCACAGGTGGAGTTAAAAAATGGGGCCTCCAGCACTTCCTACCTAGCATACCTGCCTGCTACAACTATTCTAGGCTCTGGATTCAGCACAAACCGTAATGCTATTCACAGGCAACCTAGGTGCCGGCACTCCACAGCCCTCAGATTGTTCAATCTCATAGCAGTGAAGACAGGCAAAAGCAGACCATCAAATTGAAGCTCTCAGTAAGTTCTAGAACTCCTTTGTAAGGGAGATCCAAGTTTAGTAATCACCATTTGATGATAGGGTGGTTTAGTAGGACATAATTCTTTCCTATGTGTTCTATTATTAGCCTTGTTATAAGAAGCATTTAAAATTTTTTCATTTAATTATTTGTCCTTTTCTCTTTAGTAAAATTGCTTACGTACTGAAATGTGCATGTTATACATATAACCTCAAAGAATTTTTAAAAATTAAATGCATCATATTTTGATCATCACTTAAGACAATAAATATTACCAGTACCCCGAGGCTCCTCTCATGTTCCTCTCTATCCTTTTTCCTCCTCTCCAAGTTATCTATCCTTCCAACTTCTAAGACTACCAAAACATACTCGTTTTATGGGCTTTGAATTTTATATGAATTGGAGGCTATAGAAAGTGTTATTGTGTCAAGATTCTTGGCTCAGTATCATTTCTGCGAGGTTCGTCTGTGTTGTTGTGTGTAGCCGTTTGCTATTTTTCTTTGCCTGTAGTTTTCGCTGAAGGGATAAACAATTCAATTTTCATTTCAAAAACTTGTACTCTAAATTGAAAAATTACAATATATTTACATAGTACAATATGATATTTTAATACATGTATACACATAGAGAAATTAAATGAGGCTCGTGAGCATTCATCACCTCAAATATTTATCATTTCCCCGTAGTGAGAAAGTTTTAAATCCTCCCCTTTATCTATTTTGAGATATACAGCAATCCTTATTACTCACCCTAGTCACCATGCTGTACAATGAGATACCAGAACATATTCCTTCTACGTGAAACTTTATAACTTTTCATTCTCCTCTACAATGATATCTAAATTGTTTCTGGTTCGCTATTGTTTTTAATAATGCTGCTGTGCACGTTTTTAGACATGCCTTTTGGTGCATAAATGTCCTCATTTGTCTTGGATATACACCTAAGAATGGAATCACTAGGCCGGGCGTGGTGGCACACGCCTGTGATTCCAGCACTCTGGAGGCTGAGGCAGGAGGATCACTGTGAGTTCGAGACCAGCCTGGGCTACATAGTGAGTTCCAGGCCAGTCTCAACTACATAGTGAGACTCTGTCTCAAGAAACCAAACCAAAACAACAACAACAAGGATGGAGTCACTGACCTATGGAATGTATGAATGTGCATCATTAATTAATAATGAGAGTTTCAGTGATTTGCACTCATGTACACTCACTCCCCACCATCATTTTTTCACATTCTTTGTTCACCTTAGTTTTAGCCATTCTGTTGTGTGTGAATTTAACTTTAATTTGTGGTTTTAACTTCATTTTTCTAATGACTATGGAAATAGAAACTCTTTCAAACATATATAAGCTTTTTATATTTTCTTCAAAGTGTTCATGTTTGTGGTTTAGTTTTTCTATATGGCTGCCTGTCTTTTTTTTTTTAATTGATGTGTGGGGTTTTTTACATATTCTGGCTCAGTCTTCTGTCATTACATGCATTACAAATATCTTTCCTAGTCTATGGCTTGCTTTTCTGTCCTTTGTGGTGTCTCTTTTGATGCATAAAAGTTCTTACTTTTATTTTTTTCTTTTTATTGAGTCTATTGATACATTCTAGGTAGACAGTGCAGTTACATTCATTACTGGGATCTTGTACCTTTGCATAACAGGTCTTTGTTCTCACTTTTTCCCCTTTCTTACTGTTATTACAGTCAGTTATCGTGATTTTCTTTCTTGTCCTAAGTCCTTTCTAGTTCCTCTTGTTTTGTCTATCCAAGGTCATGAAGATAATGTTCTGCGTTAGATTTTAGAGCTCTTGTTTTTTCATCATTCAAATTTGGAACTACGGTTCTCCTGGAGTTGCATTTTATTATGAAATAGAAGTGGAATTTTGTTTTATCCTTGCAAACACACAAATGATAGGAAAAGATAGCCATTTATTGACAAGAGATCATTTTAGCTGCAGTGTCATCTTTGGTATAAATCAGTGTTCATGTTCATGTATCCTTTTATAGATGCTCCAGTTTTATTGATTTATGTTTCTACTTTTGTATCCACATCATCCTGTTTTAATTATTAGAATTTATAAAAGCCTTGATATCTAGTACAGCGAGTGTTTTGTTTTATTGTTCTTCGTGTCTTAGTTATTTTTGGCTTTTTGCAACTAGACATACATTTTTAGGATTTAGTTGGTTTTCACAAAATTTCTGCTGGGAATTTAAAACTGCATTGAATTTACAGATTAACTGGAAAAAAATTGACATCTTTACACATTGAGTCCTCTGACCTATGAAAATAAAATATTTGTTTGGATCTTTCTTCATTTCTTCTAATGGTGTCTTAAAATTTTCAATGTATGCATCTTACATATCTTTTCTTAGATTTATTCCTAGGTATTAGAGTTTTGTGTGGCCAAGCAAATAGTATTTTCCTTATCTAGTTAAACAAAATTTTATGCTAAATGTTTTTAATGGTTAAAATTTGATTTTTATATACTGATTTTGTATATGGTTACATTGCCAAATTTACTTTTTTTTTTTTTTTGGTATCAGGGATCGAACTCAGGACCTTGCGTTTGTGAGGCAGGCGGTGGAACCACTGAGCTAAAACCCCAGTCCCAAACTTACCTTTAACTCTAATAGTTTATAACTGTGCTTACAAGTTTTCTTTTAAAACTTTTATTTTTCCACTGGTTAGGATTTCAAATATAATGATAAGTAGAAGTAGACATAATAGGAATCTCTGTTTCTTTCTTGATCTCAATGGAAATGCTTTCAATATTTTCTCATTAAATATGGTATTAGCCATGTGTTCTTTGTAAAAACTCTTTAGCAGAGTAAGGAAGTTTCTTTCTTTTCCTAATTAAAGATTTTTTTTAAGTCATAAACATCTGTTGAATATTCTCAAATATTCTCTATATATTTACCAAGATGATCGTATGAAATTTTGTCTTAATATGATATAGCGGTGAATTTTAGGGACTCATATTCTAATATTAAAGTCATACTGTGTATGTTGTATTATCCTTTTATGTTAATAACTTTTATTTGTTTACATTTTGTTAAAGATTTCTGTGTCTACACTCTTCACAGAGATTGGGTTGTAATTTTCTGTATCATTTTTGTCAGGCTTTGATACTGTATCAGGGGTGTTTGGATCAAGTGAGGTGAGAGATGATCCCTCTTTTATATTCTCTGGAAGAGTTTGCTTAACACTGGCTTTTCTGAGTGGGGAGATTTTTAAACTAGGAATTCAATGCCTTTGATGAATTGTTTAGCACTCTGACACTGCTATATAACAAATTACCACTTTAGTGATTTAAAACAATGAAAATAAATTATCTTATTGTTCGGTAGGTTAGAAGTCCAACACAGCTCTTTCTGGGCTAAAACTAAGGTAGTAGGACTGTGTTCCCTTTTGAAGTCTCCAGGGAAGAATCCTTTTAAATGTCTTTTCTGGATTCCTGAGAGTGACCATTTGGCTTATAGTCCCTCTTTCATCTTCAAAGTCATTGTCACTTTAACTCTCAAATCCATCTCCTTTAGTCACATCTTCCCACAGAGTGGAAAAGGCTCTCTACTTCTAAAAACTCATGATTAAAATGCACCTCTCCTGATAATCTAAACCTCCCATATTGAGATCCTTAATTTAACAAACATCTGCAAGGACTTTTGTCACACAAGTTGAGAATATTCATGTATGCAAGAGATGAGAATAAGGATATCTTTGGGTGACCATTATTCTGACTGCCACATTAATATTTAAAGTAATTAAGCAATATATACAGATTTCTTACTTTCTCTTGTTTTGGTGTGCTAAATAGTAGTTTCAAGGTATTTGCCCATTTCACATATGTTGTCAAACTTATTAAGAGAATATTATTCCTAACAGACTCTTGCTCTTCTGTAAATACATGGTACTGAAGATTGAGCCCAGTATGCTTTACCACTGAGCTACATTCCTGGCCCTTTTGATGTTTTGAGACAGAGTTTCTCTAAGTTGCCCAACCTGGCCTTTAAATTGAGATCCTCCTACTTCAGCTTCCTAAGTAGCTAAGAACACAGGAATGTGCTACCATACCTGGTTTCTTTGAATGTTTTTAAGGTCCGTAGCATCTGAATTTTTTAAATTCTGTTTTTATCTAAATTTTTGATGGGGGTAACATGCTACATTTTTTCTTGGTCAGTCTGGCTAAGATTTATAATACTGTCTTTAAGACATTTCAAAGAAAAAACTTTTACCTCTGTTGACCTTTCTAATGTATGCGCATTGTCTATTTTATTATTTCTTGTTGTATCTCTGTTATTTCTGCCATTATTCTTTCATGGGTTTGATTGACTATTTTCTCTTTCTATATCTCTACCTGTCCCTGTCTCTCTCTTCCTAACAGTTTTTCTTGCCTCTTGCAATGCCTGATATTTTCCCAGTGGAATGTTAACATTATATGTGAAATATTATAGAGACTAACTTTAATTTCTGGATAATGTTATTATTATTATTATTATTATTTATTATTGTACCGGGGATGGAACTCTAGACCTTGCACTTGCAAGGCAGGAAGCAGAGCCACTGAGCTAAATCCCCGACCGTAGAGTCCTTTTGAAAGGAATTATTATTGTTATTGTTTGACAGACTGTCAGGATGGAGGTGAATTATCTTAATCCAGTATGTATTTGAGCTCATCTGAGACTGTGTTCCTGACAGAGTGAGGCCTGCTCTACTTATGCCTTGTACCCCAAGTCTCTCCTCTCCTCCACAGTGAGCCAGGAGCTTCACTTTGTTTTTTGTCTTCATGTACGTGAGAGTTCTCAAGGTTCTGTTTACTCTTTCAACCTCTTAGTTTCTTAAACATTTTAAGAAAATAAAGCTTTAATCTGAAATTTTTAAAAAAGTTTCTTTTTGCCCGTATTTATGCTAATTGATTCATTTTTTTACTATATTGCCTAAAGCTTGCGAAACAATGTTGAATAATAAAAAAAAACTAGACATATTTTTCTTGTTTCTAATTTTAATGACTGGTGTTGTGAGTTCTTTCTAAGTTGATGTTGCGGTCCCTTGAGAATGAACACAAACAGAGATAGCCCAGTCTAGGACAGGGCAGAAGGGAGTTGGCTTCAGGTGTGCCCATCACAGGAGAACCAGAGTAGGCAGCATGACCCACAAGATAAAAGATTGTCGTTGTTCCCACAGTGACTGGCAAGGAATCTAGTACAGGTTTTAGTACAAGGGGGACGTTGTCTCCAGCCCAGGAGGTGGAGTCATCAGTAATTGTGAAGTCCTGGGTTGGGAAGATGTGATTTCCTGTGGTGAGAGTTTGATCCAGCTGAATGTTGTCTGGGATATGGGACCAGGGTAACCCTTTCAATCAAGTACCCACTCTGGTGTGAACTTTCAGACTGCGAACTAGTGAAAATGTCCAAACAGTAGGAAAGACCAACAGGCACCAGAATGGTTGGCAGCTGCATCTAACAGAGAGGGCGTTTTGTTTATTGTTCTGGTAGAAGTTTAGTTTTTAGTGGGTCCTGTATCAGATGAGCAGTTTTCCTGGCTCGTAGGATAGTTTATGGTTAATGTGTCCCAGTAGGAAAAGGGCCCTTGATCTGGCCTCCAGCACTGTGAGTTGGGGGCAAGATGGAAAATCAGTAAGGATATGTTAAAATGATATTACCTCAAGTCTAAAAACTCATTTAAGGGCTTATTTGTGGGATTGGAATTTTAAAAGTAGATGTTTGAGGTGATTATTGTGTCTTTTAATTAAATCAGTCATAATGGGATGATTGGAGACATAAAATTTCCATTGAATGCCTTTTTTAAGAGCCCAGTGTTGTGTATTTTAAGAATTGAATTGTATGTCTTGGTTATTCCAATAGTGGATGTAATTCTAAAAGAAATAAGGAGTATCCTAGGCATGATTTTTTGGCTTTAGTTTGTGTGGAAAAGGTGCTATTTTTATTGATATTTGGAATATCATGAAGCAAGAGATTTTGGGGTTTTTCCTTGAAGGAGACTTCATAATGGCCTGATAGTTTATAATAAACATGAAGATGGGACTATTTGTTGAACAGGGCTAAGACAGCTGCCTGAAGTTTGGATAAATGTGTTGTGTTCTATGCCTAGTTCTTTTTTTTTTTCTTAGATTAACTTTTTATTTTAGATTAACTTTTTTATTAACAACATTTATTTTGGGGAGTTCATAAAAATAAAAATACACATCGCGGAACAGTAGTCTTGACTTTTTTTTCAAATTTCATCTTTCCTGGGTTTTATTTATTGTCACACATATTTTTTGTTATTGAAGTAGATTAGCTCAAGGAAGATACTCTCTCAACATCTTTTAAAGTATCTTTTATTTTTAGTTCTTTTTCAATTAGTACATGTTTGCAGCAGATGCAGTTTACAGTCATCTTGGGGAATGGGTACATGTACATAATACAGCTGGATTCATTTTTTAATCTCCTTCCTCTTCCCTCCCACCCCCTTTCTTCCTCCTCTTTTTTCCCATTTTTGTTCTTGGTGAAATTATTAATCTTATCTCCTGTTTATGACATATAATGTTTACATTCATTTAGGTTGTTAGGTTCCTGTACAGGGCACACTTTTATTGTACTCATTTCCCCTTTTACTCTTCTTTGTTCACATTCTGCAGTAACATTTCATCAAGTCCTTTCACTTACGATGATTAGCAGTGTCATTCTTAGAGTCCATGAACTCCCATTACTACGCACTCCCTAAATCCCAAGGCTCTTCCCACATAGTGGAACCTGGGGAAAGGCTGATTTCCTTTAGCACTGTCACCTGTCAGTGGACTGAGGACAGAGGCAGTCACCCTTTCCTGCATGTGGAAAGAATTTTAAAGGGCCAGTTGTGGCTCTAGTCTGTCTCAAGGTTTTGTACCTGTGCCAAGCTTGTGGACATCACAAGGTAGAGGCTTTCATGTTAGGAGGGAAGTTATTTCCAGCACAGGAGTTGAAATTATCTCCCACAGTGAGATTTTTGAGTTGGAGCAATGCTGTTGGGCAATGTCGTCTCCAGCAGGGAGATTTGGGGCCAGGTGGATGTCATTTCCATGAAAGCTGGGTAGGGAGGGTCACAGGCTCAGTGATTGTAAGAGTCTCTTTCTGAGAGAGCTCAGGAAGCAGCCAGCCATTTGTCGTTCTAATGGTGTAAAGCAAGAAGCTGAGAGAGGCAATCTCTTCCTTCAGAATCCTGGGTCTACTAATGGACATTATAAGTGGTCCAGAGTCTCCAGGAGGCATGAGAAGAGGTTGTTAAGACCTCTATCATAAAGTAGGCTCCTCTCTCTCTTTCAACAAGGTAGTATATTGTGTTCCTTTGCAGGTGAAGGCAGGCTGAATCCAAAAGGCTACTCGAATAGGCACAGAATAAATCTGTACAGGCATAATATGTACAAGTTATTGGGTAGAATCAGTAATTTTAAGAATATTAGGTATTGGACATAGGGACCTTGAAGGATGGAAACACCAGCATTAAGGTTATAGTGATCCATGATGAGGTGCCCTTCATTTTCCCCAGATTTGAGAACTGGGAACAGGGGACTCTTGAATGGGAAAGCGAGCAATGGGAATAATCAACCTTTTATTAATTAGGTTTTGTATAAGTTTTAATCCTTAAAGGTCGTATTTCAAGTTACATTAGGCCATATTAACTATTTTTAACTGAGGCTTCATGGGGTCCCATTTTATCAAGGCATTTGCTAAGAGTTACTTTATTTTAATATCTTATTTATTGTATCAGAGCATCTGTGCCCTACACTGAATCTTTTACAGCAATGGATACTGTGCTTATAGGAAACTTAAGGCAGAACTATAGGAAAAGTGAAGCATATTTATTTTTCTCTAGTTTATATTTAGTTACCACTTCAAGGTTATAGGGACAAGGGATTTAAATTTGGTGGGATCATTAGGTATAACTATAATTTAAACCCCAGTATTTATTACATCCATGAATTTTGTCAATTATTGCATTTTAGCAAATGTTTTTGTGTTTTTTGAGACAGGATCTCACTATGTAGCTCAGGCTGTCCTTGAACTTGGAGTGATCCTCCTGCCTCAGCCTCTCAAATGCTGGGATTACAGGTATGTGCCACCATGCCAGGCTAGCAAATGTGAAAGTTCAACTAAAATCTGTTATGAAGACACAAAATCCTGGCAGTACCTTCTTAGAAATCCTTTTGCCATATAAATTCTTTAGTTTATATTTTGGATTCTGATTGAATCAAGTTATAACATTTTTTAGAAATTTAAGTACATATTGCAGGTGTACACAATACCACACATAATTTATTAAATCATTATATCAAAATATTACATATTTAATTACCTCTTTCTGCCCCTGTACCTAGAGTTTTGTATATAAATCACTAAGTAATCTAAGGCTAACACTATGTTTGCTCGACCTGATCTTTGCTCAGTTTTTAAAGTTTTCCTGCCCTCCTTGAGCTTAATGCCTAAAGCAGCCATTTTTTTTTCCTTTTCTTTTGTGTTTTGTTTTGGCTTTGAGCTGCCTGAAGCAGTGCTTAGTTTCTGTCTCTGCTTGTTAAGAGGAAAAGGGAAGAAGGGCCTTCCTGTTTCCAGGCAGCGGCTCTCCCCAGGATGCCCCAACCACAGAACTAGCATTTTTCTCCCCATCATTTTCTTTCTTCTTCTTCTTTTTTTTTAATTAAGTAAAATCATTAGAGTAGCTTAAATTTATAAGTGGCTAAAAATGTTTTCTTTTTTTCCTAGTTTCTTTAACTGTTTACCCAACAAGATCCTAGTGGTCCCCTGTGGTCCCCGTGGGGAGCAGTGGCCCAACAGCCCATTTGTCGGCAGCCGCCTTCCTCTCTAGGGACTCCCAGTGGACCTCAGTGGGTCAGAGAGGAGGAGTGACAGAACCGGGTGAGGCAACGACACTACATCTCAGACCCTGCAGCACTACTGCCAGCAAGGTGCCAGTAGGGAGGTGAGTGGCCTCACCGATCTGTGTCTCACCCACTCAGTGGGTAGTCTGAGGGCAAGGCGCCCTCTCCACCTGCTACATCTCAATCAGTCCAGTGTCTGCCTGACACCTTCCAAAGTCATTTACTCAACAACCTCCAGTGACATCCATTTGACAGCCTCCAATATCACCTAACACCCCTGATGTCATCTACCCAACAGCTCCCGATGGTATCTACCCAACAACTTACAACGACATGTACCTGGCAGCCTCTAACGCCATCTTCCCGGCCAGCTCCAATGGAATCTACCTTACAGCCCCCAAATGCATCTATCTGATTGCCTCTGTGTGTGCCTGGAAGCCTCTGAAGCCTGGGTTACTGCTTCTGAGTAGTAACAAGCTATTAAACCCCACTGAGGCCTTCGGAATGTAGTTAATGGAGGTCAGCTGCTTCCTGATTTTATATCATTTTACTTTAAAAAAAACATAATTATCTGATGTTTGCATAGCATTTCACAATTTTAAATTATATCATAAAATATTTTCTCCCTGGAAACTAATAATAACCCCTGAGGTTAGCTATTCTCCAATTTGACAGATTAGAAAATGAGGCTTATAAATGATTATGTGATTTACTTAGGGGCACGTAGCTAATAGAAGTGTTGAGACCAGAATCCATGGCTCTGACTTCCAGCTCAGGGCTACCTCTTCATCTGTATAATCCTTGCTGCACAGGAGTTTTATAGTCTCCGGTATTCATTTTTTGTTGAAACAACAATGTTCTTATTGGTGGGAGGTTTTAATACCTTTATTTTCCCTTAGGAGAGAAGAAGTTGCAGTGTCACAGGAAGTATTAGGGGTAAAACGAAAATGCTATTGTGTGAAGGACTTCTCTGGATCACAGCCCATGGACAAGACTTCCAATCTCCGAGTCTGGGAGGCTAGGTCTACAGGGGAAAGTGAAGGTTTGGGTCATGATGAACACAGGGAGATGCCCAGAAAAAGGCTGAGGACCTGAGGGGATTCCCCAGAGGAGAGGGTGAAAGAAAGGAATAGAGAGGACTAAAATAAAATGAGGTAAAGGAGAGGGCAGTGACAACAAATAGTGATGAGGGAAGGAGAGAGACAGGCAGAGGGAAGAGTATTAAAACGCTAGGCGCACCCTGAATTATCCCACTTGACCACCTTCACTCACCTGAGATAGCCTACCTGGATTCACCTGAAATACCCTGCCGAGGTGCAGGGCAGTAATGGAGTCACAAACCCCCTTTTAAAGTGAAGGGAGAGACAGAATTCAGTCATTTAGTGATGGATTCTATAATTATTTATTGAAATCTGGCTATATCTTGCCATGCTGCAGGTACTGTAACATAAGTAAACATGAGAAAGTTCCTGCTGTAATTGTGCTTCTCTTCCAGTGGAGGACAGGGATGGTCAATAAATTAATATGGGCATAGTGTTAGGAAACTTCAGGTGAGAAAATAAATTATCTGAAGGGAATGCAAGTCAGGTAAAGTGTTTAGTGAGTGTGGTAGGAGACCTTCTGGTGGCAGTTTTGGATGCGTTCCAGGCAAGGGGACTTGAACTACCTGAATGTACTCCCTGCCTTCATACACAGAATCCTTAATCCTCAAGGGATGGTATTCGAAGGTGTGGCTTTGGGAGGCAACTAGGTTTGCTTGAGGCTCTGGGATGGAGCCTCCGTGATAGAATGGGAGCCTTTCTAAGGAAACAAAGAGGTCAAGCTCTTTTTCTACCCTCCTCCTTACAGGAGGAAACACAGAGGGCATTTTCTGGAGCCCAAGGAGGAGGTTCTTAGCAGGAATGTATGTGTCAGCCCTTCATCCTGGACTTCCCAGTCTTCAGAACCCGAGGAATATTCATCTGTTGTCTAAGCCATCCGGTCCTTGGTATTTTTGTTATAGCACCACAAACTGTCTAAGACAGAAGGTCTCTAGAAGCGGGTAGTATCTGAGCAGTAATTGAATGAAACGAAGCAGCGAGGCACATGCAGATTTGAGGGCAGAGAAGCAGCAGCTGTGTCCGGGGAACAAAACGCAGCCAGCTCGGCGGGAGCCTTGGGAATGATGTGGAGAGTGGTGAGGGAGATAGGAGGAGGGCCGGAAGCTCTGACCGCTGGTGCAGTGAGACAGTTCACAGTTCTGAGGCGCTGAGCTCGTTTTCATCCTCTCCGAGCCCTTTCTGCCTAGACAGCATATCCCGCATCCTCCTGGTTTAACAGTACTCTTCCTGATAGAAGGCTGTTTCCCTCCGGGGAGCTTGGTCATCTACATGCAAGGTGCTCAGTCTATCGTGCGCTTACCTACGGTTTAGAAGTCTACAGAGCTAAAACAGCAAAGTTTTGAATGGAGTGTGATGATTTTTTTAAAGTTTTATTTTTGATTGACACATAATAATTGTACATGAACCTGGAGGCCATTATGTTAAAGAGCAGAATGATTAATCTGCTTAATTCCCCAGGGGTTCAGGAGCAGCAGCGGGCCAGACAGAACAGACTTTAGGCTCCCAGGCAGTCTCTCCCCTAGGAAATCATCACAAAACTTCTGGTGTTGATCTATCGATTACCTGCCCTCCCTTTTGCCAGTGAGAAATGCACTACTTAATGAAAAGAAAATAGCTCCTGAAAGGTTTGCTCCTTCCCAAGATGGTCTCAGGCCAGCTGTTGTAACAGCATCTGCTCCTCTGACACTGATTAAAAAAGAAGAAAAACTCCAATGATTTTTTTTTCTAATTATGAAACCGGTGCATATTTGTTATTGCAAAATTAGATATGTAGAAAATTATAAAGAAAAATCATCCAAATACTGACACCTGGCAATAGCTATTATTATGTCTTCAAATTTTACTTAATTTTGCACATATTGAAGGGTGTATCTAATGTCATTTGGTAACTACAATTTTAAATTTAACATTATGTAGTGCTATGGCTTGGCTATGATTTTACTGTGTACCTCTAAAGGTTCGGGGAGACTCAGTCTCTGGGAGGGCACTACTGAGAGGTGCTGAAGAATCTTTGAAAAGTAGGCCCTAAAGAGGTCCTTAGGTCACTGGGATGTGCTCTTGGCAGGCAGTTCTCAAGTGACAGCCCTTGAGTTCTCCTGAGAGGGTTGTTCTAAAAGAAGCAAGGCTGTTTCCACTGACCTCTGTCTGCTTCTGGTCTGAGGCGTAATCATTTACTTGCTCCTACATGCAGTCCTACCACTTTGATCTGTACCATAAGGTGATACAGCCAAGGGACAGGCTTCACCAAGTCTGTACTATGTCCTTTGGGCCTTCAACCTCCAGAACCGTAAGCTAAATAGACCTCCATTTCTTCACAAGTAGACAGTGTCAAATATTTCATTATAGCGATGAAAAGTAGACTAATGCATACAGTAATCACTTTCCCATGCACATGACCTTTTGATGCCACAAACTGCCCTTAGTTTCTAGTGAGACCAGGAGATATAGTGTGGGAGAGACTGGGGTTGGCAAAGGCTTAAATTATGTCCCCTATGGCTGTTATCTGGGGCATTACTGTGGTGTTACAACCATGGCAATATTTTTGCTCTTCTCCCCAACTTACATGGCTTCTGTACTGACTTTTAAAACCTATAGTTAAAGATGGCCATGTGATTCAGTTCCTACCATGGCATAGGAGAAAATCTAGGGAAGTTTTCTTTCCTGGAGAACAGGAAAGATGTTTTTCTTTGGTCTTTTTTTTTTTTTCTTATCTTTTAATGTAGTATGAAGACCCTAATGCCAAGAGCTGTGGAAGCCATATTCTAATGGCAGGGTGATTAACATGGATGAAAAGTCAGCCTGCTAAGGAGGCAGGAGTTGAAATATAAAGAGCCTGGGCTCTTAATCACATGTTTAGATTGCCAGTCAATTCTGGAACTAACTAGTTTAAGAATCTTTCATAAGAAAGAAGAAAATGTCTTATGATTTCAGGCACTCTTTCTTGCAAGTGACCATCCCTAATGGAGCCATGCCTGAGGTGGCCAATGAGTGAAAACAAGGTCCAACTTTATGAAGGGCAGCCTTAACACTGTAGTAACTGCAAACTATAAGCCAACCAATTCAATTTCAGGAGTTGACCAGTGAAGATAAAAAGATGCACTTGTGCTTCAACTGGTGGAAACTGACCTTTCTAGATAGATAAATTTACATCAGAGAGTACACAACAGGGACCAGTCAGAATCGGTATTAGCCAAAATCTCTTGAGCACAGACAATGAAATATAGTTGTTAAATGTATTCTTTTGCCATTGTCTAAAACATGTTGTAATTAGTACTTACGTTTTGACAACTAACAAGGGTTGGACCCATGAGTGGAAACTACTCCAAGAACCTTGCACAAGCACTGGGGAAGAGTAAAAAGTTCAGTTTGAGCATGCATTCCTTTCATAGACACATATAGATTATGTGTTTTCAAGATCAAAAGAAATGGGAAATGCCTCTTAGTCAAACCCAAAACTTGTACAAGGGAGGGAATTATGAAGATCAGAGCAGAAATCAATGCGATAGAGATTAAGAGAATGATACAAAAAAAATCAATGAATTGAAGAGTTGGTTTTTTGAAAGAATAAATAAAATTGATAAATCATTAACCAACCTCATCAGTAAAAGGAAAAAAAAAAAGCTCAAATTCATGCAATTAGGAATGAAAAAGGTGAAGTCACAACAGATCCAGTAGATATCCAGAGGATCATCAATACCTACTTCAAGAACGTGTACACTCTAATAAAATGGAAAGCACAGAAGAATTGAACAGATTCCCTGTTTACACATGAATTACAAAAATTGAAGAAAGAAGATAAATTCTAAACATCCTATTACAATCAGTGAAATTGAAAACATAATTTAAAATTTATCAACAAAGAAAAGCCCAGGTCCTGATGGCTTCACTGATGAAATCTACAAAACATTTATAGGAGAACTATTGTCACTACTCTTTAAACTTTTCAGTGAAATTGAAAGGGAGGCAACACTTTCAAATTCATTCCTGGAGAAGTGTTACTTTGATTCAAAAACCAGGGAAAGACCCAGCCAAAAAAGAGAACCACAGGCCACTCTCCCTAATGCACATAGATGCAAAAATCCTCAATAAGATACTGTCAAATCCTATACAGAGGGTCATCAAGAAGATCATACACCCTGACCAAGTTGGATTTATTCCAGGGATGCCAGGATAGTTCAGCATATGTAAATCAATAAATGTAATACACTGTATTAACAGAGTCAAGGACAAAACCTTCATCTCAATAGATGCAGAAAAAGCATTTGACAAAATTCAATATCCATTTATGACAAAAAACCTTTCAGAATATTGGAATAGATGTTCTTTATCTCAACCTGATAAAGACTATCTATGAAAAACCAACAGCCAACATCATACTAAATGGTCAAAAACTGAAAACCTTCATGATAAAATCAGGACCAAGACAAGCATGTCCACTATCACCACTCCTGTTCAATACACTTCTGGAAACATTAGGCACAGCAATTAGACCAGAGAAAGAAACAAATCAATAAAGATAGGAAAGGAAGAAGTTGAACTGTCATTATTTGCTGACAATATGATACTCTACATAGAAGACCCAGAAAACTGCCAAAAGACTTCTAGACTTAATTGACAGATTCAGTAGAGCTTCTGGATACAAGGTAAACACTCAAAATTCAATAGCCTTCTTGTACACAAATAACAGACTCGCTGAGAGAGAAATTAGGGAAATAATTCCTTTCAAATAGCATCCCCTCAACAAGAAATATCTAGGAATCAATCTAATGAAGGAGACAAAAGACCTCTACACTGAAAACTATAGCATTCTGGAAAAGGAGATCAAAGAGGATATAAGAAAATGGGAAGCCATCCATTGCTCTTGGGTAGGAAGAATCAATATAGTGAAAATGGCCATATTTCCAAAATTATATACTATACAGATTCAATGCAATTCTGATTTAAATTCCAACAATATATTTCACAGAACTTTCATTTGGGACCAGAAGTTAAACTAGCAAAAGCAATTCTATTCAACAGCAATTCTATGCAATTCTATGACAAGGGGTATCACAATCCCCAATTTGAAACTATACTACAAAGCCACTGTGATAAAAACAGCATGGTACTGACAAAGAAACAAATCCAAGGATCAGTGTAATAGATTGGAAGATACAGAAACAACTTCAGATGCATTCAGCTACCTCATCTTTGACAAAGGAGCTAACCATCCTAAGTGGAGGAAAGATAGCCTCTTTAATAAATTGTGTTGGTAAAACTGGATTTCAACCTGCCAAAGATTAAAACTAGACCCCTATCTTTCACTATGCATTAAACTAAAATCAAAGCAGAGTAAAGATCTAAATATTAAAACAGAAACACTAAACTTGCTGGAAGATAAGTTAGGTAGAATTCTCAAAGACATTGGTATAGGAAAAGACTTTATGAGCAAAACTTCAGTAGCACAGGAACTAGCACAAAGAATCAACAACTGGGATCTCATTTTATTTAAAAGCTCTGCACTGCAAAAGAAACCACCAACAGAGCCAGGAGACAACCTACAATGTGGGAAAAAAATTTTACCAGCTGTTCCTCACACATAGGACTACTATCTAGAATATATAAAGAACTTTAAAAAGTCAGACTTCCAAATTTTAAAAACCCAGTCCAAAAATGAGCATCTGAAATGAACAGACATTTCTCAGACAAATCAGTAAAAGCAGGAAATAAACAAATGAAAAAATGTTCAACATCACTGGTCATTTGAGAGATAAAAAGGAAAACAACACTGAGATTCTACCTCACCCCACAGAGAATGGCTGCTATCAACAAATCAACCAATAACAAATGTTGGCGGGGTTGTGAGGAGAAAGAAACCCTTCTCCAGTGTTGGTGGGAGTGCAGATTGATGCAACTGCTGTGGAAATCAATATGAGATACCTCAAAAAACTAGGATTAGAAATCCCATTTGACCCAGCTATCCCTCTAAGTATCTTCCCGAAAGAATTAAAAGAATCACACCTCGGCAACATATGCACAGATATGTTTATAGCAGCACAGTTTGTAATAGCTAAAACTTGAAAACAGCCCAATTGCCCATCAACTGGAGACTGGATAAAGAGATTTTTCTATAAAATGGAGCACTAATCAGCCATAAAGAATGAGAAATTGGAGACATTTATAGCTAAATGGATGCACTGTGAGGCCATACTCTTAAGTGAAATAATAGGGTACACATGTGTAAATACCAAATAGTTTCCCTGGTGTGAAAAACTTAAAGTGTAAATAAGGTTCAAATTGTACAATTGATAATGTGAAATAGGAAGAAAAGGGCTAAAGGAGTAAGGGAAGTGGGAAGGGTAAGGGAAAGGAAAGAACAGAAAATAAGAAATATGAGAAAAGGAAAAAAATGGAAACAAAGTCTTTGTAAATAGGGAAGCATGGAGAGGGTGAAAGGAGAGCAGGGGAATGGGGAAAAAATAAGAAACAAGATGCATCATGTAAAGGTACACGATCCCAAAGATGAATGTAACTGTACCATATGCCTAAAAAGTGCCAATAAACAATGAAAAAAATAGAAATGAATGCCTTTTGGTTTCAGCTATGTGATAATGGAAAATTTCATTTTTTAATCACGTTCTCATTAGTGGGTAGCCATTCATTTTGTACATTCATTCCCTGGCAGTTTTAAATGGTCTCTAAGCATGTAAAATGTTAGTGGATGTATAAAAAACCCAAATCATAAAGTCACACAAGAATGAGGTATTAAGGAATATGCCTACATTTGAAGTCAAATAAATTTTAGTTTTGCTGTTAAGTAGCTATGACATTGGGTATATTGTTTTACTTCTTTAAGCCTATTTCTTAAATAGGGATAATAATACCTATCACTGAAGTCCGTTGGGTTATTTCAATAAAATGTAATGTGTAAGAAACCTAGTAGATATTAATAAATAATAGCTTCTGTGTCAGGATCTGCAGGAAACACTGGGAATATTCAAATTAGAATGTATAAATTTTTCTTACAAATAATTATTTCAAAGGTTAACAGCACTAGAGGAGCCACACCTATACAAAAATGTCCAGTGCAAGAAAATTCAATTTACAAGGGCTTTTTAAAATCAAATTATTGTTGTCTTAGCAAAGCAGGAAACAACCTAGTACCCAAGTACAGCATAAGGAATTGATTACATTCATATGGCTGAACACCACAAAACCACTGATAAATCACTGCAGAAGTAAATGCATTAACATCAAGCTATATTAGGAATATGGAGATAAAGTGAGAACAGATTTTAAAATAACACAGCAGAATCTATTTTGTTAAAATTATTTATAGTGTTTATAGTCTATGTTTATATCTACATGTGATTATTTAAGTTAGAACTTTGTTAGAATCTTGAAATCTTTAAAAGTATGAGCTTTTTTTTTTTTTCAGTCCTTCAAGTGGTGGAGAATCAATTTTATCTTTTGGAGATGGAAAGACACTGTTAAACTAACCTGATTCAAATGATTTAGGTCAAGTGGTCAGGATTCTTGGAAGGAGCACTCTCAAATGTGTTTGAATCAGAGTTATGTCTGAGACTATAATTTCCTTGGTGTGGGTTCAAGGTGATGATGGCAAGAACGCTGTTACTCACCTGTGTGAATTTAGAGAGCATTGTTATGATTTAGATCTAAAATGCCCCCCAAATCTCATGTGTTTGGAAGATGATTAGACCAGAGGGCACTGTACACACCAGTGGATTCATCCATTGGTGAGATGTGCTGTTTGGAGATGAGGCCTTGCTGCAGGTGGGTCACTGGGGGAAGGACCTGTAAGGGTGTATTCTTGTCCCTGGCTCCTCCCTTCTCTCTCTGCTTTCAGGCCGCCATGGGCTGAGGACCTTTTCTTCTGCCATGCCAAAATAAACCTCTCCCTCTCCTCCCTTAAATCGTTAAGTGTTGAGCAGTGTGTCCCAGCAACAAGAAAGTGACTAAGACAACTCCTTTGGCAAGTATTTTCTGCTCTTGAGAAGCAAAGTTCCTTTCTGATTAATTACATGAGTGCTATCTGGATCTGAGAAACAGAAAACTGCAGGAAGGACAAGAGGCAGGCTCTTTCCTTATGAATGGAGACTATAAAAAGTAATTGGACTGGCTATGGCTTAGCTCAATATAGGCTGGATGATTGATGTCCATGTGTGGGAATCACTTAGGACAGAATAGCCTTGAAGGCACTGTTACTGGATGGCTGTGATCTGATCTAAATGTCTGGCTGAGGCCATATCACTGAGGATGAAGGGATAGTTTCCTCTATAGCAAGAAATGCAAACTGAAAACCTATTCTGTGAAAGGTAGTAGTAGTAGTAATAATAATAATAATAACAATAATAATAATAGGAAACATTTATTTGTTAATTAATTTTATTGGTACATTTAAGGTATACAACATAATGACGTTCATTGTTGGAAATGTGTACTTTTACATAATCGATCTTGGTTCTTATTTTTTCCCTACCCTCCTGCCCTCCCTCAACACTTTCCTCCCTCTACAGAGACATGGTTGCCATTTTTTTTTCATTTTCTCATGTTAATTCCATTTCCTTTTCTTTCCCCTGCCCCTCGCATTTCCCCTTTCCCTTCGTCCCTTTTCTTCCTCTTTCACATAATCTATTATGCCTTTTAGTCTTTATTCACACTTTCAGTTTCTCATGCTAGAGAAACTATCCAGATTTTACACATGTGGGTCCTATTTATTTCACTTAAGAGTATCACCTCAGTGTGCATCCATTTAGCTATAAACATCTCTAATTTCTTATGTTTTTATGGCTGAGTAGTACTCAATTTTATTTTTTTAAAAAACACATCTTTAGTCTCCAGTTGTTGGGCAACTAGGCTGCTTCTGAGTTTTAGCTATCACAAATTGTGCTGCTTGAACATGGATGGGTACACATATATCATGGTATGTTTCTTTTAATTCTTTGGGGAAGATACCCAGCAGAGGGATAGCTGGGTCAAATGGGACCTCCAATCCTAGCCCTTCGAGTTATCTCCATACTGATTTCCACAGTGGTTGCACCAGTCTACACTTCAACCAACAATGGAGAAGGGTTCCTTTCTCCCCACAACCCCACCAGCATTGGGTATTGGTTGATTTCTTGATAGCAGCCATTCTTTCTGGGGTGAGGTGGAATCTCAGTGTTGTTTTCATTTGCATCTCTTGAAAGACCAGTGATGTTTAACATTTTTTCATTTTTATTTGCTGTTTCTACTTCTTTGCCTGAGAAATAAATGTCAGTTCATTTCTGCCCATGTTTGGATTGGGTCTTTAAATTTGGGAGGTCTGATTTTTTAAAGTTCTTCATATATTCTAGATAGTAGACCTTTGTCTGAGGAACAGCTGGTGAAAATTTTTTCCCACATTGTGGGTTATCTATTCACACTGTTGGTGGTTTTTCTTGTAGTACAGAAGGTTTTTAGTAAGATGAGATCCCAGTTGTTGATTCTTTGTGCTAGTTCATGTGCAACTGAGGTTTGGTTCATAAAAATCTTTTCCTATGCCCGTGTTCTCATGAATTCTACCTAACCACTCTTCTAGCCAGTTTAGTGTTTCTGTTTTAATGTTGAGATCTTTAATAAATTTTGATTTTAGTGGATGAGAGGTTGGAGTTGCCTCAGGTGATCTGGAAGTCTGATTTGGGGACTTGTTTCTGTGTCTTCTTGTTTCAACAGATTCGGCCTGCTGTGCCTGTGTTGAGGCAACTTTTTTCCCCCCAGTGGTCTTCAATTCTCAGCAAGTCACCAAGAGGTCTTTTCTCTGCTGCTCACCAGTACACCAATTCCTGGGTGCGGAATGGTGGCCTTCTGGATCCCTGAGCTGAGCTGTTGTCTGGGAAGGCTTTTGACTGGGGCCTGAGAACACTTGGGATGGTATCTAGGTGTGCCTCTTGCTGGGGCCAATATGTACCTGTTGTCTGAGAGGGCCTTTGGCTGGAGGCTGTGCTCCCCAATTATTGTCTAAGCAGACTTCTTTCTAGGGTCTCTGCCAGAGAGAGTATAGGGCAAGCCTCTGCCTGAAGCTTGTGTACCTGTGTAGATCTTTTCTAGGTGGGCCCTTGGTAGGGCAGATGTGCCTGAGCCTCTTGGGTCAGGGCAGATGGCTGGCTGGAATCTGCCTGCATTTGTGCTGGTCCAGACCACACCACTGCTCCGCGGGATCTGTGCACACTCACAGATGCTATGGGGTGGTCTTCTGACTGAGGCTTGTGCACCTGTGCAGCTTTCTCCTGGGCAGGCCTTTGGCTGGGCAGGTGTGCCCTAGCCTCTGGGGTTGGAGCAGATCTCTCAATATGAAACATTTATAAATGCCAAGGATGTTCTGAGGATTTATCTGATTTTAAATTATTTAAATTATGTTGAAGAGGGCCGGGGATTTAGCTCAGCAGTTCGGAGGCCTGCCTTGCAAGCACAAGGACCCGAGTTCAATTCCCGGTACCAAAAAAAAAAAAAAAAAATTATGTTGAAGATATATTAATGGAAATCTTACAAAAAAAAAAAAACTCTGTGAAGTACATACTACTATTTGCCCAATTTCACAAAGTAAATCCATGCACAGAGATGGTTAGTAACTTCAGTATATAGAGCCAGTAATTACAGAGCCAGAATTTGAATCCAGTTGGGCTCCAAAGTCATGCAATTAACCATCTTGGAATGCTACCTCTAAAATACGTGTGATGTCCTTTTCTGAAGCTGACAACATGTAAATAAATAATAGGGAGAAGCAGAAGTGGATAAACTGAATGATGACATTTACTGACTCAAGAGATAGTTCCTGGCCAGCAATTGCTGCTGTGAAGTAAGGTGGGCCCAGTATTACGATATCCACTTGGCTGTCTTATTTTGGTCACTTGTATTTTCTCTAGTTCTTAAGTAGTATACTTAAGCTGTACCACTTGGAGTGAGGCAACAGTGGATGGTCCTTTACTGGGGAATCCAAATTATAGTTGTAAACATAAGTGGACTGTGGGGAAATCAGTGACCATGGTTATGAAAGACAAGACAGTTTATGCTATATCATTTGACATTAAAAGCAATGTTATTTTTAGCCTTTATTCTTTCAAAAGCTGTATGAATTTTGGACATTCCTCCAAAACTTTTATAGTCATCACTGAAAACTTGAGATTTTCTTCCTGGAGAGGATTTTTCTAGGAAAAGGACTTGGAATACTCAATCAGGACAGTCAGTGCTATGCATAGGATACAGAAGTGTTCCACAAGGCTTTGGGGAAACAATCTGGATTTGGGGAGACAGAGATATCTAGAGTTTTGCCAATGATGAAAGGGATTCATTCTACCATGTGAATGCATGGGAGAAGCTTAGGGAACATGTGCCCAATAAGGGAATCTGAGACCAGTGTAATCTTCTAGCTCTATTTTATTTGTTATCTATGAATCTCTAACAACCTACTATATTAAAAAAGTTAGCGGACTTTTTAATTTTTTTCATTAAGTTTATGGGTACATTTTAGGTATACGATACAGTTATATTGATCATTTGGAACTTGAACCTTTGCATGACATATCTTGGTTCTTTTTTTTCCCCATTTCCCTGCCCTCTATTCAAACCCTCTAAACAGAGCCGGGCGTGGTGGTGCATACCTGTAATCCCAGCACTCAGGAGGCTGAGGCAGGAGGATCGCCGTGAGTTCAAGACCAGCTGGGCTACACAGTGAGTTCCAGAGCAGTATGAACTACATAGTGAAACCCTGTCTCAAAAAACAAAACAAAAAAACAAAACAAAAACAAAATACTCTAAACCTCCCTGTTTACAAAGACTTTGTTTTCATTTTTTCCTTTTCTCATATTTTTTCTTTCCTTTCCCCTACCCCTCACAATTCCGCTACCGCACTTAGAACTTTTCTTCCTATTTTACACTATCAATTATATATTTTGATCCTTATGTACACTTTTAGTTTCTCACAGAAGAGAAACTGTTCAGTATTTACACATGTGCTCTATTTATTTCACTTAAAAGTATGGCCTCAATGTTCATCCATTTAGCTATAAATGTCTCTAGTTTCTCACTCCTTATGGCTGAGTAGTACTCCATTTTATTTTTTTAAAACAAAAACAAAAAATACATCTTCCCTATCCAGTCTCCAGATGATGGGCAATTAGACTGTTTCCAAGTTTTAGCTATTACAAACTGGGCCATCATAAAAGTGGGTGCACATATATCATTATGGTATGATTCTTTTAATTCTTTTGGAAAGATACCCAACAGAGGGATATAGGGATCTAATCCATGTTTTTTGAGGTATCTCCATATTGATTTCCACAGTGGCTGCACCAGTCTGCACTCCCACCAACAATGGAGAAGGGTTCCTTTCTCCCCACAAGCCCACCAGAATTTTGTTAATGGTTGATTTGTTGACAGCAGCCATGCTTCGTGGGGTGAGGTAGAATCTCAGTGTTTCTTTCAGCTGCATCTCTCGAATGACGAGTGATACTGAACATCTTTTCATGTATTCATTTGCTACTTTTACTCGTTTGAGAAATGTCTGTTCATTTCAGATGCCCAATTTTCATCGGGTCTTTGTATTTTGGGGGTCTGATTTTTTAAAGTTCTTTATATATTCTGGATAGTAGACATTTGTCTGAGAAACAGCTGGTTCATTTTTTTCCCCCATTGTAGATTGTCTCTTAGCTCTGTTGGTGGTTTCTCTTGCAGTGCAGAAGCTTTTTAATATGATGAGATCCCAGTTGTTAATTCTTTGTGCTAGTTCCCATGCTACTGAAGTTTTGTTCATAAAGTCTTTTCCTATGCCAATGTCTTCAAGAGTTCTACCTAACATGTCTCCCAGTTGGTTTAGTGTTTCTGTTTTAATATTTAGATCTTTAATCCACTTTAATTTTAGTTTAGTGCATGGTGAAAGGTTTCTAGTTTTAATCTTTGGAAGGTTGAGATCCAATTTAACCAACACAATTTATTAAAGAGGCTATTTTTCCTCCACTGAGGATGGTTGGCTCCTTTGTCAAAGATGAGGTACATGAGTGGGTCTAGAGTTGTTTTGGCATCTTTTAATCTATCCCACTGATCCTCAGGTCTATTTTTTATCAGTACCATGCTGTTTTTATCACTACGGTTTTGTAGTACAGTTTCAAGTTGGGGATTGTAACACCCCTTGTCATGTCTCTGTTTCATAGAATTGCTTTTGCTATTCTAGGTCTTTTCTGGTTCCAAATGAATTTTTGGATTGTTTTCTCTAGTTCTGTGAAATATACTGTTGGGATTTCAATTGGGATTGCCTCGAATCTATATAGCAGTTTTGAAAGTATGGTCATTTTCACTATGTTGGTTCTTTCTATCCAGGAAAAAAGGATGTCTTTCCATTTTCTGATATCCTCTTCAATCTCTTTTTTTCAGAGTGCTATAGTTTTCAGTGTAGAAGTCTTTTGTCTCCTTCATTAGATTGATTCCTAGGTATTTCCTTGGGGGGGGTGTTATTTGAAAGGAATTATTTCCCTAATTTCTCTCTCAGCGAGTCTGTTATTTGTGTACAAGAAGGCTATTGAGTTTTGAGTGTTTACCTTGTATCCAGAAGCTCTACTGAATCTGTCAATTAAGTCTAGAAGTCTTTTGGCAGTTTTCTGGGTCTTCTATGTAGAGTATCATATTGTCAGCAAATAATGACAGTTCAACTTCTTCCTTTCCTAGCTTTATTGATTTGTTTCTTTCTCTTGTCTAATTGCTGTGCTTAATGTTTCCAGAAGTGTATTGAACAGGAGTGGTGATAGTGGACATGCTTGTCTTGGTCCTGATTTTATCATGAAGGTTTTCAGTTTTTGACCATTTAGTATGATTTTGGCTGTTGGTTTTTCATAGATAGTCTTTATCAGGTTGAGATAAAGAACATCTATTCCAATATTCTGAAAGGTTTTTTGTCATGAATGGGTGTTGAATTTTGTCAAATGCTTTTCTGCATCTATTGAGATGAAGGTTTTGTCCTTGACTCTGTTAATACAGTGTATTACATTTATTGATTTACTTATGTTGAACTATCCTTGCATCCCTGGAATAAATCCAACTTGGTCAGGGTGTATGATCTTCTTGATGACCCTCTGTATTGGATTTGTATCTTATTGAGGATTTTTGCATCTTTGTGCATTAGGGAGAGTGGCCTGTAGTTCTCTTTTTTGTTTGGGTCTTTCTTTGCTTGTGGAATCACTCACTTCCACAAATGAATTTGAAAGTAATGCCTCCTTTTCAATTTTATTGAAGAGTTTAAAGAGTAATGGCGATAGTTCTTCTCTAAATATCTTGTAGAATTTAGCAGTGAAGCCATCAGGACCTGGGCTTTTCTTTGTTGATAAATTTTAAGTTATGTTTTCAATTTCACTGATTGTAACTGGGGTTCTTAGAATTTTTTTATCTTCTTTGTTCAATTTTTGTAATTCATGTGTATCTAGGAATCTGTCCAATTCTTCTGTGCTTTCCATTTTATTAGAGTACACGTTCTTGAAGTAGGTATTGATGATACTCTGGATATCTGCTGGATCTGTTGTGACCACCTTTTTCATTAGTAATTGCATGAATTTGAGCCTTTTTTTCCTTTTATTGATAAGATTGGCTAATGGTTTATTGATTTTATTTATTCTTTTGAAAAGCCAACTTCTTGATTCATTTACTTTTTTATATCATTCTCTTTTTCTCTATTGCATTGATTTATGCTCTGATCTTTATAATTTTCTCCCTTGTATGATCTTTGGGTTTGTCTTCCTCTTTACTTTTCCTAATTTCTTATTTTTCCCACATTGCTATATATCAATCTATTAATATAACATATAGTTATAAATAATGTATAATTCAAACTAAATTAAAGTACATGAGGCCGGAGATTTAGCTCAGCAGTTCGGTGGCCTGCCTTGCAAGCACAAGGAACCGAGTTCAATCCCCAGTACCAAAAGAAACAAAACAAAACAAAATATGGTTTTAGGTAGGAGACCATGTAAACTGTGCATGAGTTAGAATTGGTTGCCTGTTATGATATACTGCCTCAAATTTTCAATGGATTTACCTAATAAACATTGATTTACTTCTCACAAAAAGTCACAATGAGTATTGGAATGAGATTCAGGGACCCAGGTTACTTCTATCTTGTGGTTCCTCTGTCTTGAACACATGGCTTCCAAAGTTGCTGTGGATTAATTCCCATTCTGCATCCCAGCCATTAAAACTGGGGAATTTAGTTTAAAAGATTTTGAGTGATAGGACATCAAGTGGGAAGATTTTATGGGTAGAAAAATCAATGTATTGCCAATTAAATAATTATCACTTCCATACATCAATTTAATCTACATTCCAGCAACCAAAATCAACATAAGCAGTTCCTATCACAAAGGACATGAATGAAAAAGTTGAAGAAGTTAAAGGAATAACATGTTCCTAAAGTGTTATATGTTTTTATGGTTACTTAATGTTTTTCTGAAAGTCACCTAGAAGGAAAAATATTGGTGAAAACAGCAAAGTCTTTTTCAAAAGAAAAATGGTAGTGATAAATAAGTGCATGAATTGGAGCTGGGGATTTAGCTCAGTGGTTCCAGCACCTCTCTCGCAAGCACAAGGTCCTGAGTTCAATCCCAGGTATAAAAAACAAAAACAAAAAAAGTGCATGAAGGGGGTGGGGCCTTCAAATGCTAAATAAGAATATATTAAAAGTTTACAGTCTGGGTGTGGTGGTACCCGCCTATAATCCCAGCACTCAGGAGGATCGCTGTGAGTTCGAGACCAGCCTGGGCTACATAGTGAGTTCCAGGTCAGTCTCAACTACATAGTGAAATCTTGTCTCAAAAAACCAGAAAAAAAAAAAAAAGTTTACAGGACCGGGGATTTAGCTCAGTGGTTCCGCCACCTGTCTCATAAGCACAAGGACCAGAGTTCAATCCCTGGTACCAAAAAATAAAAATAAAATAAAAGTTTACAAGTGGGGCGTGGTGGCCCATGCCTGTAATCTCAGCACTTGGGAGCCTGAGGCAGGAGGACTGCTGTGAGTTCGAGACCAGCCTGGGCTACATAGTTCCAGGTCAGTCTCAACTACACAGTGAGACCCTGTCTCAAAAAACAAACAAGCAAAAGTTTACAGTATTAAAATCAGAATGAAACTCATATCAAAAATAGACACACAGGGCCCTGGATTTAGCCCAGTGGTGCCACCGCCTGCCACACAAGCATAAGGTCCCAAGTTCAATCCCAGGTACCACAAAAAAAAGACACACAGAGGAGAGTTCAGAAAGTGACCCAATTTATAAATTACAGTTGCCTTTTTGTGTGAGATTTGATCTGTGTGATGGTTACGCTGGTAATTGCCTATTATTTTACATAAAGCGTATCTCAAAAGAGAGTTAAAAAGGAAAATGACTTTGAGCATTTATAGCAAGGGAATCTGATTAAGCCTGCATAGTCAAGGAAAGATTTTCTGAGTAACATAAGCTGGATGAGCTGTACTGGAGCAGACAAAGAGCAAGGCAGACCACATAGGACATAAGAATCAACATGATGTACAAAGGCTGCGAAGTAGGAGGAGAATCTTGTAAATTTTATATTTATGTAGCTATTATTTTCATTTTTATTCTTTCTTATTGCCACATAAAAATGCAATTATTTTTGTTTAGTTGTATTTCATCTAACAGTATTTTACTTTACTAAGTGGCCTTGAGCTAATAATTTGTGGATTGTTTTGTACCTTCTAAAAACAAAAATATGTCATTTGAATAAACAGTTAAACTGACAAAAACTTAAAAAGTGAGGAGGAGTTGAAGAGAGTGCAGGGGAATGGGGAAAATATAAGAACCAAGATACAGCATGTAAAGGTACAAGAGCCCAGTGATAAATGTAACTGTACTGTATATCTAAAATGTACCAATGAAATAATTTAAGGAAAAAACTTTAAAAAATAAGGTTGGAATGGTAAAGATAGAGAAATAAGCAACAAATATGTTGTTTGGAGTATAAACTGGTGCACATTTCTTGGAGAATTTAGCAATATTTCTCATTTTTAAAAAGTCTATCATCACATTAGCACAGCATGTCTACCTATAATTTATTCAGAAGAAAAAGCAGTTTTTAGTAAAGAAATAACTCCATGTAAGTTAACTACAGCACTGTTTATATAGAAAATCTACAAATACTTCAATTGTCCAAATTCACTATTTTGATGAGTTGTTCTATAGCATACCCTTTGGAGATTTATCCAGTGATTTTAAAATGTTGGGCTGTGAAATATTTAAGGACGTGGAAAGTACACTACTAATAAAAAATCATTATGCTTAAATTATTCCTTAGAGAAATGACTAGAGAGATGTATTCTGAAATAAAAATAAAATCTTTATCCCTTTGTCTTCTCTTACTCTCCTTTTTTTTTTTTTTTTTTTTTTTTTTAGGTACCGGGGATCAAACTCAAGTCCTTGTGCTTGCGAGGAAGGCAGCAGAACCACTGAGCTAAATCCCCAGCCCCATCTCACTCTCCTTTCTTGATCTTTCCTTCTCCTTAATCTCAAGAAGTTGCTAATATCTTGTCAAAATCTGGGATGCTGTTTGAAAGTCAGGAATGCATTTCTCCCTCACTTGCTTCCTATTGCCACCGTGTGGTAAGATCGGTAATCGAAATCAAGGCCAGCCGGGACTAACTGCTTGCTCTCCTAATCTCTTATTATTCTCCGTTGTTTAGGCCTCCTGTACCATGGAGTAAGCCAAAGAATGCCAGATCCCAAGGACAGGAATTGTGCTGGGGGAAAGATGGAGCTTATGCTAGGTTTGGAGGGAACAGGCAACATGGGTATTCCTCAGGTACGTAGGAGTATGCAGTCTACACCACAGACGAGGGAAGGGCATTTGATTAAATCAATTACAGGTATAAGAAAAGAAGTTTAACAAGTGAAGATTTTTAGGGTGAGATTTTTCTACAAAATTCTTTTGTAGCTATCCTTTATCTAGTAGTGTAAAAAAAAGTGTCTTTACTTTTGTATACCTATTTTTTCTTATTCTGATAAGAGTACCACGACTTCCTCTACTTAGGTCTTTTTATGTGCATAAAATTTAAGTCTTTCCTGGCTTCAGCAGTTTTCACATGAAAAGACTCAGCTGATAAGACCACTGCATTTATCTGTCCACAGTATTTTATTTGGAGATGAAAATATGCACTCCAAGAGATGTTTCTTTGAAACCGTGTACTCTGTTTGGAGCACGGACACATACTACACCTCTAAATGCTGAAAAGTCTATGCAAATAAAAATAAGCTATGAAGGAGCCATCTGGGTGGAGCAGTAGAGAACATTTATTGAATGTGACATCAATAGATCAATACTTGGTACATAATAAGAGGAGCATTAATACCAACATTGCTAAAATAGTAAATCACAAATATTCTTAGAGTACACTGTACTTTAACACCAAATGTGATTGATTACTGACAGAAAAGTGGTCAAACGTAGAGTTGATGCTACCTAGTTTTCTGACTTCTTTCCATTTTTTTAAGTGAGCACAGGTTTTTTCAGGACACAATCAAGTGACAAGAAGTAGTACGTTGGTTGATGTAGGATCTGGTGCGGTGGCATGCTCAGTTATGACGGGAAAGCTTAATGAGGTGAGCAAAGCCAGGTTCTAGTATCAAGTACAAAACTCAGAAAGCTAAACTGGTGTTCAATTGCAGGTAGTCAATTTGGGGTTTCAGACGAGGAATAAAGACAAGAGTTAGACTTTGAGTATGTTCTGGATTCAAATACAAAAACCAAGAAAATGGACAGAGTAAGTGTGTCACGGTAATGGACTGAAATTGGAAGTGCCTGAGATTTTACTTCTGGGATCAAAGCCAGTGATTCCTGCCTAAGCTACGAAGTTTAAATCTCTATGAAATACATATCACCTCTTTTATGGTCCTTCTAGTGTACTTGTTGAAAATTAACAAATGGTAAGAAAAAATTAGAAAAGAGGACATTCATATTTGGCACAATAGTAGAGTATATGTACAGTTGCAAGTTTAAAAGCAGAATAATTTAAAACTCTAGATAAGTTTTTAACTCTCCCAATTTTTGAAAACACATATTTGTGTCAGCAAGAAACTAAGGAAATTATCCAAGACCAAGCACGGAGTAAAAAACAGAAATTCAGAAAAGTGTCACTGAAGTTGGCACTTTCTCTGAGGGTACTCACCCATTCTTGATGAATTTGAGCTTACACTTTGATGGCTGCATGAAATGACAGGAACAGAATGCAAAGTCTGATTTTTGCCAAGAGTGATGCTATTAGGAATGACATAGGATAAAAACAAGGTGATTGAAAAGAAAGTATACCCTGCAGACGTATATAATAAGAAAATGCCTTTTATCTTTGATCATGGGAGAAAGAGAGTCAAATACTGAGTTTCCCTACATATAAGCTGGTTCCTTGTGTAGCTTGGGGAATAAATCCACTACTTTATATGGCACTAAAAACTTGAGCAATATGTAATTTATTTTGAAGATATACAAACTGTAGTATGTTCAATAAACAGAAGCAAAAATGTAAATTCTCTCTGAAGAAATGCATTTTCAACTTAGGCCTCATAAAGTTACCACAGATGTAATTCCTCAAACTTATATTCCCAAATATCACAAAAACACACAAAGAAATGAAGTCCCATAAATCAGAGCCAACAATAAAGACTGCAGCAGAATATGACAAAGAATTCTGTTTCTCATCATGCAGAATATAAAAATATATTTTGTGAGTAATGAAGGGTTGGGGATACAGCTCAGTGACAGAGTGTTTGGCTGGCATACACAAGGGTATGGGTTGGATCCCAGCACTAAAAAACAACATCAAAAAAAGAACATTGAACATATCACTAAAAATCGGATGAACAGTTTAAAAAACAAATAGAATATGACATAAGCTATATATCTATATAGCTATCTGTAAAATCTATATTGAAACAAAAAGCCAAAAGGATAAGACTATGGTGGTTTATACAGATTTAAATAAAAAAGTCAGTGAACTGAGAAATAGTTTTAAGGAAATTACATAGCATAGGAAAAAGAAGAGCAGGCCAGGCATGGTGGTGCATGCCTATAATCTCAGCACTCAGGAAGCTGAGGCAGGAGAACTGCTGTGAGTTTGAGGCCAGCCAGTGCTACACAGGAAGTTCAAAGGCAGCCTGAACTATATAGTAAGACCCTATCTCAAAAAAAAGAGGGACAAAGACATAAATAATGCAAATGGGTGAAAAAATCCTAGACATTAGAATAACCTACTCAGTTTCAGGAGAGAATTGATAAATGCACAAATCCTAGAGGTGCGAGGACATAGCTCAGTGGTCGAGCATTTGACTGCAGTAATCCTAGAGATGAAGACCGAACATTTTCCAGATTGATGAAATAAAGAATCTTCAGATTTAAGATTTATAAGCCTGAAATGAAAGGACTTACACACCCAATAAATTATAGAGCATTACAGAAGTGCAAAGAAATGACTGTAAAAGAAGCCAGAAAGGCAGGTTAGGTACAAAGGCAATTTTACAACTGAATTCTGAACAACCATGGTACTATCAAAACAGCAGAATCATACCTTCAAATTTTAAAACAAAAAGCTAGAATTGAGTAGCTTGGGAAATTCTCACTTTTAAAAAGGGGATGGTGCTGATGAAATAAAACCTATTCTGACAAAAAGAATTTACTACTAACAGATTCTAAAGGCTGCCCTTCATATACATAACAAAAACTGAACTCATTAGGGTAAGATATAAAGTGGCAAATATAGGAAATGTTTAAGTGAATCTCAAATACTGATTAGAAAACAGTAATAATTGGGAGATAAAAACATAAAAGATAAAATTATATTCTCAGAAATAAATTGAGAGAAATTAGAATTAAAAATTTACAGGATTCTTTTAAAGTTTAAAAGAGGTTAATGGTGCTAATTTTATTCTTCATTGCAGACATTAATGCTACCTTTCAGCATTCTTGTTTCTCCCCTCCTTTGGGAATACTGGGGCTCAGGACCTCCTTGCCTACTTGGAAGTTAGTCCTGGCTACAAAATTAGCTGACACATGAAGTGGCGATGTATCACTTCCCAGAGGGAATATTTAAAACCTGGACTGAGTAGCTATTCTCCTTCCCTTGTGACTGGGACCAGCAACTGGTACTATTTTAAAACTTCACAACCTTTAACCCAGAGTGAAAGCTTGGTTCTTCTGAAAACCTGAAGTTATTTGTAGAACAATATAACAAATGAACGCTTTATCCCAATAGAAACATGCATTGAGGAAATACACATTGAACGTGGAAAAGATGTACAACTGTCCCCCCTCATCCACGGGGATGTGTGCGACACCTGCAGTGGGTGGCTGAAACTGAAGATTATGCTGGACCACATATACACTGTCCTTCCTACACGGTCCTATATCACTTACTTATAAATTCAGAAAAATGTGGGCCGGGGATTTAGCTCAGTGGTTCCACCGCCTGCCTTGCAAGCACAATGTCCCGAGTTCCAGCCCTGGTACAAATTAATTAATTGATTAATTCTGAAAAATGCACTGGTAAGCAATTTTGTCACTGTGCAAATATCAGTGTCCCTTGGTGCTATCATCTAACAAGACTACTGTCATGTATTTGTTCATTTCTTGACCAAAATGTCTTTATGCCGTGCTTGACTATGCATACATATCTCCATTAAACTTTAATTTATAAATTAAGCATAGTGAGATTAGCAATGATAAAATCTAATAATTAGAACAATATATCAGAAGAAATGTCATCACAGTGATGAACAATTTAAAACTTATAAACTGTTTTATTTCTGGGATTTTCCAGACCACAGAATATAAAATTGCAGATAAGATGTGCTATTTTTTTAATTTTTATTTTTATTAATGTTTGTAGTACATAATGATTACATTCATCATGACGAACTGGAACATGCACATAATAAATCTTAAATTTTTTTCACCCTCTCCCTCCCATCTCTTGGTCAAGGGGAACTACCATAATGCAAAATATCTGGTCAAATGTCACCTGCCGTAACTTAGGAGGTATATTAGGTGCCTCATCGAGTTATATGTAGGTTTAGGGGAAGAAGCTGGAAAAATGAAACTTTATTGGTCAGCATTGGCTCTTGTTGGCTGCTTGTGGTCATTTCCTGAGTTCAGGAAAAAAAAATTAGGAATAAATTTAAAAATAGAATTTTCCAGAATAAAAGGAAGCAGAGAAAATACAAAAATGCAGAGAGGGGAACTTATTTTTCTATTAATCTCTGTGGCCTTGACTCTACTTTCTGGAAAGTTCTTTTTTCACTATTCTTCTTGGCCACATCTGGAATAGAGGCCATTCTTGGGTTGAAAACCCTATCATGGGTTTTCCAAAATGGAAAACTACCTCACTATCATAAATTATAAAAGTTAAATGTAAGAAAATCTTCACAGAGGTTAAGTTTTAAAGTATGAATATTTTACCCCTATGAATGGACTAAGGAAAGATCTCCAGGCAAGAAGTCAATTAAAGGTGTGGCGTCTAACAAACTGTATCATTTCTATAAGAATATCTCAGGATAAAAGCGAGTGTATGTCTTTCCCAGTGACATCTAATCTGCTCAAGATATCCAATACCTGAAAACATAGGGATACATGTATAAGAAGATACTTACATATATATAATAAATATAACATAAAAATACATAAATATAACAACTAAGAAAGCTCATCTTCACTTGATCTTAGCCAAAAGGCCAAGAAGCGATAAGAAAGCTCATCTTATACAGAACTGTAGGTACAATTATGGGCACATTAAGTTAATTAGAATGAAGAGTTTTATTGCCAGAAAAGGGGTAAGGAGAGAATGTTGCATGGGCTACAGGAAGACTCTGCTGCCTTTTCTTCCAGATGTGTCCAAGGACAGTGAAAAAAGAACTTTCCAGAGAGTCAAGGCCACAGAGATTAATGGGAAAAGAAGTTCCCCTATCTGTTAAAGAGTATTTAATCAAGAAATATCCCCCACCTCAAGGATAGGTTATTAATATTAACAATAATTTATAGGTTATTAATATTAACAATATTTGCCAACCAGAATTTCAAAATTATTATGGTCTAGTGGTTGTTACATATCATCAAATAAGAGCGCTTCTCAGGTTATTCTGTGATTATTTCATTATTGAATATTGGCTGCATGAAATGAATACAATTTGTCTTCTTGGATGAAAGGGTTTCTGTCAAGCACTCTGGGAAGCTGAGGAAGGAGGGTCACAAGTTTGAGCCTACCCTGGGCAATTTAGTGCCTTAGTGAGACCCTGTCTCAAAATAAAAAAGGGCTTATGTCAAGAGTAAGAAAACTGGTATCATACAGAAACCTTATCAGACAACTGTAAAATAAAGTTAAAATAACAAAAATAAAAACAAGTAGAAATACCCCCATGTATTTAAAACTTTTGTGAGCCAACAAAGTTCATAATAGAAATTAGAAATTTCTCAGAATTGCATGATAAAGAATGTTACTAAAGTCACACATTGAGAAAAATAGGTAATTATGCATTCCAGTATAAGCAGGTAAGGCTCAAAATTAATGAACTAAGCATTCCAATTTTTAAACTTCAGGAAAAAATAAACATAAATAATCAGTGTTTTTTTAAGAGAAAAATGACAGGGCCGAGGATTTAGCTCAGTGACACCGCACCTACCTCACAAGCACAAGGTTGTGAGTTCAATCCCTGGTACCAAAAAAAACAAAAAAAGAGAAAAATGACATGATTATGCAAGAGCTCTGTAAGAGAATCAGGAAAAGGGAAAGAGACCAAGGGAAGAAGGGAGGAGGACTATGTTTTCAGCTGAATTCTATCCTCAGCCTGAGATCACCAGATCTGAAACATATACTGCACCCCAAGATTTTCCTATCCCTTGGCCAGGAAGTGAGGCTGTCATACTTCTTTCTACACCAGGCATCAAATAGTCATTGTTTATAGGCAGTGACAGGGATAATTTCATACCTATCAGATACCTAGAGATGGTGCTGCTTCAGTCTACCAACGGCAATCCTCTCGAGACTGTTGCAGGTGTGTTATTAGCTGCAGCACCTGCAGCATCTGGAAAATGGGGAAAATGAACCAGTGAAAGGAAATCCAAGGGACCCGGACCAAACATCAAGACTGATTGCTAAGCTCCATCCCTTGTACCACTAAGGTCCACTTGCTTTGCACATTAGGTTCACTGAATTATTTTATAACTTTCCAGGGTTTGGGTTGATGACAATTTCTAGGAAAGCTTAAAGGAAAAAGATGAAGCAATGAGTTCCAGTGCTGCAGTTGGTCCTGAGGTGAGAATTGACACTGATTCTTTACTGCACATTCTCTATTTGGTTAGCACGCCCTTAACTTGTCACACTTGTTTTGCTTGCCAATTTACAGTTAAAACTGGAGTTGACTCACACAAATGCTAAATAGTCCTCGTTGTTACATAGCAGCAAAATTATCATTATCATATCATAGTCAATTATGACAAGTGCAGCTCTTTTCTTGCTGGTCTACTAGCATAATAGGCCTAACATAATCAATGGCAAAAGCATTACGGACAGTGGAACTAGTAATGTGCCCTCTAGTGGAAATATCCCTATCCTAGGAACTAGTGCTTCTAGTTCTTAAACTAAAAGAGCCTGTTTCAAAACTGGAAACAGAAGTTACCCAAGTGAGCTACTGAAATACAGCTATCTTACTTCCTACCCCTTGATTCTGAGACTCATATATTCTATTCTGGAAAAGTATCATATAATGACATTTGGTTTCAAGCAATGATGCGAATTTTTCCATAGAGTGAGGCTTTGCATACCATACAATCTGTCACACTACTCATTTCTGCTGATGTAAAATAAAGGGAGCCATAGATGACATATAAATAATCAGTGGTAGTTCTGTTTCAATAAAAGTTTGTTTATAAAAACAGGAGCAGGCTGTTTTTATGTTTGCTAACTGTGATTGGCTGGTCAACACCTACACAGCGACTCTCCTGCTGTTGGTGCTCAACAGAGATCCCACAAGGTCCCCCTGCCACAGCTACCTCCAGGCTCACTGTGATGTCATTTCTAAGCACCTTCCAAACAAGGGGAACTCTCCCAAGGATGATGCAGGTGTAGCTGTTAGCAGCATTTGGGGAATG
>NW_022900933.1:13246048-13263853 GCF_012274545.1 Fukomys damarensis
ATAGGTTATTAATATTAACAATATTTGCCAACCAGAATTTCAAAATTATTATGGTCTAGTGGTTGTTACATATCATCAAATAAGAGCGCTTCTCAGGTTATTCTGTGATTATTTCATTATTGAATATTGGCTGCATGAAATGAATACAATTTGTCTTCTTGGATGAAAGGGTTTCTGTCAAGCACTCTGGGAAGCTGAGGAAGGAGGGTCACAAGTTTGAGCCTACCCTGGGCATGTTACATATCATCAAATAAGAGCGCTTCTCAGGTTATTCTGTGATTATTTCATTATTGAATATTGGCTGCATGAAATGAATACAATTTGTCTTCTTGGATGAAAGGGTTTCTGTCAAGCACTCTGGGAAGCTGAGGAAGGAGGGTCACAAGTTTGAGCCTACCCTGGGCAATTTAGTGCCTTAGTGAGACCCTGTCTCAAAATAAAAAAGGGCTTATGTCAAGAGTAAGAAAACTGGTATCATACAGAAACCTTATCAGACAACTGTAAAATAAAGTTAAAATAACAAAAATAAAAACAAGTAGAAATACCCCCATGTATTTAAAACTTTTGTGAGCCAACAAAGTTCATAATAGAAATTAGAAATTTCTCAGAATTGCATGATAAAGAATGTTACTAAAGTCACACATTGAGAAAAATAGGTAATTATGCATTCCAGTATAAGCAGGTAAGGCTCAAAATTACTGAACTAAGCATTCCAATTTTTAAACTTCAGGAAAAACTAAACATAAATAATCAGTGTTTTTTTAAGAGAAAAATGACAGGGCCGAGGATTTAGCTCAGTGACACCGCACCTACCTCACAAGCACAAGGTTGTGAGTTCAATCCCTGGTACCAAAAAAAACAAAAAAAGAGAAAAATGACATGATTATGCAAGAGCTCTGTAAGAGAATCAGGAAAAGGGAAAGAGACCAAGGGAAGAAGGGAGGAGGACTATGTTTTCAGCTGAATTCTATCCTCAGCCTGAGATCACCAGATCTGAAACATATACTGCACCCCAAGATTTTCCTATCCCTTGGCCAGGAAGTGAGGCTGTCATACTTCTTTCTACACCAGGCATCAAATAGTCATTGTTTATAGGCAGTGACAGGGATAATTTCATACCTATCAGATACCTAGAGATGGTGCTGCTTCAGTCTACCAACGGCAATCCTCTCGAGACTGTTGCAGGTGTGTTATTAGCTGCAGCACCTGCAGCATCTGGAAAATGGGGAAAATGAACCAGTGAAAGGAAATCCAAGGGACCCGGACCAAACATCAAGACTGATTGCTAAGCTCCATCCCTTGTACCACTAAGGTCCACTTGCTTTGCACATTAGGTTCACTGAATTATTTTATAACTTTCCAGGGTTTGGGTTGATGACAATTTCTAGGAAAGCTTAAAGGAAAAAGATGAAGCAATGAGTTCCAGTGCTGCAGTTGGTCCTGAGGTGAGAATTGACACTGATTCTTTACTGCACATTCTCTATTTGGTTAGCACGCCCTTAACTTGTCACACTTGTTTTGCTTGCCAATTTACAGTTAAAACTGGAGTTGACTCACACAAATGCTAAATAGTCCTCGTTGTTACATAGCAGCAAAATTATCATTATCATATCATAGTCAATTATGACAAGTGCAGCTCTTTTCTTGCTGGTCTACTAGCATAATAGGCCTAACATAATCAATGGCAAAAGCATTACGGACAGTGGAACTAGTAATGTGCCCTCTAGTGGAAATATCCCTATCCTAGGAACTAGTGCTTCTAGTTCTTAAACTAAAAGAGCCTAAATTTCAAAACTGGAAACAGAAGTTACCCAAGTGAGCTACTGAAATACAGCTATCTTACTTCCTACCCCTTGATTCTGAGACTCATATATTCTATTCTGGAAAAGTATCATATAATGACATTTGGTTTCAAGCAATGATGCGAATTTTTCCATAGAGTGAGGCTTTGCATACCATACAATCTGTCACACTACTCATTTCTGCTGATGTAAAATAAAGGGAGCCATAGATGACATATAAATAATCAGTGGTAGTTCTGTTTCAATAAAAGTTTATAAAAACAGGAGCAGGCTGTTTTTATGTTTGCTAACTGTGATTGGCTGGTCAACACAGCACAGCGACTCTCCTGCTGTTGGTGCTCAACAGAGATCCCACAAGGTCCCCCTGCCACAGCTACCTCCAGGCTCACTGTGATGTCATTTCTAAGCACCTTCCAAACAAGGGGAACTCTCCCAAGGATGATGCAGGTGTAGCTGTTAGCAGCATTTGGGGAATGCACACCACAAATTGGTGGAAAGGGTCCCAGGAAACTTACGTGGGATACCAACAGTACTTGTACAGTGACCAAGCTGGGTGTGTATAGAGAATGGCAGATTAGATTAACACTAAAAATAATCTAGGCCACATCCTGTAGTAACATTTTAAGGGGAAATATAGAATATTCACTTCAACAGATAAGGAAAATTTAATTATTGAACATCCATCGCAATAACAATTATTGGTAAATTAGAAGCGAAGGCGAGGGCCGGGGATTTAGCTCAGCGCTTCTGCTGCCTGACCAGCAAGAACAAGGCCCTGCGTTCGATCCCCAGTACCAAAACAAACAAACAAACAAAACACAACAACAAAGATGCGAAGGCAAACACCACAATCATGTGAAACAGGTATAAGGAACAGGTTTTATCTTATTCTGAGGTAGCAGATTTGAAACATTTCAGCCAGTTAAAGTCTGATTCTTCAGTCTTCTTCTGGACAAATGCAGAGGCAAATGGGGTCAATGCGCTGTGGGACACAGAAGTGTGGCTCTGCTCTGAGGAAGGTGTGTATCTGTAGCTTATTGTTGTGCAATAGTGAGAGTGGCTTTTAGTCCAGGAAATGCAGTTGTAAATAGCAAGCAATGGATAAACGCCATGTTTTCGTTGACTTGTGATGGTCCCTACCTGTTCTCTCTTCTACCTTCTATGCCAGCACCAGAGCCACCTTTCATATGGTGCATAACCAGTCAGGATCTAGACACCACCAAGTCTAGGTCTAGATGGTAGCCAGTCAGGTAATTGTCATGGTTTTTATTTGTCTTTTTTTAAAAAAATCCAGCCTTGTTGAAATACATTTTAATTCCACAGCTCTTCCATTTTAAGTGTATACTTCAATGAATTTTAGTATATTTATGAATATATACAAGGTTATTTTACATAACCACATTTTACCATATTGCAACCTGATTCCAGAACATTTTCATCACCCTAATAAAAACATCCCTGTCCATTTAGTCACCTCCATTCCTACTTGCGCTTGCAGCTCTGGATAACCACTAATCTACTTTCTTTCTTTCTTTTTTTATCCAGTACTGGGGATGGAACCCAGGACCACTCTACCAATGAGCAATATCCCTACTCCCCCATTTTTTTTATTTTGAGATGGGATCTCACTAAGTTATTTCATTCATTGTTATTGCCAAATAATATTCTATTGTCTGAGTATGTCATATTTTGTTTATCCACTTACCTGTTAATAAACATTTAGGCTGTTTTTACTTTTTGGCTATAGTGAATGATGGGGCCATGAACATTTATCTTTAAGTCTGGTCATGTGTCTTCATTTTTGCTGGTGATCTTGAGAAAACTGGATTCATTAAAGAGCTTCCAGTCCTCAGTGAAGTTGGACTCAAGCTTACCTCCTCTTGCTGAGTTGGGAGAGGCAGCATCTGCAACCCCAGGTAGTTGTCAGAAAAACAAGATCACTCCTAGATTATCTATAAAAAGCTTTCACTTTTACAATTAGGAACAAGGCATTTTGCACAACTTTATGTTGAAGGCTCTAGATAGTTAAAAGAAAAAAAAGAGTTAAAAGTTATAAGCACTGGAAGGAAGAAACAAAACTATTATTCACAGATGAAAGAAAAATCAGAATTATTTATAAAGTACTTGAATTTATGAGACTGCTGCAAAGTTACTATCTTGAGAATAAAAACCAAGATATTCAAGTCACCTTCTTTTATGTATACCATCAAAACCACAGCTGAGTCAAAATATAAAATGTAATTTAGAAAAAAACATAATTTACACTTATAATAATATGTAAATTAGATCCCATAGTTAGGAACAGATCTAACCAAAAACATATAATGCCCTATTTGAAGAAAATGAATACTTTATTAAAGAAGATTTCTGTAAGGAGGGAGTTATACTGTGTTTAATAGTGGTAGACTTAATATTGTTGACTCTCCTCAAACTGATTTAGATTTGCTCCAACTTAAAGCTTAACCAGTATTATTTTTTTCCCTCAACAGCTCAACAAGCTGTTCTCAAATTTCTACAGAACAGTCAAGAATAGTTAGGATACTCTTAAAACAAAGTGAGGACTCTTGTTCTAGTAGAGATCAAGGCTTATAACTAAGCTACATTCATAAGCCTGCACTGCACTCATACAGAGATAGATGGAAACAGACCAGTAAATAGATCAGAATAGAGAACTTAGGAACAGACCACATGTACATACAAATTTGACTTATGACAGAGGTGACATTACAGATAAGTGGGGTAAGGACCCTTCAATAAATGATATAAAAACTGTTTTTCTAAATTGTTAGCTATTTGAGATATGCTATGTAAATATTTCTTGCTCCTTTGAAAATCAATTTGTCACCACCAATTAACTGTGAGTACTGGATGATCCAGAAATTATACTCCTGAAACTTGCAGTTACCAGAGCTCATACAAAAGAATGTTAATACCATAGCAATGTTACAGGTAAGATAAAAAGATGGGGGTGGGGATCCAACATGTCTACTGAAAGAAAATCTGTAAACTACTTATGGTCAATGAACATACAAGATAGTGGGGAAAAAAAAGGATGCAGGCTGCTCCATGAATCAACATGAATAACATTTGAAGACAACATAGAGAAGAAGTCCCAAAATAGCATATAGAGTGTGGTTTTATTTACGTCAAACTTTAAAACATGTAAAAGAAAATAATACATAATTTAGTAAGGCCTACATCTGTGGTTAAATGTAAAAATAAAGAGTAGAGTGATAAATTTAAAAATTCAGGCTAAATGTTCTAATGAGCTGGGATGGGGGATTAATTTAGGTGGAGCATGAAATCAGGGAGAAGCACTTCAAATAAATTGGTAATTTCTGTTTCTTAGGCTGGGTATAAGTCTAAAGCTTTTTGTTTTGTTTTGTTTTCTATTACTGCTATGACTTGGAACGTTGTGTCCCTCCAAGATTCACACGTTGAAGTTTAATTTTCATTGTGGTGGTATGAAGAAATCACGTAGGGCCTTTCAGTAGGTAATGGGGTCTTTATCCTCAGAAATGGAGTCAGTGCCCTTATAAGAGAGCTGCCTGGCCTTTCTGTCTCTTCTGCCACATGGGGACACAACTGTCATCCCATCTGCCATTTCAGGGCACAACAAGAAAGTGCCATCCTGAAAGTAGACATCTTCCTCCATCAGACTCTAAACCCATTGATTTCTTGACCTTAGACTTCCCAACTTTCATAACTGAGAAATCAATGTCTGCTGTTTATAAATTATCCAGTCTAAGGCATTTTCTTATATCAGCAGGAACAGATTAAAACAGCTACTTTAATATTTTAAACCTATAAATATTCCTTTGTACTCATTAAGCATTTAATAAAATTATTGCAAACAAATAAAAATATTGCAAATATTGAGTCAGGATGGACCTTGACTCAAAACTTGATCTGGATGCACACACACTCACACATACTGAAAGAGGATATGAAAGGATTTATTACTCATGTAATGAATGAGTCTTTCTGGGAAGAGTGGAAAGGACCCTAAGAAGGCCCCAAAATGGCTTGAGAAAGCAGAAAAAGAGTGGTGTGGGGTTTTTACAGTGACTATAGAGCGGGCCTAAGACAAGGGTGGCTTGAACTTCCTCGTAGTGCCAAAGAAGAGATCACCTTAGCTTTTTTATCAGGTGGCCCATGTAGATAGTGGAAGGAGAAGGAGAAAAGAAGTTTAAAAGATGTTAGAATTAGGGCTGGGATGTAGTTCAGTGGTAGAGCACTTGCTTAGTATGCACAGGTCATGGGCTCAATCCCCAGCACCACAAGAAAAAAAAGGATGTCACAGTCAGGCATCTATTAGATTCAGGCTCTACTACAAAAAAATTTAAGACAAAACTGTATAGATGGGTGTGCAGAAAACAAAGGGGATATCTTTCATTTTTTAAATAACATGCTGAGAAAAGGGCATCACCTTTCCCTTTCACAAACCACTTCTCTCCATTTTTTTCTTCTCTCAGGAATACTGCGCTAGAGGAAAAACTATAGTCAAATTACTTAAAATGGTAGAAAATGTAATTTACTACTCCGCAGAAGAAAGCAAATGTCAGGGAGGATTATTATAATAACATAAAACTAGATATTGTGTCTCAAGGAGGGGAAAGAATGAGAACTATCTGTGATGTTGAAAAGTTCCTGGGATGATGATGTAGGACAATATTCTTTGGGCCACTTTGTCATCTGGCTGAGCTCATGCTTTGCTGCTATGGTAGTGAAGAAATTCTGCATCAGCATAATCTGTAATTGGAAATGAACACAAGGTTTAAAGCCTTTTCCCAGAAGACTTTTCATTCCTCTTGAAGAGATACAAACAATGGATTACAAGCCACCTACTGAATATTGTTGTCGATACAAAGATAAGAAAGATTCAGTCTCTTCTAAGGGCTCACACTCTTTTGTGTTACTATTTTAGTCTGAGGTGTAAAAATGTGGATTTACATAAAAACTGTAGTCACAGTGATGGCTCAAATAATAAAATAATAAAATTGCTTTTAATGTATATCAAAATTAAAGAGTTCAAAAGAATCATTAATAACTGAGCCTACTGAATGATATATGCAGATGGAAATAACCCAGCTTAAGAAAATCCTCAATAAACAGGCTGGCGTAAAAGTGGAGACTGTGAGCAAAGGTCAATAGAGGTAAAGGTGGGGGGAAAGCTCAGTTACTTTGCATTCATGATTAAAACTGAAATGAATGCAGAATGAGAGGACAGAATTTCAAATGGGGCTGAAGAACTTTTGGAAACAGAATTCTATGCCCTGAAATGATAAACTGTTGGCACAAAAAAATGAAAACTCCTCCCTCTTCCTAATCTTTAGTAAACTCTTCTATACATAGACACTTTAAGAGAGGGCTGTTCTGAAAGGAACAAAAAAGGCTGAGCTCACAATCTGGTTTAATACATAATAATCAGTTCAGCATAATTATAATGAAAAAATACTTCTTATGTGCCAAGTGGTGTCATAAGCTTTTTACATAGTGCAACGTATTTAAGAGCTTTATAGTAATTTACTTAGTAATACTTAATGCAAATCTATAAGGGAAGTGGCAATATTCTCACCATTTTGTAAATTAGGAAATAGAAGCACAAAGAGATTAATTTGTCCATGGCCGCAGCTAAGAGGCAAATAATATCCTAATTTAGGCAGACTGGCAAACATGGTGTGGAAATTATCTAGAAACTGAATGCATTCAGTGGAACAGGAGCGTGCAGTTGGTGGGGGGGAGGGCTGGAGGATATGGATTCTTCTAGAAATCCACAAAATTTCTATAATTCAGAAGTGGTGCTTTAAATCAGTCTTAGCTATATTTTAAAGGATAGGATCACCCCAGCATGTTAATCCATTTTCATTCTCTCTCTTGTGTTCAAACACATACATACACATACAACTGTTCCAATTTTGAGTTAATTTTCATCTGGGAGTTCATAAATCTTAGCTTCATGTTACTAAAACTAATACCTAAGCAAGTCGGGTAACAAAGAGAAAGGTTTTATTCAGCTAATGGTTCTGGAGGGCCCAGTGTAAGATTGGGTGCATCTATTATTTTGAGCCTCTGGTAAATTTCCAGATGGCAAAAATAAGGAACACATAATGGGGCAGACCACTTATAACATGAGCCAGGAAGCAGGGACAGACAGGACTGATGGGGTCCCACAATTTCCTTCAATGGCATACCCTCTCAGTGACTAAAGATTTCCCACTCCACCCCACCACTTCCCAAAAGTTCTATCTTGAGGACTAAGCCTTTAACACATGGATCTTTGGGGACACCATCTATATTCAAACCATTCCACCCGTAGTACTGGTTCCAACTATCCTCTTCTTATAAAAGTCCCAGCTGGGGGTTCTTGGATTGTTTCTCTGGTTATATACGAATGCTTTTTATTTAGTCCCTGCCTCACAGAGGCCTCTTACTATCTTCCGTAAAAGTCAGCCTGCCTTTTAAAGGCCCATTACTCCTCCCACATGGTATCCATGTGTAGAAAGTAACCTTGCAGATAAGGCCGAAAGTGAAATGGAGACATCGAACACCTCAATACTTGGCTGTCAGTGACCGATTTTTCCCTGCCTCTCCTCCCCAACAAACTTTCCTGCCCCAGTGTCATTTGCCTTCTCTCTTCTGGCTAAGAGAAGTACAAAGTCTTCCTTTAGGCAGCACTTATACTCTGGGCATCCAAGAAGAAAAAAAAAATAATGAGAGAAAGGAGATGCAGCATTTGGATAAGGAACCCAGGACCACTCTACCAATGAGCAATATCCCTACTCCCCCATTTTTTTTATTTTGAGATGGGATCTCACTAAGTTATTTCATTCATTGTTATTGCCAAATAATATTCTATTGTCTGAGTATGTCATATTTTGTTTATCCACTTACCTGTTAATAAACATTTAGGCTGTTTTTACTTTTTGGCTATAGTGAATGATGGGGCCATGAACATTTATCTTTAAGTCTGGTCATGTGTCTTCATTTTTACTGGTGATCTTGAGAAAACTGGATTCATTAAAGAGCTTCCAGTCCTCAGTGAAGTTGGATTCAAGCTTACCTCCTCTTGCTGAGTTGGGAGAGGCAGCATCTGCAACCCCAGGTAGTTGTCAGAAAAATAAGATCACTCCTAGATTATCTATAAAAAGCTTTCACTTTTACAATTAGGAACAAGGCATTCTGCACAACTTTATGTTGAAGGCTCTAGATAGTTAAAAGAAAAAAAAGAGTTAAAAGTTATAAGCACTGGAAGGAAGAAACAAAACTATTATTCACAGATGAGAGAAAAATCAGAATTATTTATAAAGTACTTGAATTTATGAGACTGCTGCAAAGTTACTATCTTGAGAATAAAAACCAAGATATTCAAGTCACCTTCTTTTATGTATACCATCAAAACCACAGCTGAGTCAAAATATAAAATGTAATTTAGAAAAAAACATAATTTACACTTATAATAATATGTAAATTAGATCCCATAGTTAGGAACAGATCTAACCAAAAACATATAATGCCCTATTTGAAGAAAATGAATACTTTATTAAAGAAGATTTCTGTAAGGAGGGAGTTATACTGTGTTTAATAGTGGTAGACTTAATATTGTTGACTCTCCTCAAACTGATTTAGATTTGCTCCAACTTAAAGCTTAACCAGTATTATTTTTTTCCCTCAACAGCTCAACAAGCTGTTCTCACATTTCTACAGAACAGTCAAGAATAGTTAGGATACTCTTAAAACAAAGTGGGGACTCTTGTTCTAGTAGAGATCAAGGCTTATAACTAAGCTACATTCATAAGCCTGCACTGCACTCATACAGAGATAGATGGAAACAGACCAGTAAATAGATCAGAATAGAGAACTTAGGAACAGACCACATGTACATACAAATTTGACTTATGACAGAGGTGACATTACAGATAAGTGGGGTAAGGACCCTTCAATAAATGATATAAAAACTGTTTTTCTAAATTGTTAGCTATTTGAGATATGCTATGTAAATATTTCTTGCTCCTTTGAAAATCAATTTGTCACCACCAATTAACTGTGAGTACTGGATGATCCAGAAATTATACTCCTGAAACTTGCAGTTACCAGAGCTCATACAAAAGAATGTTAATACCATAGCAATGTTACAGGTAAGATAAAAAGATGGGGGTGGGGATCCAACATGTCTACTGAAAGAAAATCTGTAAACTACTTATGGTCAATGAACATACAAGATAGTGGGGAAAAAAAAGGATGCAGGCTGCTCCATGAATCAACATGAATAACATTTGAAGACAACATAGAGAAGAAGTCCCAAAATAGCATATAGAGTGTGGTTTTATTTACGTCAAACTTTAAAACATGTAAAAGAAAATAATACATAATTTAGTAAGGCCTACATCTGTGGTTAAATGTAAAAATAAAGAGTAGAGTGATAAATTTAAAAATTCAGGCTAAATGTTCTAATGAGCTGGGATGGGGGATTAATTTAGGTGGAGCATGAAATCAGGGAGAAGCACTTCAAATAAATTGGTAATTTCTGTTTCTTAGGCTGGGTATAAGTCTAAAGCTTTTTGTTTTGTTTTGTTTTCTATTACTGCTATGACTTGGAACGTTGTGTCCCTCCAAGATTCACACGTTGAAGTTTAATTTTCATTGTGGTGGTATGAAGAAATCACGTAGGGCCTTTCAGTAGGTAATGGGGTCTTTATCCTCAGAAATGGAGTCAGTGCCCTTATAAGAGAGCTGCCTGGCCTTTCTGTCTCTTCTGCCACATGGGGACACAACTGTCATCCCATCTGCCATTTCAGGGCACAACAAGAAAGTGCCATCCTGAAAGTAGACATCTTCCTCCATCAGACTCTAAACCCATTGATTTCTTGACCTTAGACTTCCCAACTTTCATAACTGAGAAATCAATGTCTGCTGTTTATAAATTATCCAGTCTAAGGCATTTTCTTATATCAGCAGGAACAGATTAAAACAGCTACTTTAATATTTTAAACCTATAAATATTCCTTTGTACTCATTAAGCATTTAATAAAATTATTGCAAACAAATAAAAATATTGCAAATATTGAGTCAGGATGGACCTTGACTCAAAACTTGATCTGGATGCACACACACTCACACATACTGAAAGAGGATATGAAAGGATTTATTACTCATGTAATGAATGAGTCTTTCTGGGAAGAGTGGAAAGGACCCTAAGAAGGCCCCAAAATGGCTTGAGAAAGCAGAAAAAGAGTGGTGTGGGGTTTTTACAGTGACTATAGAGCGGGCCTAAGACAAGGGTGGCTTGAACTTCCTCGTAGTGCCAAAGAAGAGATCACCTTAGCTTTTTTATCAGGTGGCCCATGTAGATAGTGGAAGGAGAAGGAGAAAAGAAGTTTAAAAGATGTTAGAATTAGGGCTGGGATGTAGTTCAGTGGTAGAGCACTTGCTTAGTATGCACAGGTCATGGGCTCAATCCCCAGCACCACAAGAAAAAAAAGGATGTCACAGTCAGGCATCTATTAGATTCAGGCTCTACTACAAAAAAATTTAAGACAAAACTGTATAGATGGGTGTGCAGAAAACAAAGGGGATATCTTTCATTTTTTAAATAACATGCTGAGAAAAGGGCATCACCTTTCCCTTTCACAAACCACTTCTCTCCATTTTTTTCTTCTCTCAGGAATACTGCGCTAGAGGAAAAACTATAGTCAAATTACTTAAAATGGTAGAAAATGTAATTTACTACTCCGCAGAAGAAAGCAAATGTCAGGGAGGATTATTATAATAACATAAAACTAGATATTGTGTCTCAAGGAGGGGAAAGAATGAGAACTATCTGTGATGTTGAAAAGTTCCTGGGATGATGATGTAGGACAATATTCTTTGGGCCACTTTGTCATCTGGCTGAGCTCATGCTTTGCTGCTATGGTAGTGAAGAAATTCTGCATCAGCATAACCTGTAATTGGAAATGAACACAAGGTTTAAAGCCTTTTCCCAGAAGACTTTTCATTCCTCTTGAAGAGATACAAACAATGGATTACAAGCCACCTACTGAATATTGTTGTCGATACAAAGATAAGAAAGATTCAGTCTCTTCTAAGGGCTCACACTCTTTTGTGTTACTATTTTAGTCTGAGGTGTAAAAATGTGGATTTACATAAAAACTGTAGTCACAGTGATGGCTCAAATAATAAAATAATAAAATTGCTTTTAATGTATATCAAAATTAAAGAGTTCAAAAGAATCATTAATAACTGAGCCTACTGAATGATATATGCAGATGGAAATAACCCAGCTTAAGAAAATCCTCAATAAACAGGCTGGCGTAAAAGTGGAGACTGTGAGCAAAGGTCAATAGAGGTAAAGGTGGGGGGAAAGCTCAGTTACTTTGCATTCATGATTAAAACTGAAATGAATGCAGAATGAGAGGACAGAATTTCAAATGGGGCTGAAGAACTTTTGGAAACAGAATTCTATGCCCTGAAATGATAAACTGTTGGCACAAAAAAATGAAAACTCCTCCCTCTTCCTAATCTTTAGTAAACTCTTCTATACATAGACACTTTAAGAGAGGGCTGTTCTGAAAGGAACAAAAAAGGCTGAGCTCACAATCTGGTTTAATACATAATAATCAGTTCAGCATAATTATAATGAAAAAATACTTCTTATGTGCCAAGTGGTGTCATAAGCTTTTTACATAGTGCAACGTATTTAAGAGCTTTATAGTAATTTACTTAGTAATACTTAATGCAAATCTATAAGGGAAGTGGCAATATTCTCACCATTTTGTAAATTAGGAAATAGAAGCACAAAGAGATTAATTTGTCCATGGCCGCAGCTAAGAGGCAAATAATATCCTAATTTAGGCAGACTGGCAAACATGGTGTGGAAATTATCTAGAAACTGAATGCATTCAGTGGAACAGGAGCGTGCAGTTGGTGGGGGGGAGGGCTGGAGGATATGGATTCTTCTAGAAATCCACAAAATTTCTATAATTCAGAAGTGGTGCTTTAAATCAGTCTTAGCTATATTTTAAAGGATAGGATCACCCCAGCATGTTAATCCATTTTCATTCTCTCTCTTGTGTTCAAACACATACATACACATACAACTGTTCCAATTTTGAGTTAATTTTCATCTGGGAGTTCATAAATCTTAGCTTCATGTTACTAAAACTAATACCTAAGCAAGTCGGGTAACAAAGAGAAAGGTTTTATTCAGCTAATGGTTCTGGAGGGCCCAATGTAAGATTGGGTGCATCTATTATTTTGAGCCTCTGGTAAACTTCCAGATGGCAAAAATAAGGAACACATAATGGGGCAGACCACTTATAACATGAGCCAGGAAGCAGGGACAGACAGGACTGATGGGGTCCCACAATTTCCTTCAATGGCATACCCTCTCAGTGACTAAAGATTTCCCACTCCACCCCACCACTTCCCAAAAGTTCTATCTTGAGGACTAAGCCTTTAACACATGGATCTTTGGGGACACCATCTATATTCAAACCATTCCACCCGTAGTACTGGTTCCAACTATCCTCTTCTTATAAAAGTCCCAGCTGGGGGTTCTTGGATTGTTTCTCTGGTTATATACGAATGCTTTTTATTTAGTCCCTGCCTCACAGAGGCCTCTTACTATCTTCCGTAAAAGTCAGCCTGCCTTTTAAAGGCCCATTACTCCTCCCACATGGTATCCATGTGTAGAAAGTAACCTTGCAGATAAGGCCGAAAGTGAAATGGAGACATCGAACACCTCAATACTTGGCTGTCAGTGACCGATTTTTCCCTGCCTCTCCTCCCCAACAAACTTTCCTGCCCCAGTGTCATTTGCCTTCTCTCTTCTGGCTAAGAGAAGTACAAAGTCTTCCTTTAGGCAGCACTTATACTCTGGGCATCCAAGAAGAAAAAAAAAATAATGAGAGAAAGGAGATGCAGCATTTGGATACACTTTCACTTAAGCTCCAGTTTTGCCTCTATAAGGATCTGACCAAGGGGCTCTTAGTGGGTGTATATGTATGTAAACATTTGATATGAGCTATTGCACACACATATCACTTACTTGGACAACTAAGATGTGAGGAACCACTCTAACTGCTTTATCTGTACTTATTCATTTGTGCTTATCAGATGAGGAAGATGGGATCCAGAGTGGTTAAGAAACTTGTCCACAGTAATAGACTAGTGTTAAGTTAGAGGATCCATTCCTGACAGAGCTTTCTTTAACTTTAACCTCTGCAGTAGGCTCTAATCTCCTGCTCAGTGAGCAATGCAAGGCTGAAGAAAAATTCAAAGACAGGATTAAAGAAAAAAGTGGGAGTTGGGACAGATAAAGCTGGGTTACCAGCAAAAGATCCTGATCAGTCTCAACCTTGGATTTTTATTGTTCGTCAATTAGGGTAAAGGTGAGTTAAGTGCAAAGATAAAACTACATGCAAAGATGCATGGTTTGTGTGGTTTCTATGGAAACTAATACTGGCAAGGCTTTAAAGAGAAGAGACAAAGCATTTTCCAATTGGAAACAAAATAGACAAAATATACGGTTGCAATTAGAACACGGCCCTTCTAGTTATGAAGGTATTCATCATGGGAATGGAATTTAGGTGTGAGTTACCCTGACCTCAGCTAGTGCGTTAGCTCAGCTTGAACCCCGTATCTTCATAGGTCATTTCTCCGGGCTCAGCTATGGACATTATTGGAGAGGTCATGCTGACCTGCACGCTTACTTCAGTGCGAAAGAGATGTGTCCACGAGTCACGTGGCTTCAGTCAGACTCGCTTCTGAAAGTCAGCCAGTTGAAGCATTGAACTCTTTACAGCCTGCACTGCTTAAAGCGTGCCTCGGGCATAATCGATATTGTGGCTCCTGGCAAGGACATATAACATAGGTCTAAACAACTCTTAGCTTCACATACAGCTCAAAGCCCTATGGGAAATCACTTCTCTGGGGTGCATACCTGGAGTTAAAATATGTTCCCACTTAAACTGCTGATGGTGGAGACTGCCAAGCTATAGAGAGGGAAACTGGATCTACAAAGTGATGAAGGAATCAGACTTCATGTTGGTGTGACAGGGATGCCTGAGCAGCAATGGTAATGTGTCACACGCCTTTACTCAGAAACCTCCATCCCTTGATAGAAACATCTGTGCACTCGGAGGAAGAGTAGAATGTGGAAAACACTAACTGATGTGCAGCCAGAGCCTGAGCCATTACCCTTTAAAAAAAAAAAAAGCAAAATATAGAAGAAGTCTTTCCCTAGAAACACAGCTGATTCAGAGATGAGCAGCTCAGAGGGGCAGCAACTGCGAGTGCAGATGCTCAAACTCTAAATAGCTTTGGAAGATGACAGAAATGCTGGGAAAGTTGATCAATGGACAACTAGATATGTGCAGAGAACAGAAAGCTGATACACAACAAGACGCAAGACAAGACGCTCCAAAAGCCTCATGAGCTCAGCAGTCTAAGCTTTCAGAGTAGAGGGCAAGTTCTGATAATGTGTATTAGGGCCCGGACCTTTTGGGAAAACCTAGGATATGAGAATGTAGAAAGCCTAAGGTCCTGTCACTTCACAGATAGGGGCTGTTAAGACCAAAGAGAGCCGGGCATGGTGGCGCATGCCTATAATCCCAGCACTCGGGAGGCTGAGGCAGGAGGATCGCTGTGAGTTTGAGACCAGCCTGGGCTACATAGTGAGTTCCAGGTCAGTCTCAACTACATAGTAAGACCCTGTCTCAAAAAATAAAAAAGAAAAGAAAAGTGCTCCCATGATCTTATCCAAGACCCCTAACTGAAATAATCTCAGGTGCACTTATAGTAGGAATATGTGTGTGTGTGTGTGTGTGTGTGTGTGTGTGTGTGTCTGTGCACACGTGTGCGCACATTTAACATAATTTCTTTCCTTGTAAGATACTTTAGCCTCTTCTTTCTGGATCTCAGATTTCTTTTCCGTGAAGTAAGGTTACACCAAGATTCGTTTGAGGTTCACAGTTTTGTCTCTGAGAAAGTGACTGGAAGACTGCCAAAAATCTTTCAGCAAATACCCACAACTATTTTCTATAATAGTTTGCATTCCTCTTTGTCCATTTCAATGCCAGTGGCTACCACCCAGGTTTGTATCCTTCTCTTATTCCTGGACTACAGCCAGTCTGTTCTTCTACTTTCAAATTTTCCCTACTATATTCCTCTTTTCAATAAACTTTTTGATTCTGAAATCTTCAAGTGTTCCCACTGCCAATGTGAAAAATGTTCTCCATGAAATGCCCCTAACAAAATCTGTCTTTTACCTCCAGCTCCATTTCTCTGCTCTGGATCACTGCAAAATATTACTCAGAAGGTTTTGCTGACTTCACTTTCTCCCCCTTCACTCTTTGATCCATTCCAATTAGGCTTTATGCTCACTTTTCCTTTGAAAAGACTCTAAAGTTGATGACTTCCACATTGCAAATTCAATGATAACTTTGTATTCTCTTCTCACACAACCTGAGCAGGAGGGGACACAGCTAGACAGGCTGTCTTTGAAAAACTGGCTTCTTGGACTTGCATATAAGATGTGATTCCATAATAAAAGTACTTGTGCAGCTTCTGTTTCTTTTTATCTGTTTCACCCTGATTTTTACTAAGGCCTCCACCACTGGATCATTTGTTTTTGCTTTACATCTCCTTCCAGTTGTTACCTTCTTAAGAATCAACAGATTTTTACTTTTTTTTTTTCCTTTTATTGAGGTTATTGGTACAATCTAGGTATACAATACAATTACATTCATCATTGGGATTCTGTACCTTTACATAATCGGTCTTGATTCTCATTTTTCCCCTTGTCCCTGCCCTCTCTTCACCCCCTCCTCCCCTCTCCATTTACAAACACTTTATTTCCATTTTTTCAGTTTCTCATATTTTTTTTCCTCTCCCTTATTACCTTTCCCCCACCCTTCCCACTTTCCTTACACCTTTAGCCCTTTACTTCCTATTTCATATTATTAATTGTCTCATTAGGATCCTGTGTACTATTATAGTTTTTCACACCAAAGAAACTATTCGGTATTTCAGTTAAAGAAATCTCTGTATGGACATTAAAAATAGGGAATCCTAAAATAAAATTAAAAAGGAAAGTAAAAGAGAAAAGGCAATGATGTAACATCAAAATAATCCTTAATTCTGGAGATGAAAACGGTCCCTGAACATATTCAAATTGCTTCTCGCTCTTATATAGTCTATCTTATTCTTTTCTCACTATTTAAAGAATACTTTATTAGTTTCTGTAATCAAACCTAGGTAGATATGACCTTACATATTTAGTACGATGTGTTACCCCTGTACACATGGAAAAAAATAAAAATAAAAATAAAAATAAATTAACATTCCTAGACCAATATGGTTGTCCATTTCTGTACAATGCCAACTCAACACAGTAAATTGGGATGACTTTTTCCAAAGTTGGCAGCACCGTTAAAGTTTCCCAAAATTCAATTTATATATATATAAAAAGACTAATAATAGTATGTTATGCCTCGATAGCAGCACCAGCTTTTCCAGGTTCTGCAGTCATCTGAACAAAATTATGGACATTCAGTACATTTCATTAAAACCAAAAAAACAAAAAAACCAAAGAAAAGAATAATATCCAGACAACAGCAAAGTTCTGTTGCTGTTGTGGTACCTGGCACCATTTTTTCTATTAGCCTCTTAATCATCATCTGGAAAGAGAACATTCTAGAGTAATATCATTAAATGTAGCTCTGATAAAGCACGGTCCCTACTATGTATCATAAAGCAGGTACTAGATATTTTACATTCATAGAGGTATGATACAGTACTGTCCTACATCAATAATACTAGATTCAGTTTTGGTTTGAAATTTACTTTGTCTGCAAATAAGATTGCTACCCCTGTTTTTTTCTGGGCTCCTGTCACATGGAGAATTGTTTTCTATCTTTTCACTTTCAGTCTATGGGCTTCTTTTTGCACTAGGTGTGTTTCTTGTATACAACATATTATTGGATTTTGCTTCTTATTCCATTTT
>NW_022900933.1:13265109-13315812 GCF_012274545.1 Fukomys damarensis
ACCCACAGACATTCTCATCTTCATAACATCAGAGAAAACAGCTCATCAAATCAATGGCAATGCTTTACCCCAACTGATACAATCAACAACACATTAAGATCAAGCACAACTTGGACACTGACCACCTGTGGTAGTCACTAGTCTATCGCCCTTAAATCATTTGAATTAAATTGAAATCAAGAAGCAGTCCAGAACATGTCTGCAGTGAACAAACTTTTCAATATAGTGTATTTACCATTTAATGGCTCAGACAGAGCGAGGATGCAAGACCCCTGATCTCAGTTAGCTGATTGTTGAACCCCATGACGCTGACTGACCTCAGGCTGCAAGGCCCAGATTGAGTTCCCCATCCTTCTGAATGGCTGAACTCCACAACGTTCTATTACAGGTTTCCCACGCCCTTTCTTTAAAGATGTTCAAAGTTGGGAACTCAGAAAAATACCCTTGATGACCACCTCTGTCTTTGCAGAGTGGGTCCAAAGATTTGCACAGTCAGGACGTCTGAGAGTGTGGTGGGGGAGGGGGTATCAGGGTTCAGGGGCGCCTGCGCGGCTACCTTCCCAATGCTTGAGCAATGGCTGCTGGGTCGGGAGCAGGCGTGGTTCTGCTTCCCGTGGTGGATCAGGGCCAGCCTACCTTCCCGGCGCTTGAGCGATGGCTCCTGGGTTGGGAGCAGGCGTGGTTCTCCTTCTACTTTTTTTTTAATAAATTGCCTTTTATTTATCAATTGAAAAGTATACAAATATTTGAGAAAACATAACAAAATTAAGGTAAGCATAAACACAGATCAAATAAAGTTATGCAAGTAAATTCACTAGTCTAGCGCTGACTAAATAAAACATACTGAAACTATATTTATTTGACATTATTCACTTGTACCTCAAAACAAGGATTATAGTGATCATGTAGTGATATAAACAAGAACCAATAATTCTTAACACATATTTAACTAAACAAAGCAGGCAAGCACATAACACAAAAACATGAAACAAAAGGGAAAACCATAGATTCACAAATATCACTGAAAATTTCAAAACACCTCCTTCGATAATTGATAAAAGATGTACAAAGATCTGTAATGGAACAGTCAAAATCAGCAACAAGATGCCTTAGGTGGAGTACCACACTGTATGCAAAAATCACAAGAAATATTCACCCAAATAAATCATACTTATAGCAATAATACTGACCTTACCATAGCCAAAGAAATGGGAATCCTGCAGAGTGAACGCTCACATCTTATTGCAGTGAAACTAGAAAACAACAGCAGAAACATATGTACTTAGAATACAATTACTTTTCTCTCTCTCTTTATTCCTGCTGTCTTCTACTTCATACTTTATATATTAACTTTTTCATTTAAGGAAAACCATGTGATGTTTGAGCTTGTGTGTCTGATTTAGTTCACTTAACACTATGGTCTCAAGGCGCATCCATTTCCTACAAATGCCTCATTTATCTTTCTTTACAGCACAGTAGTATTCTAGAAATACCACATTTTCTTTATCTATTTACCTGTTGATAGACATAGAGGCTGTTTCCAAGACTTCGCTATTATGAATTGTGTTGCTATACACATAGGTATACATATATTGCTGTGGTATGATGATGATGTTTTTAACTCTTTTGAGAAAATATGTAAAAGGGGAATAGTTGGGTCAAATAGAAAAAAAATTCTATTTTTGGACTTTTCAGGAATCTCCACAATGATTTCTTTAGTGGTTGTATCAGTTTACACTTCCACCAACAATGAAGTGCTCCTTTCTCCCTACAGCCTTACCAGCATTCATTATTGGTTGATTTGTTGATGATAGCCAGTCTTTCCGGGGTGAGATGAAACCTTAATGTTGTTCTAATTTGCATTTCTTGAATGGCCGGCAATGCTGAACATTTTTTTCATGTATTTATGGCCAACTGTATTTGTTCATCTGAAAAGAGAAAGAAATAAAAGAGATTTGGATTTGGAAAATTCAAAAACTCCATCCACCAAAAGACTCCCAGAAGTAATAACTAATTCAGTAGTATAGCAACATATAAGGTCAACGCTCAAAAGTCAATAGCATTTTTGTAGTCAAATAACTGAGAGGGAAATTGGGGAAACAGTACCTTTCAAAATAGCATCAAGAAAAATGAAATACAGTAAAACCTTGGATTGCAAGTAACATTCCACAAGTGTTCCACAAGTGAACAAATATTTCTAATAAATTTTAATTTGATAAAGAAGTGATGTCTTGCAATAGTACTATGTGACACCAAATGTTGTGTGATCACAACTGAGTCAATGGTTCTCCCTCCCCCTCCCCTCCCCCTCCCTCTTGGATTGTGACCATCTCTCAACAACAAGAGGTTATGGAAGAGAGCTCTACATCTCAGTTCTTAATTCGCTTTTATGAAGACCCTAGGCAGTCTCCCATCTTTTTCCCACCTTCCAGAATCTTCTGACATTTGTCTGTTGTTATGTCCAGGCTTTTTTTATTTGTAAAAGAGAATACTACATAGAAATGGAGATACTTCATTTTTGGCAGAACTAGAAGACTCTACCTATACATATGAAAGAAATGGCTATTGGGCTGGAGATTTAGCTCAGTGGTTCCACCAACTGCCTCACAGGCACAAGGTCTCAAGTTCAATCCCCAGTACCAAAAGAAAAGGCTATTATTTTGACATATAGATATAATTTATATATACAGAGCTATTTTTATACATCATCACCTCTTCAAAATTATAAACAATATTGTAAAAAATACCTGACATTTATTTCAAAAAGATGGAAATGTTAGGAAACAATTGACAGTCACTTTAAAATTTGATATATTTATCAAATGCATGTCAGATTAATGCTAACAGTGAATGAGTATGCATATTTTTGCACATTTTTTATTATATATTATCAAATGTTTTAATTTTTGCCAATATGGTAAGTAGGGACTACTAATATAAGATCTACTGCTTCATATTGCTTTGAAAAGAATGTAAGGATTAAGCGACATCTTGCAGGTGGTACTGTAACATTATTCAAATATTTCTCTTTTCCAAAATTCTAAAAAATCTCCTGTCTTAGGCAGACATCCAATTTTAATCCTTGGAAAGTAAACATGTTATTTTACATGGCAAAAAGGAAATAGCATGAAGATGAAATTAAGGTTGCTAATAGCTAACCTTAAAATAGGATGATTAGTCTGGATTATCCAGGTGGGCTCAATATAATCACAGTGGTCAAAGCAGAAAATGGAAGTGAAAGTGGAGGTCAGAGTGATGTAATATGAGATATAGTTAACTTGCTGCTAGTGTCTTTGGAGAGAAAAGAGTCACGAGTCACTAGTGAGGGCAGCCTCTAAAGCTGGAAAAAGCAAAGAAATGGATTTTCCTATAGAATGTCCAGAATGGAGCACATCAATGCCAATGCCTTGACTTTAGCCCCGTGACATCCAGGCTAGACCTCTGACTTCCAGAATCATAAAATAATGAATTTGTATGGTTTTAAGCCACTAAATTTGAGATTTTTTTTATTGCAACAATAAAAAAAAACCTAAATAGAAGATAGGCAATACTTAATGGAAAAAAAAAATAGTCAAAATGGGATATAATTTGGGAAGCACTGTGGGTTGAGGGGATACTGAGGTACATGTGTATGTCTAGAATCATAACTGCCAGCAGAAAGTAGGATGATTCTGGAAGTGGAAAGAATCAGGAATTTAACTCTTTAGCTGAAAAAAATTTTTTAATCTAACTACATTTTAGTAAAACGAGGTTAACTAGAATATGAGGCACCTATTCTCTCTGGCCCTAAGTCTCATGCTAAGAGACCATCACAGCTACAGTACTCCAAAACTCTTGTTACATGCTTAATTTTACCATGTAAGAGCAACAATTTTGTTTTCTTGAGAACAGGGTCTCACTGTGCAGTCCAGGCTAGTCTTGAGCTTACTATGCAGTCCGTGCTGGCCTCAAATTTGTGGCAATCCTCCTGCCTCAGCTTCCCAAGTGCTGGGAGTACAGGTGGGCATCACCACACCGGCAAGAGTAATTAATGTTCTTTCAGTAGTGAAATGCAACATGAGCATGGCAGAAAAGTTACTAGTTGGAATTCAGGAAACAAAGTACTATAAAAAAGACTGGCAATCTGTTACTAGACTCCAGGAAAATCTCAGCAAATTGAGACTAAATGTGTAATTCAAAATACAGAGAAAAAGAAGACACCCCATGTCTTACCTTTTGAATAGAAATTAAAGCTGAGAAGTCAAACTACTTTCCTCTTCACAAAGATCCACCTGCTAGAGTAAAGAGCTGAGTAGACTTTCTATTTTAAGTATTTGAAGTAGTAGAAGCCTTTTGCAGTTGCTGCTTTGTCTTTGTGAAAGGCAGCAATGTAAGCTACTACAAAAATAATGGGAAGAAGAGAAGGAAGAGGCATTTATATGGGAAAACCAAAAGGCAAGACATAAAGTTAAAACTAATTTACAAATATTTTTTAAACCACTTCAATGTGTAAATACAACACACATCTACACACAGTATATACATACCTACATACGTACACAAATGGCAGATAGTACTTTCAAAGTTATCTTCCACCCCGTATTCACTTATGATAAGTGAACTTGCTATTCTGCCATCAAAAGATGGAGTTTTAATTCTCTCCCCCCTTGAATTGGACTTAACTGGTCTTTTTGTGGTTTGCTTGTAACTAATAGAACACAGCAAAAATAAGGTTATTTGGGTGTCTAGGTAAAAGTTTAAAATGATTAAAAGAGGCTTTTACTTGGTTTACGTGGAATTCAGTCTCCAGATACCTCTGCCCAGAATGCCCCCTCTGGCAACCTCCACTATGCTACAAGGAGTCTAAGTCACAGAGAAAGGCCGTAAGTAGGTGCCACAATAGATGTTACAGTTTAAGAACTAAATATATGCACAAAAGAGTCTCACAATAATTCTAGCTCATGGCCATCAGAATATTCCTACTTGCTGAGTTGGAAATGTGGGGATCTGAGTAGAAATACAAGACATAACTAAGTCAATGGGGAAAATAAACAGGTGATAGCAAGACATTTCTAAGACACATTACGTAAGACCTTGGTGAACTCTGGCAGGGGTGGCTGAGAGATGAATGAGGAGTAGGGCAGATCAAGTTTGACTTTAGACGTGGAATGTGAAGTATCTAAGCTAGAGCACTGAAAAATGCGGATTAATGGACAGACCAAAGAAAATCACCAATGAAAATGAGAAAAAAAAAATGCAAGCTAGCAAACAATAGAAGCTCAATGGTTTTATGTTGGACAGGTTTCGTTGTTTTTGTTTGCTTTTAAAGCAGGGAAGTGAATCAGCAAAGAGAAACTGAAAGAATGGGTAGGAAAGGGCCGGGGGTTTAGCTCAGTGGTTCAGGCACCTGCTTCACAAGCGCAAGGACCCGAGTTCGATCCCTGGTACCAAAAAAAAAAAAAAAAAAAAAAAAGAATGGGTAGGAAAGACGCTGAATGAGGAAATTCATTATTTTTAAAGGGTTTATAAGAGAGGGAAAGAAGAATTTAGCATATACCTATTACTTTGAATCCCTCTTCTATATGTTGTTATATATAGGAAGGGACACAGACAACGAACAAAATCTAAGATCACGTGAACAGCACAGCTGTAGAAACGAACAGTAAACACGATTACCACTTTGGGATCCCCGACTGTTAGGCAGACACTAGACTAAACACTTTATATATTCTTACAACTGTGTGAAATATGAATTAAGTCCATCACACAAATAGGAGACTGATGCATGTGAGATTCAGATATAGTATAGATAAGGAATCACATTTAGTCCAGTGATTAGAGAAGCATCGTACTGCAATTCAAACGCAGGCTTTGTAATCAGCCAGCCTTGAGATAAAAAACAGGCTCTGAACTCTGGGAGACCGAAGCAGTTGGCTGGGAAGCTCAAGCCCAATCTGGACAATTCAGCGAGAAACTGTCTCAAGGGAGGGGCGGGGGTGAGGGTTAAATCTACATAATCTAGTGGTACAGTGTCCCTGGTTCGACCCCTAGTACTGCAAAACAAACAAACACAACAAAAAGACTCTTTTATCGTTACCTCCTCTCCTGTCCCACACTTCCTTTTCAATTCTCGCTCTCATCTTTGAACTCCCAACTCCACCTGGGAGAGGAAGCTCCGGGTCTCTAGCGCTAGGCGCACGTTATCCTAGCTGCAAACATGAATAATCTCCAGCTGGCTGGACACCTACCCAACAGACCAGCACAGTCTCCTGAATCTCAGCAGGCAACCTCCCTGCCTGACCAGAAAGTCGTAGACCTTTGTTCAGCTAACTTGAGCCCGGTCCTCTGCTGAGCTGCCTCTCCCAGGCAAAAGCAATCGACTCCTTGCAACACTCTCTTGGGTCCACCCAGAAGCTGCGGCGCAGCACTTTGGTTCCGGAACGCCGGTTTGAGAATGGGTTTTAAAGATTTGAATCCCTTCTACATAGCAACCAGTACCTCCTCATCAAAATGATGTGTGAACCAGAGCCGCCCATGTTCTAGGTCTTGACTGTTATCTTCTGAGAACACACCCTGACCCATATTGATAAAGTCAACTGGTGGCGCGTGCCTGTAATTCTGCATTCTGAAGGCAGAGCCAGGAAGATTCTGAGTTCAAGTTCAGCCTGGGCTACACAGACCTTGGTCAAAACACAGTATGACACAATACAAAACACAGTTTTGAAGCTAATATCCTAGCCTTTGCGCCTACTTGTGGGATGGGAAATTTGAAAAGTAGTTTTAATGCTACAAGTTTAGGCTGAACAGTAATTGGCATACTGTCCGTGCTGTCATTAAATAGTTAATGCAAATGCTTATAATGAGAGACAGCCTGTGACCTTCCAAAGTAATTTATAAATGTTTACTGTCCCCTAATTTAACCACTAAACAGCCTTACTTTTTGCATCATTAGAAGATGAAAAGATATAACTCCTCCCTTAAAGATGCTGGCAACTAGCAAGCACACAAAGGAAGTACTTAGGTTAGGGGACAACCACTACATGTGCCATTTGTCAGAGTAAGTCTCACTTAGCAAGTTCTATCTGAAGTGACACAGTCAGAGTGCAGGGAACATAGAGTAACATCACTTGTGTTTTAACCCTGAATTTTTTCCATCTGTCCCTGCCTCTCTGCTACCACTGAAATATTGGTGATCTAAACCCCTATCTTTCTACCTACATGAGTAGCTTTCCTATGGGGCACCAGAGGAGAAACTTCTGGATTTTATATTATACTAGTCACTAGAAAGACAAATACAGAGAGATGGGGGGAGGGCAAAGAAAGAGAGGAGAGAGAGAAGCAAAGAGAGAAGAGAGAGAAAAAGAGAGAGAGTCTTCGCTGTGAGTCTCTAATCTATCTTTGACACTGCTAAAAATTACCTACCTACCTATACCTGAGAGGTATAAATGATGATGGGATTGATGAATGAATGGTGATCCTGCCTTGCCTTCAGTATTCACCCTTATTTCCTTAGGCAGTTAATCTAAGACCCTTTGTAATCTGGCTTTGATCTGTTTTCCTGCTCTGTCATGTAGTCACTTCGTACTCCAAACTTGAGAGCATCCCTTGAGCGTTCCTTGTATTTCCTACGATTTCAAAGTGTGGCTCCAGGGAAGTAAGATTCACGAAGCCTCTTCTACTCTTTGGGCAAAGTCGATTACTCTTTTCTCCAACCCTTTAACTTCTGTGTTATATATCACAAAGCACTTGTCATACTCCATTATTACCTTTAATGTGTAAATCAGTGCCTTGAAAGGAATATAAGCAACATGAAAACAGGAGAGAATCCTGTTTGAATCCCTGGTGTCTACAAAAGTTCCTAACCTTTGGCCATTAATCGATAAACATTCATTGGATGATGACAAAAATAACTTTGATAAAATTCTTCTATGCCGGTGCCCTGATCAAGCTGTGAAGCAGTTTTGATGTGTTTTTGGCTTGTTTAAAAGAAGTTTCTTCAGTCTTTAGGAGATAAAGCCGTTATAGTGATCTCAAGAAAGTTAACAGGTTTTAAAGATTCTGGTTCTTTTTTTGCTCACCAGAGGAGTCTGTACTAAACCAAATATGGACTGTTAATATGTTTTGAGTGATGTACTTGGAGCAGGGGAACTTTCCAGAGCACAAATACAGGTAATCCTTGTGAAAAGTTTTAGAGCACATTCTGGAGTTTTAGAATAGGATTTGCTCGAAACAAACCTCTCTGTAACTGGCTTGGAACTTTATTTCTGTTGCTGCCCTGTGCCACATCTCTGTATTACATCTACTGGTTTCTTAGGTAGAAGTGACACATAAGATCATCTGAACAAGGCCTTAGGAGAGATACTTACATGAGGTAAGTCCTGTCATGCTTCTGCTCAAAACCCTCCAATATCTCACCCGGGTTTCTACCGTGAGCTAATTTTTTGGCAGAGGAGATGACAAGGATTCCTGTAATTAGTGCCATAATTATTACCAAGTAATGCTGTGAACCAAGCAACAGTCTCCCATTTGAAATGCAACAATATTAAAAACAGAAGAGCCCTGCCCATGTAGACATTGAATTCTCACAGATATAAACACTAAGGATAAATAGGTAAATTATATGTTAGAAAGTGATGTATATGGGCAAAAAAAAAAAAAAAAGTACTGGTATTTAAGAGTGTAGTGGCAGGGGACATCGGTTATGCTCAAGGTAGGCCTTACTGAGATGATATCTGAACAGAAAGTGAGGGAGTTAGCCATGTGCACATATGGGGCTTCAGCAAGAAAGTACGGTTTGCGCAAAGTCCGAGGGGAGGGAATGTGACTAGAGGAACAAAGGAGGCAAGTGGGATTGAAGACAAGTGAACCTGGGGGAGAGTAACAGGAGAGAAGTGAAAAGTAAAGAAAGGAGGAGAGACCTATCAAAAGGTAGGCCTTACTGAGATGATATCTGAACAGAAAGTGAGGGAGTTAGCCATGTGCACATATGGGGCTTCAGCAAGAAAGTACGGTTTGCGCAAAGTCCGAGGGGAGGGAATGTGACTAGAGGAACAAAGGAGGCAAGTGGGATTGAAGACAAGTGAACCTGGGGGAGAGTAACAGGAGAGAAGTGAAAAGTAAAGAAAGGAGGAGAGACCTATCAAAGGTCTTCTTGGCTACTTTATGGCCTTTGGCTTTCCTCTGAAGGGAATGGTGAGACAATGCCTATAGAATACGATACCTATCATCTATAAGCAGAGTATTTCTCTTGTACTAGTCAATAAAATTAATGAATAAGCACTAAAGCTGAAGTTCTCTGCATATTATTGGCTTTTGAGAAGAGTTTGAGGGAGTGGGTCATGAAGGTATTGGTTATGAGCAAGACAAGATATGAAGACAGGAGACAAGGTCCATCAAAACCTCTACACAGGAAAATGGCCAAGTGAGAAGAGAGTGGGACGCCCATGAGGGGTGCTACGCATAACGGACTATGTGGGGAAGAATAATTGAGAATGGCGTGTCTTGAGTGGACTGTTGTGTGGTACAGTATAGATTTTTGTCTCATCTTTCTTCCCTATGAAATACTCAGTAAGGTTTACATTGGCTACTAATAGTTTGTGTTAGAGGTTGTTTTGTTTTGTTTCATTTTTGTTTTTGTTTTTTTTTTTTTTAGGGCAGGAAGTACAAATATGTTAAGCTCCATAGCATAGCCAACAGCATAACATAAGCCAATCAACTGCACTACAAATTGAAATACTCCCACAAACTCTCAAAGGCGTGAGATATCAAGGTTTTGGTCTGACACATTAATTGCTTTCCACCACATAAGGTCAGCTCAGAATCGATTGTCTTTCTGTTGTGTAGAGAGAGCAGCAGGAGAAAGAGAACAGGACAGTTAAAAGAAACATTCCTTGCCCTTAAGGCTTAGTCTTATCTTGCTCTAAGGCCACCCCTATTAAATTTCTAAGATCCCACCTTCCACTGGGGGATCTCCACATAGAGAAATTGAAGCCTAGAGGTAGCAATAATTTGGCTACATCTAGGTAAACTCCCAAGTTCCCAACTGCCTTGCTGTTTAGGCCTTGGGGTATGAAACGATGAGCTAAGTGTTAGCTCTACTTTTTACACCCCAATGAAATACCCAGTCATAACATGATACCACTTAGAAAATTGACCAGTAGGGTTGGACCAAGCTTTTCTTATCTATATCTTTTTTCTGTAGATTGCCTGGGATAGTTCAGCTGCAACAAAATCCCAATGTACTTCGATTACGGTTATATCTAGATGTCCCCTCCAAAGCCTCATACATTCATAGGTAGGACTTTGGGCAGGTGATAGATCATGGAAGTGTAATTCTAATCGGTCGATTAGTCCACTGATGAGTTAGTTTATATCTGGGAAGAGGTGGGTCACTGGGGGTGTGGCCTAGAAGTGTGTAGCTCCCTCCTTCCTCCGTCTCTCTCTACTTCCTCCTGCCATGCCCCTCTGCCATGTTGCCCTGCCTTGCAGACAACCAACCATCAACTCAAATCTCTAGAAACTGAGAGGCAAACCTTTCCTCCCTATAGTTCTGCATGTTGGGTATTGTAACTCAGTGATGAGAACGTAACTAAGACAATTTCCAAACATTTAGATTCCATAAGAGAATCTTGGCTGTAAATAAGTCAGTACTTTCTCTGATATCTTTTCCTTATTTGTAGACTAGAAATCAGGATCCCGACTCTCTCACAGAGGGCACTTAAGACATAAATAAATCAAATAACCTGTTTGTTGGACAATATACAAAAAGTATTTTACAGATTATTTGAGATATAGAGGATGCACCTAATCTGAAGCCAGGAAACCACTAATAGACAAAGCTAAAATTGTGTCCTAAAAGGAAAGATGTTGATATTAATATATAACCCACTTAAATCATTTCTGTAAACATTTATAAATTTTTCAACATGGAATGTAATTTAATATTTTACAAGTTTTTGCAAGTATTGACAATAGAATAGACAGGCACGTGCCACCAAGTAAAATTGTAGTCAATAACAGGTTGAACATATATGACAGTGGTCCCAAAACTTATAATGAAGCTGAAAATCACAATGTCCTAGCGCAACACACTATTTATATACTTGTGGTGATGCTGGTGTAAACTTATCGTACTACCAGTCAATAAAAGAATAGTGCATGATTATGTATAGAACCTAATACTTGATAATGACTTGTTAATGCTTTATTTACCATACTATACTTTTGATCATTATCTGAGTGTATTCTTTCCACTTACATACTATACAGCAGTATGTTGTGATAAATTGGCACTAGCCTCATAATCTCATTTACTGTATCTCTTATTGAATCATTGTCTCTTGCACTTGATTTTAATCTCACCGTGTTCACTATGGCCTCCAAATATACAAAGTCTACTATTATTGTCAGTAAGAAGTCATACTTGACCAGACAATGAAAATAAAAGTAGCCTATGAAGGTAGTAAATCACTACCTTCCAGTCAGGAAAGTCTCATTTCCCTATACCTATAATTTGTGTGTGTGTGTGTGTGTGTGTGTGTGTGCGTGTGAGCAAAAGGCTGGTTTATTCTCTACCAGGGCTGAGATGGAGAAAGATGTCAGCAATTAGCTGGAGAAGAAGCAAAGTTTCATAGGATTGGGGAGAGCGTGCTGTCTTAAGGAATCTGGGTGCAATGCTTGTGGGCCAGGTTCCCAGGGTGGTCAGGGCAGGTTTGCAGATAACATCAGACTTCTCAGTGGGAGGGAAATTGTGCCTTTATCACAGCCAAAGTCAATTTTCTTTATGGCTGTCTGCGCTGAGGACATCATGGACCTCTCGTGGTTTCCTGTTGTTTGCTGAGCATGGCATGTTTACTGAGAGGGTCTCACTCAGGTCAGGCATGATAGTCTCCAGCACAAGGACTCCAGGGCTCCATAGGCAGCTAGGGGGAGAGCAGTGATGCAGGAAAGAGGCTCAGTCAGCAGGGGGGGCCAAGATCCTGATTGGAGAAAATCAAGGTGTGGGCGGGGCACGGCCCGGGCCTCCAAGGCCAGGCTCTAGAGACTATTTAGGCCTATTAGAGAGGTCTGGATGGAGAGGGTTAGGCCCAGGGTTTGGCTTAGGGCTGGCCTCAGGTGGTAGCCTATTGCTGAAGCTCGAAGGGTGGGCCCAGTTCTGCCATGGAAATTTGCACGTTTGCATCTGACCATTCAATGTAGCCAGGAGAAAACAGCTGGTGAAGCTATGTTCTCCCCATAGCTCAGCCCGGAAGAGTATGGCTTCAGGCAGGCAGTTTATAGTGGTCAGTCTCTAACCCGCTGGGTCCAAGGCAGGGTGGCACATGGCAGAGGGGCAACAGTTCATGGCGGCAGAACACAGCAAAGGCACAGAGGGACCTTATAACTATGATTTTAAAGAACAAGAACAAAGTGATAGAAGCTGTTAAAGGATCTACTTCATTGAAACCAATGAAACTAACAAAAATTTGAGATATCTAATATCTGGAGATATCTCTGCAGCAATATGGAGATATCCCCATATTAGGTATGTAGAAACTTCTAATGGCCCATGTTGAAGACCAGACACATTAGCACATCCTTCTCAGTACCCTGATCACAGCCAAAGCAAAAAGTTTGTTTGCTGTGTTAAAGGAAAGGCCACACACAACTACAGTGTTGAATTTAATGTTCACTATAGGTGCTTTAAATAATTCAAGCATCATATTCATTAAATAATGTGAAATTAAGTGGTAACCCCTATGTTGATGTAAAGGCAGTAGAGGGAGTTTTGGAAACTCTGCATAAGCTGATTGTGAACAAAAATTACATGCCAGGAGCAACTTGCTTTCTAGTCCCCCTTCTGTCTCTCTTAGGCAGAAGCTTTCTCTCAATAACTTTTTCCTACTCTTAACTTCATTAAATTCATTCTTCGATTTTAAGGAACATGAACTTGTGATTTGGATATCTAGCAGGTTTGGGAGTAACAGCTCTTCCCCTATATCATTTTGGAGGTCTTCCACCGAGATTACTGGTCGGAGGAACTAAAAAGCTGTGGTTTAAATCTCTTGGTGGCAATTGCTGTCCTCTACTGCCATGGACTGTTGCCCCCTGCCACCCTGACTTGGAGCCACCTGATTATGGTGTAAGACCCAAAGTCTCACTCCCGCTCCACGGAGCATGAACAGTCAAAAAGGCCTTCATGATGCTGGGTCCTAAAACCCAGCAAGGCTCGGGGAGTTCGACAAGCAACCAGAAACCCAGGAAGGAACACACCAGGCTGATTGATAAACAGACCTTTATTAGTCTGGCCAGACGGCACTTTAAGAACCAAGTAGCTCAGAAAGGCAACTGCTCAAGGCCTGAGGTTGTTTTATAGGGTTTTTCTAAACAAAAAAGTTCAAATATAGGTCAGGGCATTCACAGAACTACCAGAGGACAAGATTCTAAACACACTGCTTATCTTATGCAGGAAATGTTCTATGGTCACCTTTTGTCATACCATTTGTCCCTGAGTGGGCTGTTAACCAAGTTAGCAATTAGCATATGAAGAAGCACAGTCTCTGGCCTATTAGCATGGTATCACTTTAGTTCATTCAGGTCTCACAATGGACTGTAAACCAAATAGACTTTCCCCCTTTACCTTTGGATGTCGGAATATTTTGTCTCAGCAATGAGAGAAAAGCAACTAAGACAAAATTTGGTACCAGAGAATGGGGTTGTCTCTATGACATTACATGGCCATGCAGCTCAAGAGGTTTTGGAACTGGCTTGTGGCAAGGGGAAGAGAAAGATTCAGAGATGTTGGTTGAAGAAGTAGAACTGGAATGCCTTAAGTGATACTGTATGGGAAGTTCTGGTCAGAGCTCATAAGACTAGAAAGCTGGTGAAGACCATGCTCAGGAGGTTTCCACTGGGAAGAAGGAATGCACTGGCTGCTCGACTCCAGACAATGTGTGTTATGTCTTGGCAGAAAGTTTGCATTTTACTCCCGTCCAGAGACTTTGCCTGAGACTGAGATTAAGGGCAGTGAACTAATTAATCTTGAAGAAGAAATTTCAAGGCAGTCTAATGTTGAGGGCTATTGTTGGGGTCTTTTAACCTGATTTATGTTTGAGAATCAAGAGCTGAGAGCCCAGAAGTTCCGAGTTCCATTCATAATTCCTCTAAATTGTTGTACCATTTAAAATATTTTATCATAGCTTTATGTACCTTTTCTATGTTTAGATACCATTTTAATACCACTTAAATACCACTGTGTCACATTTGTCGAACTTATTTGGTATAGCAATGTGCTATATATGTTTGCAGTCCGGGAAGCTAACAGGCTGTATCACACTGATATGTAAGTATACTCTATTATGTTCATACAATGACAATGTCACCTTATCACACATTTCTCAGAACATAACCAGGTTTTCAAACAACATATGACTGTCTTATGTAATGTTACTTCTTTTTGACATAAAATTTCCTTTAATATTTCTTGTAAGGCAAGTTTGCTAACAATGATTTCTCTCAATTTCTGTTTATTTGAAAATATCTTTCAGTTTCATTTTTAAAATTAATTTTATTGGTACATGTAAGATATACAATGTAACGACATTCATCAGTGGAAATTTTCACCTTTACATAATCCATCTTACTTCCCTATTTTTTCCCCATTCCCCTGCTTTCCCTTCAACCCTTCAACCATATCTATAGACTTTGTTTCCATTTTTTTCTTTTTCCCATGTTAATTCCATTCCCATTTTTCTTTTCACCTACCCCTCCCACTTTCCCTTACCCTTTGCACCTTTTCTATTTAACATTATCTATTATAACTTTTAGTCCTTATGTGCACTTTCAGTTTCTCACACTAGAGAAACTATTTGGCATTTACACATAAGGGTCATGTTTATTTCACTTAAGAGTATCGTCTCGATGTGCATCCATTTAGCTATGAATTTCTCTAGTTTCCCATTCTTTATGGCTGAGTAGTACTCCACTTTATAAAAAACCCCACATTTTATCCAGTCTCCTACTGACGGGCAAATGGTCTACTTCTAAGTTTTAACTATCACAAATTGTGTTGCTATGAACATAGGTGCACATATATCACTGTGGTATGATTCTTTTAATTCTTTGGAGAAGATACCCAGCAGCAGAATAGCTGGGTCAAATGGGACCTCCAATCCTAGTTCTTTGAGTTATCTCCATACTGATTTCCACAGTGGTTGCACCAGTCTACACTCCCACCAGCAGTCGAGCAGGGTTCCTCTTTCCCCACATGCCCACCAGCATTTGTTATTGGTTGATTTCATGGTAACAGCCATTCTTTCTGAGGTGAGGTGGAATCTGTGTTGTTTTCATTTGCGTCTCTTGAATGGCTAGTGATGTTGAACATTTTAAAATTTGTTTATTTACTGCTTTTACTTGCTGAGAAATGTCTATTCATTTCAGATGCCCATTTTTGGATTGGGTCTTTAAATTTGGGAGGTCTGGTTTAAGTTCTTTATATATTCTAGATAGTAGTCCTTTGTCTGAGGAACAGCTGGTGAAAATTTATTCCCACATTGTGGGTTGTCTCTTCACACTATTAGTGGTTTCTCTTGTAGTGCAGAAGCTTTTTAATAAGAAGAGATTCCACTTGCTGATTCTTTGCTAATTCTCACACAACTGGAGCTCTGTTCATGAAATCTTTTCCTATGAAAATGTCTTCAAGAATTCTACCCAAGCTCTCTTCTAGCCAGTTTAGTGCTTAGATCTTTAATCCATTTTGATTTTAGTTTACTGCATGGTGAGAGATATAGGCCTAGTTTTAATCTTTGGCAAGTTGAAACTCATTTTTTCCAGCACCATTTATTAAAGAGGATATCTTTCCTCCAGAGAGGGTGTTTGGCTCCTTTGTCAAAGATGAGGTGGCTGAGTGTGTCTGGAGTTGTTTCTGCATCTTCTAATCTGTTCCACTGGCCTATTTCTTTGCCAGTACCATGCTCTTTTTATCACAGTAGCTTTGTAGTATAGTTTCAAGTTGGGGATTTTGATATCTCCTACACTGTCTTTACTGCCTAGAATTGCTTTTGCTATTCTAGGTCTCTTCTGGTTCCAAATGAATTTTTGGATTGTTTTCTTAAGGTCTGTGAAGTATGCTGCTGTCATTTCAGTTGGGATTGCATTAAATCCATATAGCAGTTTTGGAAGTATGATCATTTTCACTATGTTGATTCTTCCTACTCAGGAGCAAGGGATGTCTTTCCATTTTCTGATATCTTATTCAATTACTTTTTCAGAGTGTTGTAGTTTTCAGAGTAGAGGTCTCTGATTTCTTTCATAAGGTGGATTCCTAGGTATTTCAAATTTTTGGATGTTATTGTGAAAGGAATTGTGTGTCCCATTTCTCTCTCAGTAAGTCTGTTTTTCATGTACAAGAAAGCTATTGGTTTTTGTGTGTTGACATTGTATCAAACTACTTTGCTGAATTTGATCATTAAACCTAGAAGACTTTGGGTGGAGTTCTTGGGGTCTTCTAGAGTGACATGTCATCTGCAAATAATTACAATTTGACTTCATTTCCTATCTTTATTCCTTTTATTTCTATCTCTTGTCTAATGGCTGTGGCTGTCTCCAAAACTATATTGAATAGGAGTGGTAACAGTGGACATCCTTGTCTTGGTTCCTGATTTTAGTGTGAAGGATTTCAGTTTTGGCCATATAATATGATATTGTCTGTGGGGTTTTTCATAGATGGCGTTTATCAGACTGAGGTAGAGACCATCTATTCCAATTTTCTGTAGGGTTTTTTCTTTTATCACGAGTGCATTTTATAAAATGCTTTCTCTGCACCTATGGAGATGATCATATGGTTTTTGTCCTTGGCTCTATTAACATAGTGCATTGCATTCTGAATCATCCCTGAATTCCTAGGACAAATCCTATTTGGTCAGGTGTATCATCTTGATGATCTCCTGCACTCTATCTGCGAGTATCTTATTAAGGATTTTTACATCTATGTTCATTATTGAGATTGGCCTACAGTTCTCTTTTTCAGTTGGGTCTTTCTCTGCTTTGGGGATCAAGGTGATGCTTGCTTCCAGGAATGAATTCAGGAGTATCTTTCCTTTCAATTTCATTGAAAAATTTAAACAGGGGTGGCACTAGTTCCTCTCTAAATGTCTTGTAGAATTCAGCAGTGAAGCCATCAGGACCAACTTTTCTTAGTTGGTAAGTTTAATTATGTTTTCAATTTCATTGATTGATATTGGATTGTTTAGAATTTTTAGGTCATCTTCATTCAACTTTGGTAATTCATGTGTATCTAGGAATCTGTCCATTTCTGGACAGATTTGCATCTTATTGGCATATAGGTTTTTGAGGCAGGTATTGATGATCTTTTGGATTTCTGCTGTGTCTCTTGTAATTTCACCCTTTTCATTCCTAATTGCATGGATAAGGGACTTTTCTCTTTTTTTGAAAAGGTTGCATAAGGGTTTATCAATTTTATTCTTTCAAACAACCAACTCTTGGCTTGATTTTTTGTATTGTTCTCTTAGTCTCCATTGCATTGATTTCTGCCCTGATCTTTATAATTTTCTCCCTTGTATGAGCTTTGGGTTTGTCCTGCACTTCTTTTTCTAGAAGCTTGAGGTACAGCATCAGGTTGTGTAATTGAGCTTGCTCTGTTTTCCTAATAGGAGTATTCAGTGCTATGATTTTCCCTCATAAGACTGGTTTCATTGTGACCCACAGATTCCTATATGTTGTATCGTCATTTTCATTTAATTGTAGGAATTGTCTGATTTCTTCTTTAATTTCCTTTGTGACCTATTAGTTATTCAGAAGTGTGTTATTCAATTTCCATGTGTTTGTGAAATTCTTGTGGTTTCTTTTACTATTGATCTCCAATTTAATCACACTATGGTCTGATAATATACAGGGGATCACTTCAATTTCTTTGCACTTAGAAATGTTCTATGAGTATGTGATCTATTTTGGAGAATAACCCATGTGCAGCTGAAAAGAATGTGTATTCTGATTTTGTGGGGTGTAAACACCTGTTAACTTTATTTGTTCAAGAGTTTGAGTTCTAGTATTTCATTGTTTATTTTTTATCTAGTTGATCAATCTATGACAGTGGGGGCTGGAAATTTAGCTCAGTGGTTCTGTTGCCTGCCTTGGAAGCACAAGGTCCTGAGTTTGATTCCCATACCAAAAAAAACAAAAAACAAAAAACAAACAAACAAAAACAAACAAAAAAAAAACCCAAAAACTTTATTTGTGACAGTGGGATATTGACATCCCCCATAACTATTGTGTTAGTTCTTATTTGATTTTTCTGTGGTACTGGGGATGGAATTCTGGTCCTTGTGCTTGCAAGGCAGGTGGCAGAACCATTGAGCTAAATCCCTGGCTCGAAGGATGCTTTTAAATTAAGTCAAATGTAAAAAATCTTCTATATTGTCATTGTAGTTCATTTGTTTGGGGGTGGGGATTGAAACATCTTTTAAAAAATGATATGAAAAAGTTACAGACATGATTATCTCCTAGAAATTTAGAGGTCTCAAAAGACTATCTTCAACCAGCAAAACTGAGAGTACAAAAAATGATTATAGAAAAAAATGTCCAAAGTTCCTTATACATATTTTGAGCAAATCCAAATCTTCTGAGAATAAGACATAGGAAAAAAAAATGCTTGGGAAAAAATCTGAGGCCATCCACAGTTAGAAAAAAAAGTTTGAAAATTGGTATATTATTTTTCATCAAATTGCAGAGTCCTCTGATAAACAACAGAGAAACATCTGGATCTCTGGAAATCAACAGAATCCCTTGAAGACATATTCTCTTCAAGGATGGAGTGAAATAGCAGAGAATAAACAGTCCCAGCAGAGTGCCTCAATATAAAATTGTTATGAAAATCATAACAGAACCAATTTTATTGAATGTTTACGAATGTCATCCAGTAATAAGCTAGACATTTGTGACATCTTAGAGAACACACCAAGGTAAAATGCAAAACTTAGTGAGACCACTATATTTAATAAAGTAATAATTACAGTGGAGGCAGCTGGCTAGAATTTTGTGGTTTAGCAATTATCTCTTTGAGTATTTTCGTGCTCATTTCTTTCTTCTGTTACTCTTGACAAGTAGATTTGGTGCATTTAACAATGTCTGGCATTCCTGAAGACTCCCCCACATTCTTTTTTCTCAGGTTATATATTTTCAATTAATCTTCAAGTTATTCAATCTTTTGTCCTGTTAGCTGAAAACTACTGTTGTGTCTCTCTAGTGGATTTTCTTTTTGGTCCTTGAACTAATCAGCTTTAGAATTTCTCTGTTTCTTTTTGTAAGTAAAAAATTCTCTGTTTGATGAATCACTCTTTCAGACTTTATATTCACTAAATAACTTAATAGAATTTTATTGGGTTTGTGCTGAATGTATGGATCAATCAGGTTGTGAAGAATTACATCTTTAAAATATTGAGCCTTCCTACATATGAACATTGAGTCTCTTCCTATCCAAAAACACTGAATCCCTTATCTTTCTTGATTACATATGCAGGTTTCTTCATACAGATCTTGTACATATTATACAAAGGGATTTTTTTGTTCTACCACAGATTGTAGTCTTTTTAATTTCTTAATTCCAACTGTTTGTTGCTAGTAGATAGGAAAGCAAATGACTTTACATGTCAACCTGTATATTGCAATGATCTTACAACTGCTTATTTGTTCCAGTTTCTTTGTGATTTTGTACATGGACAATCACATCATTTGTGAATAGTCTGATTCCCCGCCCTTGTTTTATTTTTTTTGTCTTACTTTACCTGGGAATTTCCATATGACATTATGTAGAAGTGGTGAAAGGGAAAAATCCTGATCTTATGGAAAGCATCCAAGTACTCTAAGGAGTTAAGAAAGTTCCTTTTTTAAAGAATCATAAATGGGTGTTGGAATTTGTCTACTGCTTTTTCTAATGACGTGGTCATGTGATTTTGTTAGCTTGTTGATGTGATAATATTGCTTTTGGAATGTTGAACTAGCCTTCAGACCTGAAATGAATCTCACTTGAAAGTGGTGTCTAATTATTTTCTACACTATTGGATTTCATTTGCTAATATTTGTTAAGGATTTTTGCATCAATATTCATGGTATTGGTTTAGTTTTCCTTTCTTATGTCTTTGCCTGCTTTTGAGTTAGGAAGTATTCTACCTACTTCTATCTTCTGGAAGAGGTCATAGAGAATTGCCATAAGTTCATCTTTAAATGTTTGATAGACTTCACCACTCTCATACTTTTTCCTTTGGAAGGTTAATTATAGAGTCAATTTAATAAATATGGGCCCATTCAGATGATTTTCTCCTTATGTTAAGTTTTGGTAGACAGTATCTTTTAAGAAATTTAACTATTTTGTGTATGTCTTCAAATTTATGGGTATAGCATTGCTCTTAATACTTTTTTAATGTCTCTGGAGTAATTAGCAATGATCTTTTTAATTCTCATATTAGTACTTTTTGTTTTTTACCCTTAGTCTGGCTAGAGGTTTATCAATTTTAGTGATATTTTCAATGAACTAGTTTTGGCTTGAGTTTCTCCACCATTCTTCTGCTTACATCTGTACTGATTTCTGCTTTTTTTTTTTCCTCCTGTTTCTTGGAATTTAATCTGCTTTTTAAAAAATTTCCTAAGCTAAAAATTCAGATTAATAATTTTAGACTTTTCCTTTTATTCTAACACATTCAATTAAAAGAATCTTTCATTGAATAAAATTTGATAAATTGTATTTCAATTTCTTTTTCTTTCTTGTCTGGCACCAGGGATCCAACTCAGGACTTGGTGCTTATGAAGCAAGTGTATAACCACTAAGCTAAATACTTGGCCCTAGATTTCATTTTGTACTTTGTTGTTGTTGTTGTTGTGGTACTGGGAATTGAACCTAGGGCCTTACACTAAACTGAATCACTATTTATTGATATATTTATTTTATTTTGAGACGAGATCTTGCTAAATTACTGAAGTGCTTAGGCTTGGATTGAGCTTGCAAATGTCCTGCCTCAGCAGGACATGCACCAGCATGCCTGGCTTAGAAAATACTTTTAATTTTTCTTAAACAGTTCTTTGAGCCATAAGTGAATGAGAAGAATATTGTTTAATTCTCAAGTATTTGGAGATTTTTTTTTTTTATCTGTTACTGGTTTGCTGGTTCATTGTTAGGCACATGCACATTAAAAATAATGTCTTTTTGTAGAAAGGACTCTTTATCATTATAGGATAGGACCCCTCTGTTTTGTCTGAAATTAATACATTGACCTCAGCTATTAGTGTTAGCATGTATATCTACTTTTCTCCCTCTTCTCCTTTTCTTTTTTTTCCTCAGTCATGTTCACTTTAATGATGATCCAATAAAAGGATTCTTCACTTGTGAGATTGTATTTTTAAAATTTTACTTTACTTCTATTTTTCTGCCTTTATTAGCCATCTGCTCTTTTATGTTACATACATTCTCCATTAGAGCTCCTATCATATTAATCAATCATTTTAAATTCCCAACCTGATAATTGTAACATTTAATAACTGAGTCTAGTTCTGATGCTTATCTTAACTCTTCAAACTATCTTTTTTTCTTCCTTTTTTGTTGAACCTTGGACAAAATATACTGGACAAAAAGAACTCCTGTGAATAGGCCTTTACTGATGTGGCAACAGGAGTAAGAGGCATTCTACAGTCCAATGATTAGACCTTTAGTGAAAGTAGCCCCTTGACTTTTACCTGCACCATTACTTCTCAGTCATTCTCCCAGGCACTCAACCCCTCCTTAGGTGAAATGGAAGGATGCGGTAAGCTGGAGTTGAAAGTTTCCCTTTTTCCAGGTGATTAAGCTCTGGTGACATCCAAAGTGATTAGGTTCTAGCAAAAGTTTCCCTTGAGACCAGGATTTTCTAGAGAAAAAAAAAAACAAAAAAAAACAAATTCTAAATTCTCTGGGCCTATTTCAAAATGTTTATTTTCCCCCAATACTGCCAAAAACATAAGCAATTCTTTTTTTCCCCTCTTTCTCTATATACTTACTATGAAAACCTGGTGGGACTCCCAAAGGGAAAACTCACAGAAATTTACCTTCCTCACAAGGCCTGGCCTCCAGTAGTTTTTCTTTCAAGTTAGTCCATACTCAGTTTCTATCAATTAGCTCATCTGTATCTGATGGTGGCTCCAGCAGTGGATTCTGGGCAGACTCTCCTCCAGGTAACTGTGATGCTGTGCTTATGTCTCCAGTTTTCATGCTGGTGGCTTTTCCTGTGACCTCAATTCTCAGACAGATTAAAGAAGAATTGATTTTGCACTTTTTCAATATATTAGGGGTAGAGTTAAAACTTGAAGATTCTGGGCCTGGGATTTAGCTCAGTAGTACCGCCACCTGCCTCACAAGTGCAAGATCTGGAGTTTGATCCCCATAACAAAAAAAACAAAAACAAAAAAACCTTGAAGACTCTTATATGTTAAAAAGGAAACCACAAGTATCTTGTGCTTCTTTTGAAGAGACTGATGATTTTCCAGGATGGCTTTACTTAACATGATGCCAGCAATATGTGAGAGATTTGGTTTCTTCACATCTTGGTCAGCATTTGGTACTGCCACTATTTTTCAATTTTAGTGTGCGTATACACGTGTGTGTGTAGTAATGGAAATTGAAGCCAGGGTCTCTCACATGTCAGGCAAGTGTTCCATCACTAAACTAAATCTCCAGCTTTTTTTTTTTTTTTTTGAGATATGTTCTCCATGCTGGACTCAAACTTGTAGTTTTCCTGTTTCATTCTCTAGAGTACCTGGGATTACAGGTGTGCACCACCATACCTGCTTATTTTAGCTGTTCTAAGAGTAATTAATATTTCAATGTGGTCTAAATTAACATTTCCTTAATGGCTACTGATATCAAATATGCTTTTCATGTACTTATTTGCCATCTATATATCCTTTTTATGAAGTATCTCTGGTTTTTGCCTATTTTATTAATGGATTTTTGAAAACTGTTATTAGAGTTCTGTATTCTAGACAACTTTTACCAGATATGTTATTCATTAATACTTTCTTTGAGTCCCTACATCTTTCATCAATTAAACAGTCTGTAAGGAGAAAAAGTTCTGTGATTTTGATAAAGTCAATTTAATAATGTTTTCTTTTATGAATATTTTTGTAAGAAATATTTAATATGAACTATTTAATAGGTTTCAAAGACTTTTCTAAAAATTTTTTACATTTAAATCAATGATCCACTTTTGAGTTACTTTTTTGTAGCAGTGAAATTTGGGTGAACCAATCACTCTCTCTCCAGTGAAACTTATTCCTCCAGATAATTAAGTCTTATAAATCACCTCTCTCACCAATTATTACTACAAGATAACCAGTTTACTCTACTCTCTACAACAGTAACTTGCTGAGAATACAAATTTTTTACTGGGGTAAAAGTGGGGCAGATTTATTACTTTTTTTGGCAATTGTAGTGGGGCTATTTGAGACATTAGGCATTTAGAATTAAGCATTAAAATACCAGAAGGTAGAGGGTCAAGGCTGTCCAGAACAGTGAAAAGGAGAAAATGAGTTAAAAAAAAAAGAACATTCTTATTCTTTTACTAGGGATGAGGTTATAGCAAACCTAAAATTAAAAACCAAAACCAGCCAACCAAACAAAAAGCTAGAATAATTTTGTATGTGAATTATGCTAAGGGATAAAGCATAAATTAAATAAGCTTTTTCCAAATAGCAGTTATCTCTGAATTACCTTAACAATTTGCTGCATCTGCTTACGATCATGTACTACTTCATTATTTTTGGCTCAAGGTTAATTTGTTTAACATTTTTTAACTGGGAATATTATTTCCTTAACATTGATAATAAGTTTAAGCATGGCATCAACACACTCATGAGATGATGCTTTAGAGACTGATTAGCATACTATGATATATTACAAGTAATACCAAGAGTTACTAGATAGTGATCAAGATTACTTTTCTATGTAAGTTTAGCATAAAATCACGGCCCCATTTTACTGTGAGAATTGAACTGAAGCCTGCTATTTTCATTAAATCCAAATGAAGTAGCAAAATGTTGCAATAGTGACTGGTGTAGATGAGTGCCCATCTTGAGTGGGATATGTGACATACCTGGAAAGCAGTACTCAGGTTTTTCTTTGAAATGTGTTTTTATGTTGTCAATACTATTACTTTGATTTGCAAGTGGACTAGCTGGGAAATACAAACACTTGTACTTGACTTTTTAAAAATCAAGTTTATCTTCTATCAAATTACTCATAGCCAGGTTTCCACAGACCTAGAATTTTAAAGCAATGATCCAGTATGTCCCACTGATAACATTTTTTAAAAAGAATGAACATAGTCAGGTTGACTTAGTCTTAAGGGTTTCTGGATTTCGTCCTTGAAGGAGATCAGGATCTTCCCAAGGCCTTGGGCCTCGAATATTCTTCCAGTCTTCAAAAGTAGCGTCCTTTATTTTCTATAGGACAACAAAAGTTAAAGTATTTAAGTTAGTGTAGGAGTCTGTGGCTTTGACTACAAAATCACTGAATGAATGCATAGAAAGAATCTAATAGGCCCTCAATTAGAATTTCAAGTACGCCGTAAGCCAAAAAAAAAAAAAACAAACAAAACTGAAAAAGTCCTATTTCTTAGAATTTAAAACATTTCTTGCTCGCTACTAATGCTAATACCTCTCTTTCCCCCACAGTAATAAAACTACTGACACAGAAAAAGTGTCTACATGCTTTATTTTTTGAGAGCACAAAAAAAGGTAAGAAGCTGTGGAAAAAAGTGTAAATCTGAAGGCTGATCCAGAATAATTACTATAAAGGTTAGCATGAGTGATGGTAGAAAATAAGAAGCAAAGAACAAAGTTAGAGACCTAAACTCTTCTACAAGGAACAGACCAACACGATTTATCTTGTGTCTGAGAAATAAGCCTGTGGTTAAGAATAAAAAAGACTTTCCCCACAGTTAACATGAACAATACCCTTTTGAGCAGTCAAAACTCATTTCAGGTACAATTTTGACCATTCTACTTTCACTTAATCTGAAGAGTCTCTCAAACACAGGAAGGCAGGGAAAAAGGGAAGAAAAAAAATATTTTTTCTCCCTTGTACTGTCCATCACTCCAAAAGTTCCATTTATACATTTGCTGCTTTCATTGTTCTGGAATAATTAAGTAAAACAAAGAAAACAGGCTGACAGAATACAGGGTAACATATCCAAAGATGGGAAAAATGGCCTAAGTTCACCTTGACCTTTGGTTATTAAGCATTACGGTTTTACTAATTAGCTGTATAACCTTTAGCATTTATTTAAGCCACCTAGGCATTCATTCCTTCATAAGTAATAATGAAAAGACAGGAATAAATGTTTGATATGGTTTTAGTTCTCAAATTCCATGGTTTCTGGAAGAATTAGAAAAAAATCTCCCAAATAAATCTTTCACAGCATTAGCACTGATATAGTGCTTATATGTTCTCAAGTGGCCAAACAGGAAAGTAGTGAATGACCAAATAGGGAAGTAGTGAATAAAAATACAAGAAAAATACATGAGGAGAACCGAAATAAATATATACAAAGGAGCAAAATTTTATTAATTTAGCTTGGAAGAAGGTAAAGTATTTTTACATGTTGTTATGAAATGATTTAAAGATATTAAGAGTAATGGCCAATAACCAAATAAAATAAGATGTGTATGATAAAGAGAATTAAAATCAGTCTTGGATGACAGGCAAGGTTGATAGAAGGTGATGTATAAATGTCTGATTTCAGAGATTGTTATGGTTTACATCTAAAATGTCCCCCAAAATTCTGTGTGTGTGGAAGGTTTACATCTAGAATGTCCCCTTTAGATCCTGGGGATGCTGTTCTCATCAGTTGATTCATCCACTGATAGGTTCAGCAGCTGAATGTACTGTTAGAAGGTGGGGCCTGGTTGGAGCAGAGTCATTGGTGGCATGACCTGAAAGCAGGTATTCTTGTCCCTGGTTCCTCTCTTCTTTTTCTACTTCTTGGCTGTCATGAGATAAGTAACTCTCCTCTGCCAAGGCCCTTCTACCATGCTTTTTCAGCTTTGGAGCCAGTGGATCGACAGAAACTGTGAACCAATTTAAACCTGTCTTCTTGTAAGTAGTGGGTGTTGAGTATTGCGTCCTAGTGATGGAAAAGTGAATAAGATAATTTTTGGACAAAAGGTTCTTTGTAGAAATTCTACAAAAGATAGTGACTGAATGATAGATTGTGCTTGCATCCAGAAGACACTCAAGACCTACCAATTACTAGTCAACTGCCATAGGAATGAGTGTGGAACAGATTCAAAAAATGTTGAAGAGAAGCAGTAGTCGTGCCAGAGTGGACTTCTTAATACTAGCCAAGACACCTAAAAAATTTTTCTTTAGGAGTAAGGATTATGTTGAGAAGAATACCTACTTCTCCAACAAAATTTAAAACCAAAACCTGCCAAGATCCTCTAGGGAGATAGTTGAAAGAATGAGTCCAACATCAAGTTACACTGATCTAAGAAACATCACAGCCTTTTCATGGGTTCTTCCTTTCAAAGCACAACACCAAGTTCAAAGTGATCAGCCAATAACTTAACTGTCAGGTAAAATGAAAATCAACACTTCAGAAATCTCTTTAATACTCATTACCAACTTTCAATCAAAAAAGACCACACATGCCGCCGCCTGCCTGGCAAGTGCAAGGTCCCGAGTTTGATTTCTGATATTAAAAAAAGAATGACCACACAAATATGATTCAGTCAAAAAATGATTAAAATATAAATGGGGAACATTTTCCCTTCACCACATCCTATAATATAATATGCTATTAAGCTTTTTGATTTTTGCTAATCAGACTGGTGGAAAATGGTACCTCATTATAACTTTGACATTCTTATTTTGATAAGTTGAGCATTTGTGTGTTTCAGAATACTTATTTATTTTCCTCTAAACTCTTTGTTTTAGCCACATTCCTACTGACCAACTAATTTATTGAACATTTTCATACTGACTTGTAGATGTTCTTCACAATTAGCCATGATAAGGACAAATTTTTAGAACTTCTCATTTAATTTGTGACAATATAGAATTTTTGTTGGTTTGTTTGTTTTTCTGAGACAGGGTCTCACTATGTAGTTGAGACTGACCTGGAATTCACTCTGTAGCCCAGGCTGGTCTCGAACTCACAGCAATCCTCCTGCCTCAGCCTCCCGAGTGCTGGGGTTACAGGTGTGCACCACCATGTCCAGCAACATATATAATTTTTTTAGGTTGAACGTTCAGGTTTTTAATATATAAACACACATCTTTACTTTTACAAATTCTGGGTTTGAGATCATATTTAAGTAGGTTTTTCTGACTTAAAAATCTGCATTTTCTTCCTCCTAGCACAATTACTGTTTTGCTTAATTTTAGATTATTGATGCAGGTGGAATTTATCATTCATGGTATAAGAAATATGAATCTATCTTCATTTTCTTTTCAAATGACTATATACAGGTTAAGCATCCCTAAGTCCAAAATCTGAAATCTAAACCTTCTTGGCTGTTGACATGAATGCTCAAAAAAGTCAGATTTTGGGCTGGAGGTGTAGCTCAGAATCAGAACACTACCTAGCATGTGTGAGGCCATGGGTTCAATCTTCAGTGTCACAAAAAGAAAACAAGAAGAAAATTTCAGATTTGGGAGCATTTTAGATTTTCAGATAAGGGATGCTTAACTGGTAAAGTCTATCTGAAAAACTCGAAAACACTTCTGGTACCAAGCGTTTCAGATTAAGAGATATTTAACCTGTAGTTTATTAAATACCATATATTTAAAATAAATAATTTTTTTGCAATACTAATTTATCTTAAGGCAGACAGAAGCCATCATGACCAGTAAGACTGTTACAAAAGATAAAACTATTAACGTTATCATACCTCGTATTCTGACTCTAAAGATATTTTACTCATTTTCAGCTTTTTTTCCAATTCAGGATCAATCTGCAGGAAAGAAAGAGAAATCTGTAAGTTACTTACAATTGCTTACATTCAATTTTCTACTTTGTAAAAGTTGTAGAACTGGAATAGTATGGCCAACTTAAAACACATGGCAAATGTTATGGCTTCTATATAAATGTCCTCCCAAAACCTCATGTGCTCATAGGTGGATTTTTGGGAATGACTGGATAATGGATGTGTGACATTGGATTAATTCACTGATTGGTATAGCATAGTTCTAGGTGTGGGTGATAAACTTACTGAAGAGGGAAGACCCACCCTGGGTATAGGCGGCACCAACCAATAAGCATGTAGCCTGGATGGAATAAAATGGGAAAGAAATGCTTGCTGTCTCCTGCCTGCCACACCATGAACTGTTTTTCTTCTGTTATGCCCTTTTTCCATGCTGCCCTCCCTTGGAATCAGCCAACTATGGACTGAAACCACTACAAACCGTGAGCTAAATAAACCTTTCCTCCTTTAACTTGGGCATGTTGGATATTTTGTCCCAACAATAAGAAAGTAACTAAGAAAGATTTTGATACTAGGAGTGGGGTCATTGCTGTGAAGGTACCTGGCTATGTGGTTCAGGAGCCTTTGGAATTGGCTTATATAGCTGAGAAGTCTGGAAAGTTATGGAGATGGTGGCTAGAAAAGCAGCCCTAGAATGCTTTAAGTTCCCAAGCTTGATGGGAGATTATGATCAGATCTCTGAAAACCAGAATGTTGAGAGTAATGCAGATGGATAAGACCAGGCTCAAGAGGTTTCAGTTGGGAAGAAGGACTCTACTGGGTAGCTGCACTCTAGGATATGTCATGCATTGGCAGAAAATTTGTTTACATTTTGCTCATGTCCAGAGACACTACAGGAGACTGAGATGAAGGGCAATGGACTAAGGAATCTCATGGAAGAAGTTTTAAGGCAGTCTAATGTTGAGGCTACTGGTGGGGGCTTTTACCTAGCTGTACCTTGAGATTCAAGAGCAAACGGATCAGCGGAATGATTTAAAAAGTCTGAGTTTGGCCAGAAAGGAAGTTCCAGTAAAGATGTGGCCTGTAAAGATAAAGCAGAGGAGAACTAGGTTGCTGAAAAGATTATCACTAAAAGGCAAAGTACTGCAGAACAGGCCAATAAAAAAAGATGGCCCAAGGTATCACAAGAACCAACAGTACTCTACCCACTGCAGCCTCAAAATTGGAAAGGTGAAAGTCTGAACTGACAAGAGTCCCAGGGCACCTGTTTCAGGTGGTGTCCTGAGCCATTTGTTCCGTGGGGTTGGGTTCACAGCACTCAACAAGCCAGGCACTTGGCTCCTACAGCCAAGAGGAGGAAGGCTGGTTACTGCTCCAGCTGGCAGCAGACCTGCACTTCATCCCAGGGTGCAGGTTTTAGGTACATGCGGAATACAAGAGTATTCAGGAAAACTTCCACCCAGATTTCAGAAGAAGGCCTGGGATGCCAGGCAGTGTGTCCCTGAGAGGGTAGTGTGTAAAGCTGTGAGTGTGAAGCTAAAGTGCAGTGGAAAACTCAGAAGGCTGGAGAAGCCAGGATGTGGATCATCTGAGAAAAGATGTAAGAAGTGAGCAAAGCTGGCTGAAGAGAGGGACCATGAGGGCTATGACCACCAGCAGTGCTGTAGGAGTAGAGCCATATATCCTCTGGAGTTCACATCTTGCCACAGATTACCCTACGTGTTGGGCAGGGAATGCTGAGATTTAATGTTTGCCCTGCTTTGGTCCCATTCCTTTCTGTTCCCCTATTTCTACCTTTTGGAATGGGAATGTTTATCTTGTGCCATTGTATGGTGGAAGTGTTTAACTTCTTTTCATTTTTACTGGGGCTCACAGCTAAGAATTTTCCTTAAATCTCAGAGAATTTGGACTTGGACTTTTCAGCAATGCTGAAACTATAAGGACAATGGTCACTCTTAGAGATGGATTAAATGCATTTTGCATAAAGGGATCCACATGAGTCTTTTGGGGGACCAAGAGTCAAATGTTATGGTTTAGGGCTGGGGATTTAGCTCAGTGGTGCTGCACCTGCCTCACAAACATAAGATCCTGAGTTTGATCCTTGGTACCAAAAAAAAAAAAAAAAAAAAAAAATGTTATGGCTTACACTTAGATGCCTCCCTCAAAACTTCAGGCACTCATAGGTGGGGCATTTGAGAGTGAATGGATGGACCATGGGTACAGTACTGGATTAGTCCACGGACTGATTTAGCACAGATAAGTTTTTTAAGATCATGATACACAGTGTATTTACCATTTTTATTCTATAATTCTTTTGTTATAAAAATTATTTTTCCATAGAACTGTTTATATTTTCCTTATTAATATCTACTTGTAGGGCCAGGGATTTAGCTCAGTGGTTCTACCACCTGCCTCACAAGTGCAAGGTCTTGAGTTCTATCCCTAGTACCAAAAAACAAACAAACAAACATCTATTTATATTACATTAAAATAAAATAAAAAACTAAATATACAGTTCAGTAGTAAAGAAATATAGCAACAAATTCAAAAGATGGCTCTAATAACAGACTGGTCATAGCAAAAGACAGGTTTAATAATTAGGAGATAAAAATAATATAAAACATACAAATTAAAAAACAGAAAAGAAAAAGAATGGAAGCAAATAGAAAAATTAAAAAGTGAAGTGTTAAACTTAATTTAAAAATAATTATATCTGAATGAAGTCCATCGAAGAAGAGAGAAAACTGGGCAAAACCAACACTTTATAGGACATTAATAATTTTTTTAATGTCTTCTGTTGTTTCACTGAAAATCTTCAAAGAAATCAGAAGACAATTTGAAACTCCATTTCTTACAAATTGGAGTACCTAAAGAGTTATGGTAAATATTTCTCCATGCCATAATTTAATCATTTGATATACAAGCACAATCTTTGGTAAGACTCAACCAAGTAGCTATATAAGGTAGAGTCAATAGATTTGGTATTAAACTTTCTTCTTTTGTTTACTCACTGGAGAATTTTTAAAATGCATCTCTACATTTGAAAAAGGTAATTTTATTCAGATTCATAGTACATGAATTAACAGCATCTACTATTGCAGATTAAGTATTGGTATTTGCACAGGGGAGATAAATAAACTTATGATTTGGAAGTACTGCCTGCCTGTCCTCCTACACATGTAAGATTCACAGCCTTCATGTGTTTTCACATTCCTCTCTCCAAAGGTGCTCATTTTTTATTTTTGCATATTGTACAGTATGCTCTGTTTTGGTTATTGTTTGTTTGTTTTGGTTATTTAACTCCCTAATCCAACTGTATGTGTCTTTTCCATCTCCCATTAAAATAACAGGGCTTTCTTTTTCAGTGATATATAGAGATCACACTGGCATTGGTATCATAGTTTTTCTCATTTTCATTATTGAATCTTAGAAAATATGGTCATAATATTTGTCACATTAAAAATTAAGCCAGCACTACCATGTTACAAAGCATAATAAGCAAAATCAAAGACTGTAAGCGTTCACAACTGCAATATACTTAAGTTGCACACTTAAATCAATTGGTGTGATTCAATAATGGATAATCCATGACTGTAGATCCATGGTTGCTAGCATGATCATTCAAAAGAAAAAAACACCAGCACCCTTCAGAAATGGGAGATAAACCATATCTTTGTCAGGCTAAAAACTAGAAGCAACTGCTGTCAGTTTATTTATTTATTTATTTATTTTTGCAGTACTGGGGATTAAACTCAGGACCTTGTGCTTAGGAGGTAGGTGCAGTGCCACTGAGCTAAATGCTCTTATTTTTTTTTTTAGGTCACTTTGATAAAAGGAATTGGGATGCTAAACCAAACCTTTTAACACAGTTAAACTAAGAATTGTTAGTAAACTGAAAATTTACTGGAATTTTTCAGGTAACTAAAAATTATTCTATATCCTTATAAAAACAACGTATTTTAAAAAATATAATATTCACTAATTTGTATCTATATTTAAGACTAGCTAGAACTGGCTTTTCTCAAATTCATGTAGAAAACTGAATCACCTTTATACTCTTTACTTTCCCAGCAATATTACTTAGTTCTGCGGATGATATACCTGGACAATCTTCTGGTATCAGATATATGTCACAAACAAGTTACACAGCACTCAGTGAATGAACCAGAGTTCTTACATCATGCTTGGCACAAATTTGACAATAAATGTAAGAGTAAGAATCCTAGCCCTACCCCTAAATAGCCACATGATAACAGGGGCAAGATACATAAGCTTTCTGAACCCCAGCTTCCTCACCTGCACAATGAAGGAACTAGCACGGTCCTACTATAAAGTAGTTACTATAAAAAGATTACACCTTTATGTATAACAAAAAGTAATCTTCCATTTTTTAGTATTAGTTGCTAGATATATATCAACATAATTTATAAAATTAGTAGTAAGATAAAAGTTAATTTATAGTTAGATAAAGTAAAACAAAAATTATTTACTCACATTCTTTAGATCCTTCTGAATTCTAAATACAATGACACTAAAGATTGTTCTATGGGATTATTAATCTATTTTAAAGAATAAGAGAGCAAAAATTGTATATTAATCTTAAAAAGCAAGACAAACAGACTAAGTATACTAAACAAAAACATACATATACAGACATAAGTCGAACTCCAATTGTAATTCTTACTTTAATCTTCACAGCATCATACCGGATTTGTGAGAACTCACGAAGACCAAAAGAACCTCCAACAATCAGCAACTGAAACAAACAGAAGGACAGAATGTGATAATGGCTGTGCAATGGAGAATATACTAAAAACAAGGAACTGAACATTCTTGGTGAATTTTGGGGGGGTGTACAGGAAAAAAACAGGTCTAATAAGTCACATTAGAAATGTAAACTTTGGTGGTTAAACAAGCAAATATATATTTTAAATGGTTTGGAAGAAAGAGGAAAAAAGTATTATTAGCCTATATCTGATAATCCAAATCCCCTTCTGTATATTGCTCAATAAAGATTTCTAGGAAGCATTAACAACAAAAAGAAAATACTGTAATATCAACTTGAATACACAGTATACCAGTGATGGCATATTTGACTGACACATGACCAAGAGGATGTGTCCCTTGAATTCATTCTGATACTGTATATCAGACTCCTGAATACAGTATTTTGCTGTACAAAATTATTTATGTGTGGGGCCAATTCTCAGAAACACGGCCCCTAGGCCAAGTATAGTTACACAGAACAGTCTACAGTAGCAGCACAGTAGCGTACTCGGGAAGAAGAACTGAGGTACTTCAATGTATACTACGTTTAAGACCTTTACTTTGGTAATTTTGAAAGGTGAAGAAAACAAACTGATTTTCATAGGGACATGCTGGGAACGAAAAGTCAGTGACCACAATCACACTGTTTCTAGGTGGTAATCTGCACAGAATAGTTTTTATACATGCCCTACCCTCAACACAAATGTAATTACTGTTATTTATAAAGACAGTTACTCTTGAAATCTTTAAAAATATATTTGAAGAGATGAGAAAAATCCAGATTCATAAAAAATGAGCTTTTGAAAAACCCATTGTTTCTAGAATCACCTTTTTCCATTTAGTCCTCCTTAAATGCAAAAGCTGGTATCTTCACCTGTGCCAATACCTGTATCAAAGTAATAAACATCTGCGTATTTTTTAAAAAGCTGCTTTTGTTTATATACTTGACAAATTATTTCATTTATTATGACACGGAGGTTGAAGCAAAATAAGTAGCCCATGATCACACAGGAACTAAAGGTAGTTGTCTGGATTCCAACTCGGGTTGGCTTTCTGACCTTAACCTGTATTCTCATGACATCTTTCGGGAACTCAGTGTAAAATTCTATGCAGCCATATAAACACCAAAGCTATTTTAAAAATTGCTTTAGAAACATAGAGTAACACATCAACCCGTTGAGGGCGCCACAGCACAGCAGGTGCTGTGCTAAACACTATTTGTAAGTTCTTATTTGGTTCTTCACAAAAATCGGTAACCAAATTTTGTAATCACCGAGACTGCCCTTAACTCTGGTTTCTTTGAGATTCAATTTATTCAGTTGTGAAACGGGTATAATAACAACAATCGTGTTCTTGATAAGAAAGATATCACACAGATCCTGGTAATTCACGGGAAGAGAGGGCGGGGGCGATATCCTGCTCCCTAGAAGACTAGAAGATTGTTTAAAGTTCTCAGTCTGTCGTCAGCGTAATTAGATCCTATCTTCGGCTTCTATTACAGACTCCCGAAGTTCTGATGCTGCAAACCAGAAGGCTCCGCTTTCCTCTCACTGCACTCACCAACATGGGGACTCCGTAGCGAAGGGTCTTGTTCTTGCGCAAAACTCGCATCACCCCGGGTGTGAACATAACTGCAACTTCGGCACGTTTGGGGTCTCTCCAAGCTGACCCAGAGCGTCCTCCTAAAATTTGACGGCTTTTCCTAACTCACCTCCTTTTCCTGGTAGCTTGGTGCCGAGTCCTCCCCTAATAAACCTCCGCCAGGCAGAAGCAATCGATTCAAGGTTACACACTCTCGTGCACGCCCAGAAGTTGAGGCAACGTATCTTTAGTTCCGGTATGCCAACTTGCAGCTACAATTTAGACTAGAATCCGATTTTCTGTCACTATCAAATTATTATGGAAGGCAGTATCTGGCGTATTCTGGGTCTTGACTACATTTTCTTAGAATATTCCCTGGCACATGGTTATTAAATTCGGCTGAGCGGAGGCGGTTTTTTTTTTTAATTGAGTTTATTGATACTTTTTAGGTATACAGTACAGTTACATCACCATTGGGATCTTGTACCTTTACATGATATATTTTGGTTATCTTTTCCCCATTATTCTCCAACTTCCCTATTTACAAAAACTTTGTTTCCCTTTTTTTCCTTTGCTCATATTTTTTCTTTTCCCTTCTTTCCTTTCCCCTACCCTTTCCAATTCCCCTACTCCTTTAGTCCTTTTCTTCCTATTTCACATTATCAATTATACAGTTTGAACCTTATTTACATTTTTAGTTTTTCACACCAAAGAAATGATTCAGCATTTACACGTGTTTCCAATTTATATCACAAGAGCGTATGGCCTCAACATGCATCCATTTAGCTATACATGTCTTTAGTTTCTCATTCTTTATGGCTGAGTAAGTAGTACTCCATTTTATAGAAAAACCACATCTTTATCCAGTCTCCAGTTGATGGGCAATTGGGCTGTTTCCAAGGTTTAGCTATTACAAACTGTGCTGCTATAAACATGGGTGTACATATATTCTTGTAATTCTTTTGGGAAGACACCCAGCAGAGGGATAGCTGGGTCAAATGGGACCTCTAATCCTAGTTTTTAAAAGTATATCCATATTGATTTCCACAGTGGTTGCACCAATCTGAACTCCCACCAACTATGGAGTAGGATTCCTTTCTCCCTACAACCCTGCCAGCATTTGTTACTGGTTAATTTCTCAATAGCAGCCATTCTTTCTGGGGTGAGGTGCAATCTTAGTGTTGTTTCCATCTGTATCTCTCAACCAGTAATGTTGAACATTTTTTCATATATTCATTTGCTGCTTTTACTTGTCTGAGAAATGTGTTCATTTCAGATGTCCATTTTTTAATCAGGTCTTTATATTTGGGGGCAGACTGATTTTTTTTTTTGAGATCTTTATATATCTAGATAGTAGACCTGTCTGAGGAACAGCTGGTAAATTTTTTTTCCCATATTGCAGGTTGTAGGGGCAGTATTCTGAAGCTAACAGCCTCTGTGCATGCTTGTAGGATGGGGAATTTTACCAGCTTAATAAAGCATTTTAAAAGTGAATCACTAGAAAGTTTAGATTGAAGGTAACCAGTGCAGTCTCTTACCACTGAATCTTTACTGCTAACGTATTTACTGTTATCCTGTGATCTTGACATTTATGAAAGTCTATTTTACACTGGTTCAACAATCATACTTTTTTGCAACCATCTTTCTGGAAGACTCCAGGAACATAGATGAAGATCTCCTTGCCTTAAACAAAGTGGCAATCTAAAGTGGTGATCTAACACATGTCTGAAAGTACTGTGATAGCTTAGGGAACTAAGTCCCCCTGGGTGCCCTTTGTCAGAATGAATCAGAAAGCTTGACAGGTGACACAGCATAACGCCTCCTATTCTATCCCTGAAATCTTCCCATTTATTCCTACATCTCCAATGCCCTTGAAATGTTCCTGGTTATCATCTTCCCACCTATTAAAGTATCTCCTCAGTGAACTCTAGAGGAGAAACTCCAGATCTACTCTTTAGGCTGCTCCAATGATACCCCTGCCTAAAAGACAATAGGGCCTCATAAAAAAATAATAAAATAAACATTTGTGTCAATCCACACTATTGGAAGACATAAATAATGATGAGATCCCCCGATTATACTTATAGTGTTCACTCTTTTCTTAGCAAGGTTTAAGATTCTTTAAGACTTCAGTGGAGCTCCAGTGGCAGAATTCACATACAGTATTTATACAAGTGTGGCCTTTTTGCACTGTTCATGCCATAGTCCATCCTGGAAATACAGTATTCCTTGAGTAGTCCACGAACTTCATCTTCATTGCGCCGCTCCTGAGAAGCCATTTTGTTTAGCCTCCCCACCCGCTCAACTGTACAGGCAATGTGAATTACTCCCTCCTCTGAGCTCCAGTAGCCTCTGACATGACAGAGTATCGCCACACTGGATTATTTAGTACATAGAATCATTATCACTCTGAATAGCATACAAGCAAGATGAAAATAGAATAGGAATATATCAGAGTGTGAATTTGAAAACTGGGAAGACCACCTGCATTGATCCAAGGGAGACTTTGAAGTATCAGGCCAACGTCTATTAACATAAAACAATTTGCTAACCCCTTCCCTCACCCTCTATTTCTTCACTTGTCTTAGAAGAGAATTTACAAATGTGAGGACTGGAGCAGAATGGTGGGAGGAAACAACCCAAATAAAAGAGAACTTCCTATAGAATTTGGTAATATTGACTCTCTCCTTACAATTCACTCCTTGTATGGCTTTCATGGATCCACTCCAGCTCAGACATTTGTTCAAGTCTTTCGGCTTGCAAACCTTAAATTGGAATCTTTAGTCCTCTATGCCTCAGAATCTCCCAGAGAACTATTAAAACAGACCATGGGGCCCTGTTAATGGAGTTTCTGATTGAGCAGTCAAGAGACTGGGGTTGAGAAACCTGCTTTTGTAACACGCTTCAGTGTGATGCTAACCTGCTGGTCTGTGAACTTCCTTAGATAAACTCTACTTTCACTTGGTCATCAAATTTTAGGACAGTGTAGATAACTTCTGGTACATTTCCAGAAACATGGAGTATAGACTGAATGGTTTTCTAACCTCTCAAGATCAAAACCCAAAACGTTTTATTTTGGCACTTCTCTCCATTCAATCTAATTTGTATGGCTAAAATTAGAGTAGCTAAACACCTTTTTTCCAGTTCAGCCCAATTTGAAACCAGTAGTACTTGCCATTGTTCAGCTAGAAAATCAACTGTTTCTTCTATGTACATTTCTTTTGACAGTGATTGTAAATATTCTTGTTTTAGAATATAGTTACCTATTTTACCACTATTTTTAATGAGTTATAAGCTATAGGACGGGGTGGTGAACTTATGGCATGCATGCCACAGCAGACTGTTTGTATTATTGAAAGCTCTAAGAGGCTCACCATCACTGCTATAGAATAAATGCATTTCCCATTGGCTTGAAGTAAATTTCCAGCTCTGGCACTGACTAGCTATGTGTCTTGAGCAAGTAACTAATTTCTTTAACCATCAAGTTAACTCGGCTATAAAATGGGAACACTGATACTTCCTTGCATAGTTGTTAAGAATTTGACATTGGTTATACAAAAGGACAGCCCAATACAGAATGGTGAACCGTGAAGGAAAGAGTATAGTGTTCTGGTTATGTATGCAGATCCTAAAGGCACACTGCCTAGGTCTGAATCCCAGTTCTGGAACTTAATAGCTTATGACTTGGGCAAGTTATTTAACCTCTCTATGCATACCTCATCTGTAAAATGGGCCTAACAGCAGTTATCTTACAATAGTTGTGAAGCTTAAATGAATAGATGTGAAGGGCTTAGAGTAATAACTGGGCTACTGATAAAATCTTAGTAACTGAAAATTTTATTATTAGCAGTATGTCGCTGTCCTATTCCTCGTCTATGTCAAAGTTAAACTTCAAATTGATTTAAATTTCATCTTTCCATTGTTTTGTCAGGTGTTACTCAAAAGAAGGTGGCAGAAAAACAGGATATTTGAACAACAGTCTCCAAAACAAGGTGAAAAAGCATTATAAAAATTCAATGATAAATTCAACAAGGTTTTATTGAATGCCATGGTTCACAAGGCAGCTAGATACATTATTGTCTCATTTGCTATATCTCATCAAATGGAAAAATTTCAGGTTATCATAGCTTTTGATAGCCCATTAACATACTTAATCTGTATATTTCCTAAATAATATGATTTTATGTCCACATGTTTTCCAAGCTGCTATTGGACACCTACTTGATCTGGGATAGGGATTGCTATTTAAGTCCAGGGATGTAACCTAACATGAGAATCAGGCTACAAGGAAACAAAACTAGGTTCATAAGAAAAATATTCTTATAAGAGCACAGACTGAAGGTAAAACACATGTCGGTAATAACTCATTCAAATCAGCAATGTAGATACAGGATTAAAATGGGACTCGCTTCTATGGCTTCATTTGCAAATCTGCAAACTAAGAAAAAGGATCATCTCAATTTCCAGGGCTAAGTCAATAAATTTATAAAGAATTTTTTTGGAAATGATTCTGTTGGTACATAACTAAATCAGATTTGAAAACCTACTTCAGCCTTCTTACTCCCCTCAAAAATAGAGTATTAACAGTGGTTTTGTAACAGGCTGTAGCATTTGCTGTAAGTTGATTGCTTAGAAGCAGCAATACCATGTTATAATATAGGTTTTCATCCAGTACATCAGATAAACAGATCACGTGCTTTGTAGACTATAAATAAACGTAAGAGAATATGGCAGTTAAGAATCTGGTTCCAATCAGAACAGAATTCCTTAAAATACTGACTTCCTTTAGATCATAATTGATCTTTTGGATGTGAGTGCTGGTCTCAAAAAAAGATCTGGGGTTAAAAGAGGAATAGGAAAAGGGGCTTACCCTGAGAAAAGCCAACACTAAACTTATTTTGAGAGGTAGAGAGCTTTCAAGGGTCTGCTTCTAAGTGATGTTAGAAAAATATACTTTAGCATCAAGATTCTTTACTTACACATGCTGAACGATTTCAGCTCAGAGTGATTATATTTTATTCATCTTTATATATTCAGAACCTAGCACGTGTCTGGCACTCATGCTGAAGGAAAAAGTTCTTATCTGTCCAAAGAAAAATTTCTATTAAAAGTAGCTAGAATAAAATCTTTACTGGTTCTACAGAAACTACATGAATTCTACTTCCCCAAATCTCGACAATCTATAGTTTCTTACTTTGTTTCTTCACATACATACATATATATATATATTCACACACACACACACATATATGGAGAGAAAGAGAGTTTTTTGAGACAGGGTCTCCCTATGAAGTTCAGGCTGCCCTTGAACCAAAATATATTTTTAAATTATTTACATGATAAAAAGAATACCCACTGTCAAAAACATAGTATTGGGAATAAAAGAACTGATCTGATTTAATATTAAATCTTTCTCAGATTGTTAAATGGAATCTCCCATTCCAATCATGATGCTTGCCATATCCTTTGGCTGTCTTTCAGTTTTGGTCTTTCTTCGAAGTCCAAGAGAGAAGATGGAAATGTACTGAAATAAAAAAGATAATTTTGTGGGCATTCATCTAGTAGAAAAATTCATAAGAGGAATGAGACAAAAAGGTACGTCTGCCACAGTCTAAGTTTAATTAAAGTAAATTAGTTCACCTCTCTGAGCCTTGATTTTCTCACCTCTAAGATAGGCATCGTAGAATCTTTCTCATTCTCTTTTATCTTCAATATCCTGTACTTGACTCTCAATGGATGCATAAGCTGAGATAATAATCAGACATTTTGATGGAGGTTGATCACTCTGTCCTTACTCCACGTCTACATATGGGTCAGAAGCTCAGAGAGCTGAGCTTTAATATTGCCCAAGTAAAATCTTGATCTTGGCTGGAGCAATGTCTGTATGTGATTTAATAATTTAAACAATATCTACGTTTAAATGCCATAGAATATTTTTAACAAAGGCTGTACAATGGAATCACTCGAAGAAAGTTATTTTAGTGCTACCTGAATCTCAGACCCACAGATCCTCATTTGGCCTGAGGTGCAGACTGGGCATAAAGAGTTTTACAAGAAATTAATGTGATACTAACCTGAAAAACGTGAGAACTATAAACACAAAATGGTGAATCTTTAACTTTAGCATGAATCAGTACCAAGAGGAATTTTTAAAAGGACTACTGGGTGCCACATGTAATGTTTCTTATTCAGTATGTCTAGGATGGAACCAAAGAATTTGCTTTTCTAACGAGTTCCCAGATAATGCTGATGTTATTATCCAGAGACCTCACTTTGAGAACCACTGGTACTAATAGTAGCACCTGAAACCCTGAGTTTAAATTTTGATTCTACTGTTACCACCTATAGAATCTTAGGAAAGTAATTTACTCTCTAATCTTTAATCTCTATAACAATGCTTAGATCTTAGAGTGATGATACATGTACAAACAGCATACCAATCAGAGTTTGGTATAGGCCCTGATATAGAATACAATAACATAAAACTTTTTTCCATTATACATGGCTAGATGTTTCAGTTAAATCATGAAATCATTCACACAGAAGTTAAAACTTTGTAGGAAAAGGAAATAGAGATGATTGAAACAAAGACTATCTTATTAGAATTATATGTATTATACACAATGACAAATATAGAGAAAAGATTTAAATATAGGGTCTTGAAAATACCCATATTTAATTTTCAAAGCTTTCAACATTGTTTAGGTGGTAGAAATATTAGATTCAGTCTATAAATAACATGAGATATTTTATAACCTATGATGGATTCTGGTATCTCACCTATTATAATTTTAGTTTTCCATATAATCAGTATAATGAATAGCATTTTTGCATAAGACTTTAAATGTTTGGTTTTTAAATGCTTTTTTTTTAGGTACTGGGGATAGAACTTGGGACCTTGTGCTTGTGAGACAGGCGGTGGCACCACTGAGCTAAATCCCCAGCCCTTTAAATGCTCTTTTATTTCCAAGAAAACCTAAATATAAGGGCAAAGAATCCCTAGTATCAACCAAAGCAAAAGCGTTCACCCATAATGGATTAGGTGTTTATTTTTCATATAAACAAAAAATTCTAAATAGTTTTCTATCCTACTTGTCACTTGCTCCGTTCTGTATATCACAAGTTCTTTCAGGAGTTAATGTCCAAGGCCTGAGGGGAATCCTGGGAGGTAAGCAGGCCCATGGTAGGTGCTGAACACAGCACCACATACAGGGAGGGCACTAGAGGTGAGGCTTCCAAAGAGGGGAGATGAAAACCAGAATACTATTGGTGTTTCACTGTGGAATCCACAATGAGTCAGGTTATCTAAATGAGTCTAGAAAAGTAACAAACAGTTTAGGTTGAAAGGCAAAAGGTATGCCAGGATTGTTAACAGCAAGGTTCTCCCTATACCAACAGCTGACCCAGAGGCAGGGATCCTTTTTAAAAATCTATCCCTTTCCGTTCTAGTCTGATGCCATTATATGACTGCTTTCCTTTTTTGAATTTCTACAAAATATGATGATGGTTATCTGTACATCTTTGTTCTACGTCATGCTCTGCATGGTAACATTTTTTTTCAATGGTTACTTAACTTGTTGATATATAATACTCTTAACATTTTGTCTATTCATGCAATCTCTTGTTAACTAGACTGTCAGCCCCTCAAGGGTCCTTAGCTTGTTCCCTTTCTCCATGGGATTTTCTGAACTGCCTCAAATTCTCAGTAACTTTTCTCTCTTAAGAGTCTGCAATATAAACTTAACACTAACTTACATTGCCTTACTTATATGACCAATTCTATCTTAAGCGTATTCTTCCCAACTGAATCAAAACACCCTGTAGGATGAAGGTTATGTATTTTACTTCTTTGTAAAAGAGTACTGACAAAGCTGACATCCAACCAGCATTTGTTAAATGATTGCAGTCTGTCCTTGCTAAAACTGGATATAATTGATTGTTTAAGGAAAAGTCCTCATAATCTTATGTCAAAATGATACAAAGCCTACAGTCTGGCCAGCTGTCTAAAGGCTGGAAATTAAAGCCAGAAATTAGCCTTGGTTTAGCTATCAACAGTGCTTTAAAATTAACTTGAATATCATACAAACAGGATAGTTTCCACTTCACCAATATCTTTGGTATTTCACAGCTTCCATTCATCTGTAATCTGCTCCCAGGCTTTCCCCAGGAAATACCCACTAACCAAAACTAATTTTCTCCCCTTCTCTGACAGTTTAACTTATTAAAAGCAGTTAAAAACAAAACAAAAACACTAGCAGTCCAGATCTTAACTAACTCAGAACAGAGCTGATTTTATGCCTTCTCTCAGGTTCTTCCTGTTATTAAAAACCAAAAACACTGAAAGCCTGAGAATGTTCAGGTAATACATAACTGAGGCATGATCTCTTGTCCTTCTAGAGTTGTCTAGTTGTGTTGGTTTGCCCCACTGCTAAAGCCCTCACCACAATCATCCCAGCTGACCCTTTAACAGCATTGTGGGATACCACAAAAATCACTATGGTAGCCCAAAGGTACTGGTACATCTTTAAATCCAAGTTATTATTTTTTTTTTCACAGACACACTGAAGCAGAGCTGTTTTATGACACTGTACCTCAATTTTACCATAGCTATCCTGAAAAGAAATATTGCTTTTCTGAGATTTTCAATTTGGCTGCTAATTTTGTTAATGCCTCTGACTGGGCATTCACTTTTTAAGTTCACTCTCTCATTTCCACTATATATGCTCTACAAATAGTTTTTTATGTTCTTCAGTTAAAATCAGTCCTTAGATCAGAAACCTAGAAACCACAGAGTAGCTTTCTTACCTCTTTAATTCTCCACAAGACATCAACATTATTCTATCCCATATGCACATGTATATATACTGTACACATGTACTGGCTTTTTTCAAAAAGTAAAAAGCTCTTCACAATATCCTGTGTCCAAACAGGCACCAAGGTATATAATTAGAAATTAAATAAAGGCCACAAACACTTCTCAAGGAAGATCATTAAAAGAAAAATCCCCTCTTCCTCACATGTCATACAGCTGGCTTCCAAGGCACGCCAGCTAAGAAAATAGGTATCACCCATGATGACAGGAAGACTGGACTTTCCCTCTTTGGGCAGTAGCTGAATTTCTACTGGCAGTCCTGCTGAAATATGTAACTCCTCACTTGTTCTAAGCAAGTCTTTCCTTCAGCTTTCCTACAAACAATACCTTTACTCTCCCATTAGAATATGAAGACTTGGGGATTTCGAACAGCAAAGTCTGTGGTAGGAATCATTCACTTTACATCATATGTTGGCTACACAGAGAGAAGGAAAGATACGGGAGACTGGCAGGGAAGGAAGGTGAGAGAAATGTTAAGTTCACTGGGAGATGGAAGAGAACAAGCCTTTCAAAGCTGTTGCCGGTAGTATCTCATGAAGGCCCAGGCTGCTACTATGGTGAAGGCAAACACTGGTAGCAGCACCATAGCTATGGGAACACCACTCGGCTCCCCTTCACCTCGATGGCCTGTAGGTCCATTCTGCACCTGTAACTGAAAGGGGAAAAAAAAATGTTAACTCTAGCTCTAAACCCCAGCAAGCACCTAGCAGGAGAAATTCTTTTTATGCTAGACATACTTCTTTCCACAGCACAGACTCTCTGCGAAGAAAATAGGTCTGACAGGGAGGCCTTTAACTTCGCTGTGCTACAGACCTAATGGGACAAGGGAGGGGCAAGTTTTCTGTTTCTGTACTGCCTGCACTTCGCTATGTGCTTCACATGGCAGGAAAATGAAAATATGAGATGAAACCTGCTGATCTTGTGGGGGACACAGATACTGCTGAGCAGGGGAAGGGAGATGAAGGGAGAGATCTCCTGAAAATGTGTGCTTACAAAGATTATCTGCCACCGGAACACAGTAAGAGCAGATCCAGGCAGTGTCAACTCAAACACGTGCCATTCTTTAGAAACACTTTCCAATTTTCGGAATGTACTCCCCACCTCCGAAGTAGAGGCTGGTCCTTCATGCCCTGATTTATAGTACCAGACAGAGAATCAGGCTCAGAGGTAAATAAGTGAAAACACTATATACCATCATCATCATTTTCTATTGCCTAAGTATTTCTTTTGAGGCTGGATTGCCTTTATTTTGGCCATTTTTACAGGGTGGGCCTTTTTAGTATCCATCTTTACTGGCTAACTTGCAATAATTATGGTGACATCTTGTTTCAGTTAGATATAACCTCCCTGCTATAATCTATTAAAGTCTGACTCTTCCATCTGAAGAGCAAGGTTCCACAAACTACCTTTTATCCTCTCTATACCACTGCTATGTCTTGCATATATTTCTTGATGAAATGTGCTGAGAAAATACGCCCAACAGGAAGATACAGTTTTTAGGCTGAGCCAAGCCCCCACCTACCCAAGTCTGTTTTACTATGAGTATTTTATGGAAGTTTCCCAAAGCGAACACTGCAAATCACTCCCTACATACCTTCAAAAAGAACCCTAACCATATCAGAAGTATGTGCCTATGTTTAACTTGCTTTTATCTATTACATACATTTTCCTATGGTTTAGAAACAGAGAAGAGCCAAGGCAGAAATAGCTGATGACTAATATTACCTCTTGTCAATCACACTCATATTCTGCTTACAATCCTGGCTTTTTTTTTTTTTTCAGATATCTTTCATGTTTGTCCTTCTCGGGTTTTTTTAGTAGCTCCTCTCAATCTTGAGTCTCTGAATCCTCACTCAGGTGCTGAGTAAGGCAAACAGTGCTCCAATTTAAGAAAGAGCAGCTGTAAAAAGGCACATCGAACCTGTGCTGTGAATATAAACTCAGAAATTCTCGGTGCTATAGGATGAATTAGGTCTACCTTACTTCCTTCCATCAGCCAAATGATAAAACACATTAGGAAATAAGAAGCAGACACAGGGATGGAAGCTGCCTTGACTAAATTCCAAATTTCATTTCCTTTTTCCTAGAGCTCCCTTTGAGCACTAGAGCTTTGGTCAAGAGGGTCACAAAATTGTTAAAGAGTTCATGGCAGTGACAGGAAAAACCACATAGCAGGGAGGCGAAAAACATACCATCTTTGCAGTATGCTTTGTAAGTTAGTTTTATAAATAAGAGTCATCAAGGGCAGGTATATGGGTCATTCCCTAACAAAAAGTAAAAATGATTCTACTTTTACTCATCTATTTAAATTTGATTATCAAGTTTTATCTTTGAAGAATATTATCTTGAAGGTATGACCTGGATTACAAGTAAATGGTTATGAATTTCCTTTAATAAGTACCAGAGAAGCCCCAAGGACAAGCTCTTCAAAGTAGTTACAGTAATAAACAAAACAAAACATGCCTATGGGTTTATTCGCAAACATGGCGGAAAAACCTGGTGCCAAGTATCTGGCTGCAAGTAACACCTACCCTGTGTTGCACTCTCAGGGACACTGCGTAGCCTGCATTACGGAAGAGGTTTACAGCATCCTGGTGTAGCAGGTTCTTTAAATCTTTGCCATTTACCTGTTAAAACAGCAAGGAAAAATAGTAAGAGAATCAGAGGGCTAACTCTCATAAGTCGACAATTTACTTTCATGTGGTCAAAACTTTAAAAAAAACAAACTCCTATGGCCAGGGATTTAGCTCAGTGGTTCCACCGTCTTGCAAGGACAAAGTCCGGAGTTCAATCCCTGATACCAAAAGAATTTTTTTAAAATAAAAAAACAATCGCTTCTCGGCCTTTTGGCTAAGATCAAGTGTAAAATAAAAAAACAAACCCCTCAGGGAAAATTCCAAAAGCCAGGATTATGGGCAAAGTTACTTAGAGTAACTTTTTTTGTTTTTTCAAAGTTATGTCTTTTTTAAAGCTGAGGTTCCATGGGCCATTTGAAGAAAAACCCAGGATAAGATAAAATACAGCAGTCTCTCCTTAGCTTCTATGCCTGTCTTAATTGGAATTCTGTCACTCTATTTGTATGTCTTCTGAGTTATCACCCTATCCTTTACTTTTTTTTTTTTTTTTTGTACCAGGGATTGAACTCAGGACCTTGTGCCTATGAGGCAGGTGCTGTGCCATTGCGCTAAATCCCTGGCTCAACATTCTTAATCACTGACATTGCCTCTTGAAACTCTAGAAACAATTATATGAAACTCGTCCTCAGTTTGTTTTGATACAGTGCAAATCTGTACTAGTCTATTCTGCTGGGCTTATTCTAGTATGAACAATTTCTCAACACTCTGTGTTACCTCTATTCACAAATTTACTAAAACTCATATTACTGTGATGACACAAACCTTTAAAACACATTGCAAAGTAGGTCGCTCGTTCCACTTATAAGTGAGAGACACAGAGTAATACTGGTATTAGTTTTTGGTATTAGGAATGGCCTGCCACAAGTGGTATCTGTTATGTGCTGTACACAGTGGCAAAGCATAGCCCACTTGGTGCAAAATTACATAGCTTTTACATGTGTTAGTGATACCAACAGCAGTGAGAACATTTAATATATTTATTTTGATAGGTCCTGTGCTTTATATACACTATCTCATTTAAACCTCACAATAACCCTATAAGGTAAATACTATTCTTATATTGTTTTCATTGAAGAAATGGATACTTAGGGAGACCAATGAGTGTAGGAACTAGGGTCAGGGTTTAAATAATGCAAAGTACCCTTGCATTTCCCTATTCCTTCCACACTATTATTCCTTCACTTTGACTCACCAACTATACTCTGTTCAGCTGAAACTCAAGTCATTGACTTTTTTTAACCTTCTCATCTTCCTTCTACTTGTCTTTTTCTAGGAGGTTCATAATGTTCCTTCTATCTCCTATGAAGATCTTTGGCGAAAACATCTATTCTCTTACCTTGTACACCATTTATTCTCAAATTAATAGCTTCCAGCTCCATTCCACTTTAGTTACCAACTGGCTGACATAAATTTAGATTTTAATATTAGATGTGTTTCAGCTCCAACATCTCACTCTTTAAAAAATGATAATGTCTTTTTATATGTCCTATTCCTTTATTAGATTTCTCCTTTATACTCATCAAAACCTTGAGATTTGCTAACTTCCAGTTGGAACTCTGTATTTGGATAGTCCACTAGATAACATATTTAAAACCTCTTTATAATTCTGAAAAAACTAGAATATTCTGACTTTTTAAAAAAAATTACCAATACCATTCCTTTAGACTTAAATTTTGATGATATTTTAAACAGTGTGCTCTGTTACTCTTCACATATAACATGGTGCAAAAAACAGTGTCTTAAAAACATGATTATCTCTTCTTTCTTATGACCCTGATTTTAGATACTGAAGGTATAGTCTTTTGGATACTCTTATTGAACTACTGTAATTGTCTTCTTTCCAACTGACTTTCTACTAGGTCCCCTCATTCTAACCTATCCAAACTCTATGCCTCCAGATCAACATCCCTATAGTACAGATCTGTTTGTGTCATATTACTATTTAAGACACAAAAAATCAAACTAGGGAATAAAGAGTGCATGGCTTGACTTCTCACACTGGTAGGTAAAGACCTCTACTTTCTCAGTTAAATTTCTCACTATTCCCTTTCATTTTGCATACATTCTAGCTATGTTGCATAGCTCACTGAACCTGAGCCTACAATATATTCTTACATTTGTCCTTGTGCTCAAGCTATGTCCATCACCTAAATGCCATTCCCTTTTCAAATTTCTATTTATCTTCCAAGTTGGTCATAAAAAGGATCAGTCCTGCTATCTACAGTACAGAACTAGTGGACTTTTTTAGCTGACAGACTTTGAACTTCATGTTAAGCCATCCTCTGATTATGCCTTGGTTTTCTTCGTACTATGCCATAAGGGAAGAACTTCACAATGAATACTCAATGAATCAATTTTCTAATTAACCCCTAGAAGAAAGAATAGCTGTGAAATTACTGACTGTAGTGAAACTGTTCACGTATGTTACCTAGCCCATGTGTTAAGTGTTACTTCTCATTTTAAAAAAATAGCTATCTTCTACTAGAAGCATACAAACACATTAATGAGTTGTTTAATACTCTCATCTTCCTTGTCATAACCGTTTTTTTCCAGGAGGTTCATAACGTTCCCCCACCTCCTACTAGGATCTTTGATAAATACATCTATCAATACTCTTACCTTATAGACCATCTATTCTCAAATTAATAGTTTCCAGCTCTACTCCGCTTTGGAAAATATACCAAATGATATCACAGCTCTATGTCTCAGTCATCAGTACCAAAATTTTATGGTAATATGAATGTAACTGGGTCATTCCATGACATTTATGGCAGGAATACTGAGCTTAAAATAATCTTTACCACAGTGTTCAATAATAACCCCAGGAAATATTTAATATGCACAGTATTTTCACATCTGGAACTGTTTATTCATTCTATGTATATTAACTCATTTAGACTTCATAAAGTTGTACATTAAATTTTATTAGCCTTGTTGTTTTGCTTTTATTTAATGGTTTATAAATTTGAAAGTTTTAGATAAAATTATAAATTTGTAGGTGGATAAAAGCATAAGTTGCTTAGATATTAGTATTTTATTCATTTTTATACATCAAAGTAGCATTAAAACCAAAAATGCAATTTAGTTAAATGGCACTTTGTTGACATGGCTTTTCTAGAAACTGTGACTTCACTAAATGTATCTGATTCACTTCTTTCAATCTCTACACTATGCACTACTCTTAAAGCTCAAATTCAACTGCTGTATGTTATTCTACATTCTAATGTATGTAACATGAAGAGGCTGTTATCTCAATTCACCATTATCACCCTTATAATCTCCAAAGAGTATTTTATATAACATGTAAGAAAGGTCACATTCTTTCCTAAAGTTTGGCTGCAGAATGAATCCTGCAAAAGCTGTAACTATAGAAAGCCTGACTGACAAAAATCACCGAATTACACAGAGATGAGAAACATGGAGTCCAACAGCAGTTCTACCGGCCAAAGTTTCAGTGCGCTGGCCCACATCGGAGCCTCCTTTGGCTAACAAAGGAGAAAGACACTGGTGACAGCAGGCAAAAGATGTTACAACAGGAATAAGCCTATTAGGCCTCTTGACTTCTGTAGTTAAGCCTAAATACAGTATAACTACTCATAGAAAGGCAAAGGAAATTTCTTTTTAAAAATAAAACATTTCAGACTGGGGATTTGGCTAAGTGTTTCTGCTGCCTGCTTCACAAGCACAAGGGCCTGAGTTTGATCCCCGATACCAAAATAATCATAATAACAACAATAAGAATAAGAAAATACATAAATAAAAAATAAAACATTTCATATCCTTGGCCTAAGATAAACCAGCCCCATAAAACAAATCATCATTATGACTCTTCCTCTTGATAATGTCACTTAGTAAGAAAGACGTTAAGGGCCTGGGATTTAGCTCAGCGGTTTGGTGGCCTGCCTCGCAAGCTCAAGGACCCAAGTTCGATCCCCAGTACCAAAAAAAAAAAAAAAAAAAAAAGACGTTAAAATAAATCTTTAAAGATTAGAACCCTTGTTTTTTTGTTTTTGTTTTTTTAAGAAATAAACAATTCTCCAGCTTCCTCATGCAGAGAGCAGAAACTATTACAACCTAACCTTGGTACCAAGGAGGTACCAACATTTCCTTGGTCCCTCTGGTGAGCCAAACCTTGCTAAATTCAGGCACACACATTTCCTGGCCTTTGTTCTACCCCTTCTATAAATTGGAACACTTCTGTGAGATCCAGAGGAGTGGACTATCTGCTCTCCCAATATAGCCAAATTGTGAATAAGCTCATTTTTCCATTTTTCTCATACTCTTGATTAACAAGCAGGCAATCAAATCCAGGTAGTTGTGGCCCAGATTCAGGACTCTGACTGAGTGTTCCAGGTAATAATTTCTACTCCACAGTTTAATTTGCTTTCCAGTATTTACCTCCTCTAAGGATTTTACAGATTCCAGTTGTCTATGGATTATTAACTTCTGTACATTTTATCCCTAAATATTAGTGGAATTCACTCTTTATCACCATCCATCCTACCAGAGACAGTAGCTGTCAACCTCTAAGTTTTTGTAAAGTTGAGCTAGTTCTAATCTACGCCACCTCAAACAGTCTTCTAGCTGGTTTCCACTCCCAGGCTATTTATTCTATTTAATACATATTCTATGCACCTACAGATTTCACTGGTGATTTTCCATTGGTGCTTTTTCAAATATGCATCTACTGACCCATTAGAAGACTATGAAATAGAGTCAGTGGGTCAGCAAAAGTATTTTTAAAAAGTGAAATCAGGGGCCAGGAATTTAGTTCAGTGGTTCTGCTGCCTGCCTTGCAAGTGCAAGGGTCTGAGTTCAATCCCCAGAACCAAAAAGAAAAAAAAAGAAAAAAGAAAAAAGTGAAATCAGAAGAAAACACAAAAACATCAAAATTCATCACATACAGAAAAATATTTTCTTTCAAAT
>NW_022900933.1:13315825-13342511 GCF_012274545.1 Fukomys damarensis
ATATATATATATTTCAATAAACACACAGACACACATATACATATATTCCTATTTGATAAATAGGACATATATGTAGTCCTATTATAGGTCATGATTTTAAAAATTGGAAAAACACAAGAGAGCCTTCTGTAACAGACGTTCTCAAATTTTACAGTGTACAAACTTACCAGAAGAGGTACAATGCAAGTATGGTTCCATTTTGATCTGGCAGCTCTGGGAAAAGACTTGAGATTTTGCATTTATAGCAAGTGCCTAGGTCTTGCCCAGATGCTGTTTTCACTTTTAGTACCAAAAACTACTCAACTGAGTAACCTCAGAATTCTTAACTTTACCTTCCTTAACCCTTGGCATAACAAATTATATTGAAACTTAGACATGGCAAATCTAGTGTGTTAGAAAATTTTGCTTACTCTGAATGTTCAGAGAATCAGGATGGTGTTGTTCTAGTTAACTGATAAGGAAACATAAAACATTCTGCTTTAACTGCTGTTAGCAGTCTTTTAAAATGTGTTGCCTGTTCATACCTAAAGTGAGTTAAGATTAGTTCTCTTGGATGATTAAGAATTTTGAATTGCCTCAGGGAAATGGAAAACAGGAGCTCTGACTCCAGGAGAATATGAATATATATAAAGAATGGGGCCTATTTAATGAACAATGACCTCAGACTACATTTTGAACATTTTAATTTTTTAACCATGATCCTGAAATGAACTACCTTTTTCTCTTTCTGAAAAGAGAATTAAAAAGTTGATCTAAATCCAATTAATCAGCCCAGTGAAACAAGTCACTGTGTCATAATGAAGTGATTTATTCACTGAACAATTAAAGCAGATGTCTATCCTACTGCCAGCCACAGGCCAACATACTAGAGGTAAAGAGATAAGACAGACTCTGGACGAAGTATTTTTATTTATAGGGTTCTGCTGTATATTTCAGTAAGTCTGCAGTTAATTGGTTGAAGGTTTTGCTGGGTCTTTCCTATTGTTTTCTAATCTAATTACAAAGACTAGTCTTTTATTTCTTTGTGAATCTCCCTAGCTCGTGGCATAGTGTTCTGAAGGCCAGTGAGTACAGTGATTGATAAATGTTGATTGCTAACCAACTCTTTCTTTCACCCAATTAAGAACTGTACTTGAACATAATAAGAAATGCAGCTGGCTAATGGCTCAATTTGTGCTGTTTTGTTCTGTAAGGGGTTTGGTTAAAATGGAGCATTCATCTATGCAGTATAATAACTACCTGCATCACACTGCAGTTTATAATAACATAAAGTTCAGGAGGTCTGACCATGTTTGACTACCTCCTTTCATTTAGTTTATATTTCTTTTAACAAAAATAACATTTCCCCAAATTCCATGGAAACCTATTCTAACATCAAACCATACTAATCAATACATACACAAAACAATGAGCAAAGAATTCCTAGCACTCATCTGAACTTCAGGGTTTATTCTTCCATTAATATCTGTTTTTTGTTTCAGATGCAACATGATCTTAAAATTTACTTACATCGCTTAGTTTAAAAATTCTTTTCTTTTTCTTTTTAAAATCACACACAGTAGTAAAAAAATTACATTTCACTTTTGATCGGAAAAGAGGCAGCTGCATAATATATCAGGTAGTTATTCAATTTTAGAACTTAAAATCAACATGTGGGCATTCCATTTGATGGATAGATTAGTCAATCATAACTCACAAGAAATATTCAAAATCACCTAATGATATTGCCATTACCTAAAAGAGATGTGTGCTAAGGAAGGAACATATTTTTAGTTTGGTTATCTAGCAAAAGTTACTAGGAAAAAAAAGGAAAAATAATACACATAGGTAGAATAGAAAAATCCATTAAAAATAAATGGAATATAAGCTAAGAAATATTTAGCCACATTTTCTAGAGCATCAAAACCAATAACTGATTACATACATATACTGTATTCAAGGGATGAAATAACAGAAATAGAGGGCACCATTTAATGATTATGACCTAACAGGTTTACTTAAGGACAAACTGGGAATAGGATATCATGGGTGAGTGAGGCAACAGAAACTCTTTCACAATACTGTTTAAGGAACTTTAGGTAGGAATCAGGAGTACGAAGAGTGTAGAGAGGACACGATGCCCTTTCTTCTTGCACATGCTCCATCTTTTTCTGTCTTCTTTATTTCCCCTATGGCTGTCTTCTATTTTTGCCTTTCAACCCCTGGAATTTTCTCTGCTCTTCTGCATGTCTTTTCCTTAATCCACCAGAACAAAGACATATCATTCTTTGCAAGGCATCTTTTTAAAATATCTATGTAACGTTTAATATATTGCTTTATAAAATTTCTTCCTTTTTTTGCATTTGAGAAAGTTTTCTTTGCATAAATTTGTAAGTAGGAGAGCTTAAGTTTTTTAGACATCTACTTTTCAATTCATTGACATTCATCTCTGTCATTATCCCTCAATCACTTTTTTAACTTGGTGGGCCTTCCAAAAATTGTGAGACAATAGTTAATGTAAGAAAAGTTCATCTCTTTACCTCAGAACATTCTTTTACATTGAGGTTCATATCATTTTTTCCTTTTTAATTCTATCCTTTATAGGAAGTAAATGCAGTTTTTATATAACATTATCCATAACATGTACTGTTAACTCACCAGGAAACTTTCTTTTTAGGATAACTAATCCCATCTCCTTATTTACCACCCCCCTGCCCAATACCAGAGATTGAACTCAGGACCTTGCACTTGCCAGGCACAGTGCTGCTGAGCCCCAGCCCCTCCTTATTTACCTTTGAGGAGGCAGAATAATACACTGGTTAAAACATTCCAAATTCAAGTAAACAAAAATTTTAGTTCTATGTCACTTAGTAGTTTTGTGCCTTTGGGTAAGCTTCTTGAACTTCATTAAATTCAGTTTCCTTAGCTACAAAATGGGTATAATAATCATACCCAGCTCATAGGGTTACCATAATATTCAATAAGATCAAATTTAAAGTTCTTAGCACACTTAAGTGTCTAAACCTTCTCACCATTCTCACTCTGCAATAATCTACTGGTAACCAAAGCTTTTCAAAAAAAATGGATTTTTTTTTTCTTAACCCCTATTCTATTCAATTCTTTCTTCACCCATGGAGTTCAGGCTTTAGTGTTTGGAAAGACTGTGATTTATATGTCAAAATATTAAACACATAGATTCTAACTACATGCTGTACCTTTATTTTAACAACCCACTCTCAATTTTTCCTTTCTATTTCACTGACTAGTTGATTCATGGTTTTAGGATGCCTTTCTCCTGGGAGACACAGTACAGGAAATAATTTGCTTCTAAACACTTTAATATCCCTTTGAGAGAAAAAGCAGATTATCACTGTCTTCACTTCACAAATAAACAGGCCTAGAAGAATCTTGATGGGCTGAAATATGGCAAAAATAGTGAGACAGACTTCAATTTGGATTAAGTTGGATGTATTCTTAAGAAAGATTCTTAATTGGGCACAGCGGCATATATGTATAATCTCAGCTACTTGGAGGCTGAATCGGGTGGATCTCAAGATAGAGGTTAGGATGGTAATTTAGCAAGACCCTGTCTCAAAATTTAAAAATTAAAAAGGGCCAGGGATTTAGCTCAGTGGTGCCATGCCTTCCTCAAAAGTGCAAGGTCCTGAGTTCAATCCCCAGTACCAAAAATAAAAGAAAAAAATTTTAATTTAATTTGATTTAAAAGGCTGAAAAAGTAGCTCAGGGGTACAGTGCTTCCCTAGCCCATGTGAGCCCTTGGGCTTAATCAGGTGAACTGTAAGAAAAAGAAAAATAGTAACAAAGAAAGGGAAAGGGAAAGGAGGAGAGGAGAGAGAAGGGGAGGGGAGGCAAGGGAAGGCAAGAGGAGGAGAGAGGGAGAGAAAGGGAAAGGACCCAAAGACTTCATATGATCTTTAATCACTCGGCAATTGAACTGCATGAGATGCAATTCAAAAGGGAAAATTTAAAACAAAATTATAATACAATCTTCAAAAGGATACACCTATCTTAGGAGACAGGTTCAAAATCACATCTCTGAGACAGACATTTAACTCTCTTAAGTAAGACTTCTCTTGGTATGTATGTCATTAATTTATTTCAGCCTTTTCTCAAGTTAGTCTTTCTACCTTTTTCAATTCATAAGAGAAAGCACTTTTTTACTCTTTAGATCATAGGGCATGGATCAAGTTAGTTTCTACCTTTTTCAATTCATAAGAGAAAGCACTTTTTTACTCTTTAGATCATAGGGCATGGTCGTTGGTGCATGTGGAGAAAAAGGCATTTCTGCCATGAAAAGCCCTATCCTAAATGCAAATTTCCCTTTAATCCTAGCTCTCTGAAGCCAGTTCTAATGCCCAGGAATATCCCAGATAACAGATCACTCCCTGAAAGTGTCTCCACTTTTTATATCCATATTGTGTCTATGTAGCAAGCTGACCATCTTTAGCTAACCCTGACAGTTAATTTTAAAAACCTAACTCCCATAACTGATAGTATCATAATGATACTGTAGCCAACAGCAGGGAACAAAAATGAAAAGTACAGCCAGAGGAATACTGTGCATTTTAATACTTTTTAAAACTCTTACTTTGCCTGTATTCAAGGTAAGCTTATTCTAATTTATGTTAAGGTGAGTGATCCTTAGTCCTATATTTATCAGTCCGCCTTTCTATCTTTTCCTGATTTCCCAACTTGTTCATCTGTTAAACATATATTGGGCACTATGCTATGATATAAAAAGCTAAAAGAAGATGTGGCTCCTGCCCTTGAGAAAATTCCAGAAAATAACAAAGTTAATGATAACCATATAATAGAGAGATATTAGCAGGATAAAATGAGACTCAGTTGACAGGTATTCATGTCAAACTGCATTCCAATTTTTCATCTTAATAACAAGTAAGAAAGGGCTCTGAGTCTATTTCTATCTTCCTTCTTTGATATTAACTCCATTTATACGAGCTAATATACTCCTTCCAAAGAAAACACAAATCAGTGTTTTAATCAACAAAGGAGAGCTAATGAAGTAATGAGAGAGATATAAAAACTGTGGGTTTTAAATCTCTTCCCTACCTAAACTGCTCACTTCTCTCTGCTGTGGTTTTTTAGTTTGGGTAGGTACCTTTACATTCTGCATTTAATTTGCTTTATCTGTCAAGTGAAGGTGACATCATTCTCCAAACCCGAACGTGCAGTCAGAAGACTGATCAAGATACCTGCTTTGCAAGTAAACAATCTAGATATTTCCAGATCCAAAAAAAAGCAGGCAGGAAGCAGCCAAGGGAAGAGCTTAAAGTCTAGGGAATCAAAGAACAGCAAACAAAGTTGAAGCCAGTTCTCACCGAGAGGATCTTGTCACCCTCCTGGAGCCGCCCATCCTGGGCCGCAGCCCCATTCTCTTTGATGCTGCTGACGTAGATGCCACTGTCATTGGAGACATACTGCTGATCTGTCCCACCGACGATGTTGAAGCCCAGCCCTGAGAAAATCATAAAAGAGTAAAGGAGATGGGGGCAAAGAAAGAAAGATGTTAGAGAAGTACAGAAGAGAAAAGGTGAGGAGAGGAAAGGAGAAGGGAAGGGAGGGAAACAGGCAGAGACCCTTTTGGGGAGAAGTGGCTAATGAGTCAGACTTCAAGGTAGCAAGTCAACTTTAAGAGCAAGGTAGTAAATAATATCTCCCACAAGAGTCAAAGTTACCCAGAGTTCCCCACTCAGATTAGGTAAGACTAAAAATAGAAACACAGTGATCAAGATGACTTGTTGACTATATAAAGATCTATACACAACTTAGATAGAATTATGGTGATTCTTGCAAGATTGAACTGCTTCTATTCATATTTAATTTTGATGCCACTTTAGCATTCAGAGAACCCAATTCCTGATATTTCTGGTATTAATGAAACAGGATTAGCTGTGTTCACGAGAAGAAACTATGCATTTAATCAATTATCAAATTAATTGTTCCTAATTTAGCAGGGATTTTTTGTTTCTATTTTCTGTTGGAGAGGGGGACAGTAGTATAGAGAAAAGCCACAAAACACTTATAAAGGAAAAAGTATTAGAATTACAGCAGAGTTTTCATCTCAAACCTTAAAAGCCAGGACAGCATGAAGTGCTGCAAGCCAAGAAAATAACTTCCAGCACAGACTGATATATCCTACAAAACTATCTTTCAGAATTAATAGAAAAACAAGGTATTTCTATGATAAAGAGAACATTAAAAAAGTAATGACTACAAAACCAGGACTCCATGAATTCTCAAGGATATCTGTAAAAGTGACACGAAAGCCAACAATGCCAAAAAATCTAATAGAATGAACATACCAGGCAGGGTGAGCAGTTAAGCAAAAGGGGAAAAAAGGAAGCAGCAAGAGGAAAATAATGCAATTAGAGAAGTAAGTCTATACCCTTCAGTAGTAACTAAAAATGTGAATGGTCTCTATTCTCCAATAATAAAACACAGATTGGCAGAATAAATCAAATGATATGTTGTATTCAAGAAACATGATATGATATGTTGTATATAAGAAACATATGAACCAAAAAGAAATTCATAGACTTAAAATCAAAAGATGGAGCTGGGAGTGGTGGCACACACCTGTAATCCCAGCACTCAGGAGGCTGAGGCAGGAAGATTACTAGGAGTTCAAGGCTAGCCTGGGCTACAAAATAAATTCAAGACCAGTCTAAACTATATAGTGAGACTCTACCTTAAAATCAATCAGTCAATCAGTCAAAGATCTGCATATCAGGAATCTGAAAACAAGAACAAGCAGCTATTCTATTTTTAGCCAAATGATCAGAAGAGGCAAATAAGGTCACTACATATTAAGGGAACAATTCAACTAGAAGGGATACCAATGATAAATATAAAAGCACTGAACACCAGTACAACCAACTCCATAAAACAAACACTACTAGACATAAAAGATTAGATAAACATTAACACAATTATACTAGGGCACCACAATACTCCACTGCCACAGTAGATCAATTAGACAAAAAAAAAAAAAATCAACAAAGAAATGTCAGTTGAAACACAAATGAATATCTACATTCTGATTAATCCAACAGCAAAAGAATACAAATTTTTCTCTTATGGAAATTTCTCTAAAATAGACCACAGGCTAGCCAATAAATTATGAATTAGCAAATGCAGAAGAATCAAAATTATCCCATGCATACTATCAGATCATAGCACAATGAAACTTTAAATCAACAGCAAGAAAAAAATCACAGAAATTAAACAATACACTCTTGAATAATCAATGAGTCACAGAAGAAATTAGACAGTTCCTAGAAGGAAACAAAATGCCAGTACAATACAGTATACCAGAACCTACACGGTACAACAAAAGCAGGCCTAAGAGGGAAGTTCATAGCTGTGAATGCTGACATTAGAAAAACAGAGCAAGCCCAAATAACCTAATGAAACACCTCAAGATCACAGAAAAACAAGAACCATACTAATCCAAAGCTAGAACAAGGAAGAAAATTATAAAGATCAAAGCAGAAATTAATGAAACTGAGACTAAAAAAAGCAATGCAAAGCATCAATGAATTGAAGATCAAGTTCTTTGCAAGAATAAGAAAATAGACAAATCCTTACCCAATCTTAACAAAAAGACCAAACCAATGCAATTAGAAATAAAAAAGGTGAAATCACAACAGATACTCCCAAAATCCAAAATATTATTAGAAACAACTTCAGAAACCTGTACAACATGCCAATAAACTGAACAATTTGGAAATTAGTACAACTGTTGTGGAAGGAATTGGTAAGTGACAGAGAGAGAGAGAGAGAGAGAGAGACAACAGAATGGAAGTGAAATAAAAAAAGATTTATTTGTCAACAAAGGTTGATTCCACCTAATCACAGTGCCCAGATTGACCAAGTACTGGGCTATAACTCCTTCTTTAATAGGGTTTTTCAGCCTTAATCTCATTTAGGTGGGTTACATTTCATTTTCACAGTTCACATTGCCGATATACAAATCATGGTGGTGAGACAGTTGAATTTCAACCCAGATGTAGCACTCCTTTGTTGTGGGAGTTTACCTTTAAGATTTGAAGGGGGCGTGTATGGTCAGCAAAATTAACTGTGGTTCTTTACAATCATGTGGTTTACAAAACTTTTGAGCTAGACTAGATGTCTCCAGTGTCTTGATTCTCAACTAAAGGGATGGCAGAAGTCATTCTACACTGTGACATCTTGTAGGTTTTTTGCTAAAAAGTTTTCTCTATCACAACCATTATGGAAATCAGTATGGAGATTCCTCAAAAAATAAAACTAGAAATTCCATTTGACTCAGCCATTCCCTTCCTATGGATCTTCCTGAAAGAGTTACAGACATCATATCACAGTGATGCATGCATACCCATGTTCATAGCAGCATAACCAAATAGTGAAATCTTGGAAGTGACGTATGTGTCCATCAACAGATGAATGGATGAAAAAAGAAGTGATTCGTGTCTGTATTTGCAGTACTTGGGAGGCTGAGGCAAGAAGACTGCTGTTGAATTGTTCCCTTTATCAGTGTGTAGTGACATTCTTTGTCACAGTTTTGGTATGAGGTCCACTGTCTGCAAATAGGATAGGCTCTGGTTGCAAGGAGTATCGTTTTCTATCCTTTTGCTTTTGGTCACTGTGTTTCTTTATGAATGATGTGTGTCTACTATAGGCCAGATATGATTGGGTTTTGTTTTTTGATCCAGTCTGCCCGCCTGTGTCTTTCTATTAGGGAAGGTAAGACCACTGACATTGAGTGTTATTATTAAGAGGTATTTACTCAGTTGGATCATTTCATTATTTTTCAAGTGCTGAGTCCTTTATTTTTCCCTTTTATTTAACTGTACTTCCAGGTGGATGTATTCTTTCCTTTGGTCTTTTTGGTGATGTTGGCCTTCCTGTCTCTGAAGGAGAAATGTGGAGGGTCAAAAGGTATTGCCAGTGAGTTTACCTGTGAAGGCATAGAGAGAGCAGAGAGAAGAAGCTGCAGAGATTATCACAAAAAGGGGAAAGACATTGAGAGAAGGGGAGGGGAGGCAAGGGAAGGCAAGAGGAGGAGAGAGGGAGAGAAAGGGAAAGGACCCAAAGACTTCATATGATCTTTAATCACTCGGCAATTGAACTGCATGAGATGCAATTCAAAAGGGAAAATTTAAAACAAAATTATAATACAATCTTCAAAAGGATACACCAATCTTAGGAGACAGGTTCAAAATCACATCTCTGAGACAGACATTTAACTCTCTTAAGTAAGACTTCTCTTGGTATGTATGTCATTAATTTATTTCAGCCTTTTCTCAAGTTAGTCTTTCTACCTTTTTCAATTCATAAGAGAAAGCACTTTTTTACTCTTTAGATCATAGGGATACCAATTTAATAAATCTCCTGGACAGACAGCAATATAAATATAGTGGGGGGACTTCGAACCCCAAATTCACAAATAGATCAACCAGATGAAAATTTCAACAAAGAAATGTCAGAGTTGAACCACAACACTAAACAAATGAACTAAACAGATAACCTACAGAGTGCTTCAACCAACTCTAGAATACACATTTTTCTTAGCAGTGCACAGAACTTTCTCCAATAGACCAAATCTAGGTCATAAAGCATGCTTAAATGAATAGAATACAAGTGAAATAATCTCTTCCAAATTATCAATTATAGCAGGATGAAACAATAAATAAACATCAAAAGAAACCACAGAAACTAATTAAATACATGGAGATTAAATAATAATAATGAATAATCAATGGGTCACAAGAAGAAATCAGGGAAGAAATTTAAAAGTTTCTAGAACCAAATGACAATGGAAGCACAATATACTCAGATCTATGGGACACAATGAAAGCAGTCCTAAGACGTTTACAACCATGAATGCGCACATTAAATTAAAAAACAAAAAGAGCAACTCCAAATAACCTAATGATGATACATCAAGGAAACAAGAACAATTCAAATCCAAAATTTGTAAGAAATAAAATTATAAAGATCAGAGTGGAAAATATTGGAACTGAGTTTAAAACATTATGAAGGATAAAAGAATCAAGAAATAATTAAGATAGACAAACCCTTAGCCAAATTTACCAAAAGAAGTAAAGATCCATATCAACAAAATTAGAATGAAAAAGGCAAAATCACAGTGGACACTACCAAAATCTAGAGGATTACAGGAAACTATTTTGAAAACTTGTATTTCAATAAATCAGAGACTTTAGATATATATGAATTACCATAAATGATATAAGAAAATTAAAAAAAAAAAACCCAGAAGAGACCAACAGCAGGCAACGAAATAGAGGCAGGAAACAAACACCTATTAAGACCAGGACCAATGGGTTCACTGATGAATTTTACTAGAACTTCAGGAAAAAAATAATGCTAATACTCAAACTCTTCAATGAATTGAAAGAAAAGGAACACTGCCACACTCATTCCTTGAAGCTAGCATTACCCTGATATTAAACCAGTGAAAAATTCAACAAAAAAAAAGAAAATTTCAGACTATTTTCCTTAATGAACATAAATGCAAAAATTCTCAACAAGATGCTTGCAAGAAGAATGCAACAAATATTAAACTGATCATATATCATGACCAAGTCAGCTGCACCTGAGCTATGAAGGATGCTTCAACACACATAAATTAGTAAACTTAAGGGGTCAGGGATTGTGCTCAGTGGCACTGCACCTGCCTTGCAAGTGCAAGGTTGTCAGTTTGATCCCTGGTACAAAAAAAAAAAAGTAAACTTAATAAACAATGTATCAAAAAGATAAAAATTACTCAATCCTCTCAAAAGACATAGAAGATGTCAACATCCACTCATGATAAAAACCCTGATGAAAATAGGTAAAGAATGATCTTACCTCAAACTAATAAAACCATTTTACACACTACCACCATCATAGTAAATGGGAACAACTTACAGCATTCCTCCTAAAATCAAGAACAAACAAAGGTGTCCATTCTGACCACTTATGTTCAATATAATACTCAAAATTTTAGTCAGAGTTTTCAGGGAAGGAAAAATAAAAGGAATACAAATAGGAAAGGAAAAAAGTGAAACTATCCTTATTTGCAGATGACATGATCCTTTACACAGAAACACTCCAATAGAAGAAGGATGGAGGGATTGAAGGGAAGGCAGGATGATGGGGAAAAAATAAGAACCAAGATATGTCATGTAAAGGTACAAGGTCCCAATGATGAATGTAACTGTACCTTAACTGTACCAATAAACTTAATGAGAAAAAAAACTAATAAATTCAGTAAAGGGGATAATACAAGATCAATAGCGTTCTTATACATCAACAATGAATCAACTGAGAAAACCAGGAAAACAATTCCTTTTATAGTAGCATTAAAAAATTAAATACATATCTAGGAATTAACCTAAGCAAGGAAGTGAAAGACCTCTACAATGAAAGCTATACTGCTTTGAAAACAAGAGATTGAAGAGATCATTAGAAAACAGAAAGAGACTTCCAGTTCCTAGATAGGCAGAATAGGGCTGGGGATTTAGCTCAGTGGCTCCATCGCCTGTCTCTAGTGCAAGGTACTGAGTTTGACCTCCAGCACCAATAAATAAATAAATAAATAAATAAAGCACCTAAATAGGCAGAATATTATCAAAATGGCCACATCACCAAAAATAATATATAGATATAGTGCAATTTCTATCAAAATACCAAAAGCATTCTTCACAGAGATAGAAAAAACAATCCTAACACATATATGGAACCAGAAGGGACCTAGAATAGCCGAAGTGATCCCAAGCAAAAAGAAAAAAAGCAGGAGGCATTACAATTCTGGATTTCAAGTTATGCTATAAAGCTATAATAATAAAAACACCAAAGTGGGCTGAGGATTTAGTTCAGTGGTGCCACCACCTGCCTGGCAAGCGCAAGGTCCTGAGTTCAACCCCCCATCAAAAAAAACAAAAAACAAAAAACAACAACAACAAAAACAACAGCATAGTACAAGCACCAAAACAGTTATGTCGACCAATGAAATCAAATTAAGGATAAAGAATCAACCCCATGTATCTTCAGCCACCTGATTTTTTTTTACCTAGTACTGGGTATTGAACTCAGGACCTTGCACTAATAAGGCAGACTGTGCCACTGAGCTAAATCCCCAGCCCTAGCCATCTGATTTTTGACAAAGGGACCAAGAACATATACTGAAGAAAAGATAGCCTCTTTAACAAAAGGCTACAAGTGCAGAAGAATGAATCTAGACCATTATCTCTCATTCTACACTAAAATCAAATCAAAATGGATCAAATATTGCACATTAAAAAGGAAACAATTTGTTAATGGGGAGGGGAGGAGGGGGTGAAGGGAGGGCAGGGACAAGGGGAAAAAATGAGAAACCAAGACCTGTCATGTGAAGGTACAGGATCCCAGCAATGAATGTAACTGTACTGTAGACCTAGATTGTACCAATAAACTCAATACAAAATAAAAAAATAAAAAGGCAACAGAAAAAGCAACAGGATGAAGAGATAACCTACAGAATGGGAAAAAAAATTTTACCAGCTACACCTCAGGCAGAGGAATAATATCTAGACTGTACAAAGAACTAAAAATAAACAAAAGAACCAGTTTAAAAAATTGGGCAATTGAAAAGAACAGACATTTCTTAAAAGAAGAACTATAAATGGCCAGTAAGTACATGGAAAAAAAAACACTTATCTTCTTTGACCATCAGGGAAAAACAAATCAAAATAACACTGAGAGTCAGTCTTACTCCAGGAAAAATGGCTATCATCAAGGACTCAGAAAACAACAAATGCTGGTGAGCTTGTAGGGAAAAAGGAACTCTTAAATATTGATGTGGGGATGTAAACAAATACTATGGAAATCAGTATGGAGATTTCTCAAAAAACTAAAATTCCATTTGGCCTAGCTACACTCCTTCTGGGTATCCTCCTATAAGAGTTAAAGACATTATTTTACAGTGACACATGCATAATATGTTTATAGCAGCACAACTCACAACAGCTAAATCTTAGACGTGGTCTCTATGCCCACCAACAGGTGAGTGGATAGAGAAAATGTGGGATATATATTCAATGGAGTACTGCTAAGCTATAAAGAAGGATCAATTTGAACCATCTATAGGAAATGGTTATACCCTGAGATCATGGTGAAATAAAACAGTACAGAAGTGAAATCAGTATAGTAAGTGAAATAAATCAGGTATAGAATATTAAATGACATATGATTTATTTTATTTCTTCTTCTTTTTTTTGGTACCAGGGATTGAACTCAGGTCCTTGCACTTGCAAGGCAGGCCACCGAACCACTAAGCTAAATCCCCAGCCCTGATTTATTTTATTTGAAGAAAAAACAAATATTAGGAGATCTGAGGAAAGGGGAATGGCTAAGTGCAAGGAGAAGATGTAAAAATAAACAAATGTGATGTATACATGTAACGATTCCCCAGTGTAATTACCACATATTCACAAAATATACCAAAAATAAATAGAGAGACATCAGGAACAAGGACACATACTTTTATATTATATACAATATTGTACTGGAAGTTTTAGACACTAGAACACAAAAGGCAAAGAAATAAATGGGAACCAAATTGGCAAGGAAGATGTAAAACTCGCTCTTCATAGGTCACATGGTATTATACAAAAAGTACTTTTAAAAAAATCTCTAACAGTTAAACTGATTCAGAAAATTTGTAGATACAAAATCAATACAGAAAAATTAGTGATAATGCTACACACATTAGCAATGAACAATTAGAAAAAAAGCAAGCAATTCTACTTAACAGTAGCATGAAACAGAATAAAACAAGGATAAATTTATTCAAGATTTGCAGGCTGAAAAATATAAACAATGCTTAAAGACCCACATATGTAAGTGGAAAGTCACCTTACATAAGCATATTAGAAGACATACTATTATGATGGCAAGCCTACTCACAGCACTAATAGACTCAATATAATCTCCATCTAAATCCCAACATTTTTGCAGAACAGCTGATGTTCAAATTTATTTAGATTTGCAAGGATCCAGTGTAACCAAAACAATTAGAAAAAGAACAAAAAGGTTTGAAGACTCCTAGTCCTTATCTCAGAACTCACTGTAAAGCTACAGAAGTCAAAACATATGGTAGCAGCAGAAAGAAGTGCAAAAAGATGAACTGAAAAACTAGATAGGTACATGACACACACACACACATACACACAAACCATAAAGCTTATCTCAAACTATAAAAAAAATTAACTCAAAACAGATCACAAAATTAAACAAAATAAACTATAAAATTTCTATTAGAAAATATAGAATTAAGATTCCCAAATTATATTTATGCTTACCTGCTTTTGGACAAAGGTGCCAAGACATTTCAATATGAAAAAAATAATCTGTTTAACAAGTGGTTCTGGGATAACTAGCTATCCAAAAGATTCAACTAAATATCCAACAGGATATACAAAAGAATGCAGTGGGACTGCTCCCTCAACCACAGAAAAAAATGAACTGAAAACTGATCAGAGACTTAAATGTGGTGCTAAGGATATAAAACTCTAACACTTAGGTAAATAAACAAAGGTACATCATCCTGACCTTGGATCATTTCTAAGATATGACAAAAAAGGCATAGACAACAAAAGAAAAAATAGATAAATTGGGCTTCATCAAATCTAGAGCTTTCCTGCAGCTAAATACACGATGAAGAAACTGAAGATAACCCACAGAATGGCAGAAAATATTGGAAAAGTTGAAGTCTATAAGCATCTTATATCTGGAATATGTAAAAAACACGTACAACTCAACAACAAAAAGAAAACCCAATTAAAAATGGATAGACACTTCTTTAAAAAAACAAACTTAAAGGCCAGGGATTTAGTTCAGTGGTTCCACCACCTGCCTTGCCAGTGCAAGGACCTGAGTTGGATCCCCAATACCAAAAAATAAACAAACAAACAAAAACAACTTAAAAGGGCCATATAAGATAATGACATAATATTCAAAACTCGCAGTGATCAGAAAATTAAAATCGGAATGTAGTACCGTACTTCACACAACTACATTACACACACACACATCAGCAATAATAAGAAACTGGAACTCTTGTATGCTGTTTATGGAAATGTAAAATTATACCTTTGCTATAGAAACAGATGGGCAATTTCTAAATAAGTAAAGTAAGAATTAGCATACAATTTGGCAATTCCACCCAAAAGAATTGAAAATAAACAGGTGTTGAAACAAAAACTTATAGCAGACCTATTCATAACAGCCCAAATATTTGATGAACATGACAATTGTTTAGTAAAACATGGTATATTACTTACCCACAAAAGGGAAATGAGTATTGATAAGTGGTAGAGCATGGATGAAACTTAAAGAACATGCTAAGTAAAAAAACAAAACACAATTATATAGTATATGATTACAATTATGAAATATCCACACAAATCCTCTGAGACAGAAAGCAGATTAGTACTCAGAAAGCGATGAAAAGAAGGAAAATAAGAAGTGACAGCTTAATGGCCATAAAATTTCCTTTGAGGGGGTGAAAGTGCTGTGAGATTTTTGGTGATAGTTATCCAACACTGAAGGTAGTAAATATGATTGAATTGCAAACACTGTAATTTGGTAAATTTATACTGCATATTTAACCAGAATAAAAAAGTTTATATTAATAAACAAAAACAATGTTAAAAAGAAAAGAAATGATGAGTGTAACTAACTGGATTTAAACACCCATAAGTGCAGTATGCTACCTGCATGGAAGTACATAAAGACAGCAACTCCAGGTCTAGTTATTATCTTATAATTCTAAAACCAAAAGATGAAACTTTAAAATGAAACAGTTCTGCATCTGGGTAGGATGAAGCAATCAGTACTAAACTAAGTTCCATGCTGCAAATAAGCACAAAACTGACTATATATATATACATATACATACATATATATATATATATAAAAGACAATTGTTTTCAGCCAAAGACTACAATTCCTGAGAGAACTGAAAACTCATGGAAAAGTCCCATGGGATCGCATCTTGGTGTATGAGAATAATTTTCTCAGTCACTTTCAATGAAATGGAATACAAGCAGAGTATGACTCTTGCTAAGCTAAGGAGACAGATTATTTGGGGATAGCAAGAAAGAGCTATGTAAAGGCACCCCAAAAGGCCAGGGGCAGGTTCTTATAAGTCCTTGGCTTGGATGAGAACTGCACATACACAGATTAAGAAAGATGACCCAAGGTTCTCAGGGGTTGGGTTTGGACTGAAACAGATACCAGAGGATGAGCAGTGCTTGGAGAATTCTGGGTTTAGGTTCACCTTTAGTGAATAAGTTCTTAACAATAAAATAAGAAATAAGGCTGGAATAAATCCTACTCTAGATCTACCTTAAAATCTTAAGCTAAACTGACAATGGTTCTACAATATACTAATAAAATGTACAATATGCAATAAAATTGTTAGACACACAAAGCAAAAGGAAAGTTCAGATGAAGTCACAAAAAGAAGTTGATGTGGTTTTCTTAAACAGATAAATCAGTTATAAATACATTCAGAAAAACTAAAGAACTATTTTAAAATTACAGTAAAATATATTCTTATATTTCTGAGTGAACAGACAGTAAACAGAAAATAGAACCAAATTGAAATAATAGAACTGAAAAGTACAATAACTGAAATGAAAGTTATTAAATAGGCTTAATAGCAGATTGAAGAGTGTAAGAAAAATCAAAACACAAGATAGATCAGCAAAAAGAGTTCATATTCAGAAGACAAAGATAAAAGAACAAAGTCTCAGGAATGCTATACGATAACAAGACATATCTGAAAAATATGTGTGACAACCACAATGAACCAACATGGACAGGATGCTTCTAACTTTTACCACTCAAAAAGAAAATTTGATCAGAAAAGTGAAATAACTACTTTCAGGCAACAAGCATTGCAGGATCAAGATATCTGAAAGAAGAGAAATTATGTAGCTATATAATCACTCTAGTTTTCTAGGTGGAGGCAATTTCTGGAACATGGCCACAGAGAGTAAAACATAAGCAGAGACTGGAAGCCTCACTGAGTTGATGAATGGTGATAAAAATTTGGGAAAAGTAAAGTTTCTGAAAGTGGCAGGGGAGAGTTCTGCCAAGGATAAAGTTAGACTAGAAAAAAGAGCTCAAGATACTTTCACTGGTCCTTGGGAGTATTAGTCCATGCATATGTTAAGTAAACACCATAAAGCTAGATAAGCAACAACTGGGAATTTTGTGTTGTTCTTTTTGTTTTTACAGGAACACTAAAGCAACTCTTTACTGTAACAGGGCTTGTGCTGTAACACAGTGGAGTAAGTCTACAGGATGGAGCCCTTCCTACACTACAACCCAAGAAGTAGTTAGGAAATGAGGCTTATAAAGCAGTTGCAGGCCTTTTCAGTGGGGTGAATAATTTCTCAGAGCTCATCCAATGCAGGGAAACCAAGTTAGGACCAACCAGAATAGAAATCCTCAGTGTCCCACTTAGAAATGAGGGGGTGAATGGACGGCAGAGACAAGGGAAAAAATGAGAACCAAGACATGTCATGTAGATGTACAAATTCCCAACAATGAATGTAACTGTACTGTATCCCTAAAATGTACCAATAAACTCAATTAAAGCTGAAAAAAAAAAAAAAAAGAAATTCAGTTGAGACCCATTGAGATTGTATCTCATTTGTAAGACTGAACAATTCTTTAGGTGAACGCTTACTTTAGAACTACCCTAGAAAAGATTTAAAGTGAGCCTTAAAAGAGGTCAAACTGACTTGCAAATTCAGACACACAAAAATGTAAAACTAGATCCATACTTTAAATTAAAAATTACCAGCATTCTAAGCAAGAAAACATGTCCCATAATCAAAGGGAAAACCAGTCAAAAGAAACAGAACTAAAAATGACAGAAGATGAAAATGGCAGAAAAGGATATTTCTAATATGATTAAAGCTACACAGAATAAAGGAAAGATAAACATAATAAAAACATGAAAGTTTTTTTAATAGAACTTCTGGGTTAGAAAAAAAGAAAACCTGAAAGAAGAAAGACACTGGTTCTGATTAGCAGCACAAATGACATTACAGGAAGAAAGTTACTAAACATGAAGTCAGATTCAATCCAAAATGTAGCAGAAAGGAAAACCAGGGTTGGGTAAGAAGATGTGCAGTAATACAAAAACATGAGATAACAAGTGGTTTAACATATATATATAACTAGAGTTTCAGAAAGAGACAAAAAAGTTAAAACAAAAAGATCTGAACAATTAGTTCAAATGTGATGGAAACTGTAAACACAGAGATCCAAGAAGCTAAACAAACTGCGGGATACACACAAAAGAAAACAACAACAAAGCATGTTATAATCACATAGTTAAAACCCATGTATAAAAAGAAAAGTGTACAAAGAAAAGGGTCTATTATATACATAGGAGTAAAAGGGTCCACTATATTGAAAGGAGTAGAGATAAGAATAATACAGGGCCAGTGATTTAGCTCAGTGGCACCTTTCTTGCCTGGCAAGAACAAGGTCCTGAGTTCAATCCCTGGTTAAAAAAAACAAAGGAATAATACAACTCAAAAGCTATGCAAGACATGTCAGTGTAATTAGCATTTCTAAAATTCTGGGGAAAAAAAATAAATCAATCTAGAATTTTATACCCAGCGAAAGCAGGCTCCAAAAAATAAAGTAAAATAAATGTTTTTAAAAAAACAAAAGCTAAAATAATCCATTCCTAGCAAGGCTATCTTTTTTTTTTTTTTTTTTTTTTTTTGGTACCAGAGATCAAACTTGGGATCTTGCAAGTGCAAGGCTGGCGGCGGCACCTCTGAGCTAAATTCCCAGCCCTTAACAAGGCGATCTTAAGATGAATGTTTAAGGAAAAATTTCAGGAAAAAGGAAAATGATATTGAATGGAAACTTATGTGAAGGAATGAATATTGCCCCAATCATAAATACACAGGAAAATACAAGTTAAAAGACAAAGCTTTATTAAGCATACACTGTGCACAAAAAAGCTGGAGTAGGCCCACTAATATAATAAAAATTAAACTGAAAATAAATATTGCTGGGCCAGGGATTTAGCTTAGTGGTGCCACCACCTGCCTTGCAAGAGCAAGGTCCTGAGTTCAATCCCCGGTACCAATCAATCAATTAATCAATAAATATTGCTGACGGGTGTGGTGGTGCACACCTGTAATCCCAGCACTTGGGAGGCTGAGGTAGAGGATCCATGAGTTCAAGGCCAGCCTGGGTTACACAGTAAGTTGAGGGCCAGCCTAAACTACAAAGGAAGATCCTGCCTTAAAAAAATAATTAAAAAAGAAAAAGGAATATTGCAAGGTATAAAAAGGGGATATCTCATAATGAAAAGTCAATATATAAACACATTAAGACAGTAGAGATAAATTCACCCACAAGCAGAACTTTACTATCAATGAATTAAAAACTGAAATGGGAAAGACAAAAAAATGAAGATTTCAACTTTATTCTCAATAACTGACAAAACAGACAGAAAAATCTGTAAAAACACAGAACAACTGAACAATATTAAGACCCAATCTAATTTGCCCTTAGAGAATAACATTTCCAAAAACTATATAATAAATTCTTGCTCAGTACAAAGTTAATGTTAAAAACACTGACAACAGGCTAGACCATAAAGTAAATCTCAATAAATCTCAAGATGTGAATTAGAAATCAACAAAAATAAGATATCCAAATGTAAAATTCCTAAATACCTGAAATCACATAACTTATGAGATAAAGATGACATTGCAAGGAAAAATAGAAAATACCTTAGTTGAATTACAATAAAAACATTGTTATGGCTTATATCTAGATGCCCTCACTAAAAACTCATGCACTCATAGGTGGGAATCTTAGGAGGAGGCTGGACCAAGGGTGTGTGATTGCTAAATTAATCCACTGATTGGCTTGGCATAGGTCTGGGTGTGGATAATGGAAGGCCCACCCATGGTGTGAGTGGGGCAAGTAGTCTGGATAGACTATAAGGACAGAAAGAGGCTGCTGCTGCTGTTGCTTGCTGCTTCCCTACTTCATTGCTTTGCTGTCTTCTGCCTGCCATGAATTGCTTCTCCTCTCCAATGCCACTCTGCCATGCCAACCTGCCTTAAAACCAACCAATTATGGACTGAAACCTCTACACACTGTCAGCCAAAATACTTTTCCTCTTTTAACTTTGGGTGTTGGATATTTTGTCTCAGCAATGAGAAAAGTAACTCAGATAAAAACATTATGTAAAAACTGTGAGATGCAAATAAAACAGTATTTAGAAGGAAGTTTAAATCTTTAAATGCCCACAACATAAAACAAAATATAAGCTATAATATCAACAATTTAAATTTCTAAGTTAAGCTAGAAAAAACATAAATTAAACCTAAAGGAAATAAAAGGAAGAACAAAGTACAGTTAAAAGCACAACCAATAAAACAGAAAAAATACTAAGGCAGCAAAGTTAGTACTTTGAAAGGATTACTAAAGTTGATGAACTGCTTAAGAAAAAGATTAACGGTAAAGTGAATGTAAAATTACACTACTAGGAATACTAAATGGATTATCACAGTTCCTAAAGACATTGAAAAGATCAAAGAATATTATGGGGAACCATGGTATCTCAGAAAAAGCAGTTCTTTCTAAAAAACAAACATGTTAACAAAACTGACTCAAAAGTACAATTTCTGAATATTTCTACATAAGTAAAAATATCTCTAAGTATATTAAAGATACTGAATGCATAATCAAAAATTTGTCTTAAAAGACAATTTCAGGTCTAACACAATTTCATGAATGTAGCAAACATTAGGGAAGAACTAATCTTACAGAAAAATTTCCACAATACATTTCAATATTTCACAAAATGTTCCACAACTAATGTCAAAAGGACAAGATACTCTTGATACCAATATAATAATAATTAATTGCTAGGAATAAAAGGTCAGACAAATATTCCTCATAAACATAGACTCAAGAATCTTTAAGAAATTAGTAGCTAATTGAATACAGTAATATGTAAAAACATAAATGTGGAAGCTGAAGAATCTCGTTTTAAAACTGGTTAATCAAATGAACAAATTCATCAAACAATAAAATAAGGGAAACATCATACAATTACCTCAATATACACTGAAAATGTAGGCAGCAAAATTCAACATTTTCATGATAAAAATTCTCAGCAAACTAAGAATATAACAGAGCTTTTATCAATCTGCACAGGTTTTGAAACATACAAAAAGGGCCAGGGATTTAGCTCAGTGGCATTGCACCTGCCTCACAACAAGGTCCTGAGTTCAAACCCCAGTATCGGGTTAAAAAAAAAAGATGCCCACTCTCACCACTAGAACTTAGCACTGTGTTGAAGGTCTTACCATAATAAAGCGAGAAATAAAAAGAAGATAGATTAAAAGAAATAAAATTATCTCTGTTCACACCTTTGCATTAAACTACAACTTCAGCCTTTTTTTATTACATATTTTTTGATATAGGATTTTGTTAAGTCACTAATTTTCCCAGGCTGGGCTTGAACGTGCAATCTTCTGAATCAGCCTCCCAGAGTGCCCCCAGGCATGCGCTAACATGCCTGGTTACCAACACACATTTTTGCAGATGTTGACAAAAAACTGATTTGAAATGTACATCGAAAATCATAGTCATAAAATTCTATTCTAGAGAAGTAGAGACATTTTTGATAAAGAACAAAATTGGGAGACTCACATTATTTCAAGGCTTATCATACAGCAACATTTATCAATACAATATGGTATGCATGAAGATGTAACAGTGGATCCAAATAGAGATCAATACTGAGCCCACATATAGACAGCCAACTGATTTCTTAAAATATAGACATCAAGATGTTTTAATGAGGAAAGAATGTTTTCAACAAACAAGGGAGAGATAACTGGATTATCAGTATAAGATATAGATAAAAATGGACTTCACGGCTGCATTCAAACCATATGCAAAATTAATTTGAAATGAACCAGAGAAATAAAGATAAAAGCTAACCTATAAACTTTGTATTAGAACTAGGAATAGTGGCGCACTCCAATAACTGGCATTCTTGGAGGATGAGGCAGGAAGATTGAAAGTGTGAGCCTAACCTGGGTAATTTAGTGAGACCTTATCCTCCCACAAAAAATAGGGCTGGGGATGGTCCTCAGTACGAAGGTCCTGAGGTCCCAGTACTGTAAAACAAACAAAACAAAAAACTTCCTTTAGAAAATACAGGAGAAACATCTCCCTTGAGGAAATTTTCTTACACAAGATTGGGGGGGGGGATAATTCATATACTGTCCTTCATACAACTTAACACTCTCTACCCTTCAAAACACTTACCCTACCCCAATAATGGAAAGGCAAGCCAGACTAGAAAATATTTGCAATACATGTATATGAAAAGGGATATGTGTCCAGAACATAAGGAATTCTTATAATCCAGTAAGAAAACAATCTAATATAAATGGGCAAATAAATTAAATGAGTGCTTTAGAATACATATGAATGCTGCCTCGTAAGCGCAAGGACCTGAGTTCAATCCCTGGTACCAAAAAAAAAAAAAAAAAAAAAAAAAAAATGAATGTCCAATAAGTATATGAAAAAATGTTCATCAGTTAGTTATCAGGAAAATGTAAATAAAAACCACAGTTCCACTCCACAACTTTTATAATAATATTAACACCATTTTTTCAATAAAAAATTTAGAAAATTGACAAAATCAAATGTTGGCAAGGACGTGAAACAACCCAGACTGTCACACACTAATGTCACAAGTATAAAATAATACAAAAACAGTTTGGTGATTTCTTTTAAAGATAAACACAAACTTAACAATAAAACCAGTAATACTCCTATGTATTAGCTATTTAACTGTGATAAATTAAAACACAGGTCTGCATGAAGACTTGTATAGTATATGAATACTCACAGCAACTTTACTCATATAGCTAAAACCTAGAAACATCTTCTAATTCGTGAATGGATAATGAAACTGATACACATTTGTACCATGAAAAACTATTCACCTAGGAAAAAGGAAAAGCCTGGATGAGTGAAAGAAGCCTAAACGCATATTATAGGACTTCATTTTGTGAAGCTATAAAATAGTCAAAACCAACCCATTATAATAGAAACCAGATCTGTGACTGCCTGAGGCACATGATGTGAGATCTAACTTCAGGGACACAGTGAATTTTCGCAGGTGATGGGTTACAGTTATACATGATTATTTAATTTGTCAAACTGCTTGGAATTTTAAACTGGAAATGGATGTACTTCACTGAATGTGAATCATGCCTCAAAAAAGTTGATTTAAAAATCAACTTTGTAATTCTCAAGTGCAAAAAAACCTGCAAACATTCTAAGTACTGATTCGACTCCCATTTATTATCAATAATATGAATCCAATGTTACTACACCAATTATTTGGACCAATTATTTGGTAGCAGCCAAGAGAAAAAAATTGGGTACACTATCCTCTTTATAGAGGATCTTCTACCACTCCATATGCAAATTTGATAAAACGAATTGTTAAATTCTAAGCATATTTTCAAGATTAAACATTAACTTGAATGGTAGCTGAAAGTATATGTACTGCCTAAGCAAGCACAAATGGTAACTGAAAGTAAAATATAAAAATATTGAAATTTTAAAAAGGAAAATGCTGATTTTGATGATAAAGTTCAAGTTCAAAATCCCTACAATCTATCTTTAAAGCTATCGTTGGAAACTCTCTACTTTGCACTGTCCAATAAACAAAATATAATAATTGCTTTCTCTTTGCTTTTTATCCTACAAGCTGTTCTCATATCTCAATAACTTTGGATGTCTTCTTCCCTTTACCTGGAAACATATTTTATGGAAATTACATGCTTAAGTATCTCTTTACCCTATGGCAATATTAGTTCCTAGAAGACAAAGTAAAGCTTATATTCATTTTCATATTACCTGTGCCAATACAGTATCCACCACATGTACAGAACTCAACTGGTCTCAACTGATATTAATAGCATTGAAAGTAACAACTAGGTTAGTGATTTCTGGCATTTCTAGTTCCAGGGAAATGTACCAAGGTTAAAAATGTCTCTGGGAGCTTTTAGCAAGCTTTTTCACAAGCTAACAAAGAAGGCAATAAGAAAAGGAGTGAAAAAAACAGATGGAGGAGACCAATCTTCCTGAAATTTCCATACAAAAGGTTCCCTAATATTTTTCTGGGACTCAACTCTTGCCCTACTAACCTGTATTCCCCACACATTAGCAATAATGACAAGCACCACTGAAATACTTTAAGAGTTTACTTCGGGGTCAAGTGCTTAGAAGAGTAACTGGTACAGAATTAACACTATATATATATATATACACGTGTATATATATATATATAGTGTTAATTCTGTACCAGTTACTCTTCTAAGCACTTGACCCCGAAGTAAACTCTTAAAGTATTTCAGTGGTGCTTGTCATTATTGCTAATGTGTGGGGAATACAGGTTAGTAGGGCAAGAGTTGAGTCCCAGAAAAATATTAGGGAACCTTTTGTATGGAAATTTCAGGAAGATTGGTCTCCTCCATCTGTTTTTTTCACTCCTTTTCTTATTGCCTTCTTTGTTAGCTTGTGAAAAAGCTTGCTAAAAGCTCCCAGAGACATTTTTAACCTTGGTACATTTCCCTGGAACTAGAAAAATATATATATGTATATATGTGTGTGTGTACATATATATGTATATAAAACAAAAGCATTTAACCCTTGCAACTCTGAATACATTCCAATGATATTTTCATTTTATAGGTGAGGAAAATGAGGCATACAAAAGTGAGGTGATTTGCAGACAGTCACTTTAACTATCACATGTGCTAGAATTAGAATCTGAAATCGGGTGTTGTGGCTTTCAAACACTATGCTTTGTTGCTTGCTGTACCTTATACTATATTGTCTCAGAGTAGTGGCTCAATAAATATATGGGGATTGAAAAAAATGAATGAGTGATTCAAATGAGCAACTCAGGAAGTAAAATGATCAGGCATCTTTCTATTTCAAACTATTCTATGGAGAAATACTCTGGTCCCAAGATAAAATATGTCTCTTCATTTGCTCTCTCCTAGAAGTAACTAATACATGCATCAGCAAACAAATAGAGAAAATCTTTGACCTCAAAAGAACAGAAAAGCAATGCAATAACAAAAGTGTATGGTGCCCAGAGTCAGTTCCTTCTCATCCTGGTGCTCCATCTGACAGAGATAAGAGTATGATCTACCAAAGATGTTTCAGGCAGTATCTGCCAGGACATACAATGAAATTTTTTGTTGCTCCTAAAGCTTCTCTTTTAAATATCTAGATGGCATCCTGATTTTTTTTTTAGAATAAGTTGTTGCTCAGACACCAAGTGTGTGTGTGTGTGTGTGTGTGTGTGTGTGTGTATGCCTGTTCTCTCCTACATTCAACCTCCATTGGCTCCCTTATTTCCCACAATGGAATGATTCAATGTCTTCACTTTTGTCCCATATTACAGTACAAATTCATTTGCCTCAATTGCATGCTTTTCAACTTTCTCATACTCTACACTGTTTCATTTTCTTTTGTTCTGTTTTTTTGGGGTTTTTTTGCCCAACATCTGGTAAACTGTACATTATAGCAGGTAAGAATGTACCAGTGTTGCACAAGAAGAAAATGACACTATCTAATTTCCTTCAAACACTTCCTAAAGGCATCTGATAGTTTCTTGGGTTTTTGATCTGCAATGGTCCACTAAATCTGGACCTATTCTACAGGAATAGAACTGTCTTATGGAAGTCCATGGCTCTTGAGGGTACATAACATGTACCCATTATAATTACCACCTGCTCTGGTTTTGATGTCTACTAAAGGTCCATGTGTTGAAGACTCGCTCAATTTTGAGAGGCAGGACCTTGTTGGAGAAAGTTCAGAGACACTGGGACCCTAGCCCCTCCTCTTTCTTTTTGCTACTCTGTAACCATGATGTAAGCAGTTTCTGCCACATGCACCCACCAGAGTGTACTGCCTTGTTATAGCCCCAAAAGTCACAAAGCCAACCAACAATGGAGTAAATCTTCTGAAATAAGTTATCCCGGGTATTTTGTCACAGTGACAAAAAGCTAACACATCTGAAAAAGAGCAATCATCTGTTCTTTATTTTAGTAGCCACAATTTCTAACTATAGTGTGGACACATAATAAACACTCAATGAGTTTTAAAAAGCAGTTTCATTTTATTTTTAAAGCTTCTAAAGTCAATAATTCTGATTTTACCATTTGGGTATAGTTCAGATACCTTTTCTTAATAAGTGATTTACTTTTATTGAAATATCATTGGCCACTTTTTCTGCCTCCCACAAAATGTTTCTATAGCTGAGTGTTAACTTGCTTCTCTATTCCCCTGCATATTTCAAAGACTGTTTTGAAAAGACCTTTTGAAAAGACCTTTAGACTAATCCTTGAAACAATCTTTAGAGACTTGTACCATATATTCTCTTTCCATAGGATATTCCATCTATTCCTTCTCTTTGTTTATGGTGCCTTACCTAGTTTCTGAGCTGTTCATAATAACACATTATGCCCTAGCTCAGCCTCTTTTTCTCAAATTGCATCTAGTGGAAAATCCTGTTTATGACATTTTTTTTTTTTTTTTTTTT
>NW_022900933.1:13342559-13349569 GCF_012274545.1 Fukomys damarensis
TTTTTTTTTTTTTTTTTTTTCATGTACAGGGGATCAACTCTGAATCTTGCACTTGCGAGGCAGGCAGTGGAACCACAGAAATCCCCGGCCCTTAGGACTTTTCGAAAGTAAAAACAAGCTATGTTACTGGCTCTTTAGAAACATTCTGTTATATTACTCTGACATATAAACATTTGGTCATTTCATTTACTATTTGTGTCATGTTAGTCAAAGCATTAGGAAAACAAGAAATAAACTACATAAGTCTTTAAATCAAAACACATCTCAGTAAAAAATAACAAAACAAAACAGTGAAGTTGAGAAAGGAGACACAACTGATAATTTATTTTTTTAATTAAGTTAGCTGTAATGTTTCAGGATTTTTAAAATCACACAGACCTGGATACGATTCTTAAACCTGCTCCATAGGCACTGTGTGACTTAAGTCATCCAGACCAAGCTTCTCCATACACAGTTAAAGAAATAAGCATAATATATGCTGAGCTTTTTTTTCCTGCCTCTTTAGACATTCACCTATCATAATTTTCCCATCTTATTTTTTTCTCTTGAGTAAGACACAGTAGGTTCATTTGCCTTGCAAAATGGACCTAAACACTAAAATTATGGAAGACTATTGCTTCTGACAGAACACTGGTACAGTAGGGCAAAAGAACAAATATTCTTACCTGACTATCTCATGCCTCTGAGGAGAAAGATGTTGGGGGGGGGGATAATGTCGCCTACAAACAGAAATGCATAACTGGAATTACAGGCTTTTCATATTTCTTCTACAGAAACAAATATCTCCATGAGACTACCATTATGCAGAGGTTTCTAGTGATAATTACTGACTTCTTTCCCTCACAATTCCTTGATGACACTATGAAGAAAAGCTGAATAAGACTGAGAACAAGCTCCAGAAAGTGACAAACAGGAAGTAGCAACATTTCCTTGTGAACTAAACCAACCCAACTTTAAATGACTGTTTTTATCCAAATTCAATCCTATATTTATGGTCTTATTCTCCCAGAAAATTATATTGATTTATATGACTAAGACCAAAAATGCTTAGGAAAATTCAAGAAGCCATTCAGTGGATTGAATCATTCTGAATAGATATATAATACAGAAATTAAATCACTTTTGGGTAAAATATATCAACTATAAATAATTAACCATTTTATTTAGTCCCTTGAAGCATGCCCTAACTTCAATATTTCAAGCAAACATACAGCACTAAGAACTTCAGGTCTGCAACATCAACAGGTTCAGAAATTTTGGTAAATGATGAGCTGAATATTAGAGAACCCTTAAGCAAATATCAGAAAATGAAGTGATATTATACATTTTTTAAATATTTAGTTCACAGGTATAGGCAAGGACTTTCTAAACAGAAACCAGGTGGCACAGGAAATAGCACCAAGAATAAGTAAATGGGATAGTATCAAATTAAAAAGCAAAAGAAACAACCAACAGAGTGAAAAGAAAAATATATAGAGAATGGGAAATATTTTTGCTAGCTATTCCTCTGATAGAGGACTAATATTTGGAATATATATATAAGAACTCAAAAAATTAGACCCAGTCTGGGGATTTAGTTCAGTGGTTCCGCTGCCTGCCTCATAAGTGCAAGGTCCCAAGTTCAAGCCCTGGTACCAAAAAAAAAAAAAAAAAAAAACCCCTCAAAAAAAAAAACTAAAAAAAAAAAAAAAAAAAAAAAAAAAAAGACCCCTCAAAATAAAAGACTCAATCATAAATGGGCAAGTAAAATGAACAGACATCTCATAAAAGTAGTAAAAACAGCCAATAAATACATGAAGAAATAAATGTTCAACACTACTGAGAAAAGCAAATTAAAACAATAGTGAGACTTTATCCCAGAAAGAATGGCCATCATCCAAAATTCAAATAACAAATGCTGCCAAGTTTATAGAGAAAAGGAATCCTTCTACATTGTTGGTGGGACTGTAAACTAGTACAACAATTATGCAAATCAGTATAGAAATTCCTCAAAAAACTAAAACTAGAAATTCCACTTGACTCAGCTATTTTCTTTCTTGGTATTTTCCCAAAAGAGTTAGACATAGTATTACACTGATATATGCATACCCATTTTACTGCAGCATAACCAAAAAGCAAAATCTGTAAGTGACCACCTTCAACAGATGAATGGATAAGACAGAGGTTGTTCATGTCTGTATTCCCAGCACTTGGGAGGCTGAGGCAGTAAGCAAGTAAGTTGCTGCAACTTTGAGGCCACTTTTGTCTACATAGTAAATCCAAGGCCAGCCTGAACTGCATAGTGAGACTGTCTCAAAAAGCTACACAAAACTAAAGAAAGTAAGATGTTTATAAATAATACTATTTTTCTATAAAGAATAAAACATAACTATAGGAAAATGGATGCAATTTGAGGCTATAATGTAAAGTAAAATAAATCAGACATACAAGCTTAAATATCACGTGCATGGTTTCTCATATAAGAAACTCAAACTATAAATGAGCAAAATAAAGGAGATAATAGGAAGTAATTAGATAGATCTTATTCAAATGAGAAAGGGATTAAGAGATGGAGGGAGGAAGAGGAGAAAGGGAAAAAGGGTGAAACAAGGAATTAAGATATTTTTTATTTTGGGGTGCTGGGGACTAAACCCAGGACCTCACATATGTTAGGCAAGTGCTATACCACTGAGCTAGACTCCCAATCCAAGAAGTGAAGATGTGTTTTATATATGTGTGTGTGTGTGTGTGTGTGTGTGTATGTAACAACGCTTCAGAAGGAATGTAAACATTCTGTACTGCACATGTGTACTAATAAAAAATTAAATTAAAATATTTAATGCCTAGAACAAGAAAGGTAATATCAAGGTTCTATGTTGCTCTAGTCAGGAGATACTGTAAATAGTGTGGATGCTGCAGCAAAGGGACCACATCAAAGTACATTAAACTCTTACTAAAGCAGGATGTGGTGATGCATGCCTGTGATCCCAGCAATAGGGAGGCTGAGGCAGGAAGATCACCACAAGTTCAAGGCCAGCCTGTGCTAGCCAGTATGAGGGCAGCCTGAACCACATGGCAAGACCCTGTCTCAAAACAAAAACAAAACAAAACAGAAAAACTCTTACCAAGTATGAGGCAAGAACCAGGCCACAACCAACCTGCTGCCTCAGTCTCCCAGTGCATTGAGGTTACTGGTTTGTGCCACTGTATGCAGCTTGAAGCCACGTTTGTAAATATTATTTTGGTGATTCAGCTATTGCAAACTCTCAGATGAGAAAAGGCAATGGACTGTTCTAGGCAGTAGCAATAGAAACAGAAATGAATGAAAAGCTTTCGGAACAATTTAGAGATACAGCTTATAGTATTTGATGATTTATTAGAGATCCTAGGAAGATTGCATCTATGGCAGGACTTACTGTATCAGTCTAGCCATTCATACATTAACAGTAACAAGAGTAGCAAGCATACACTGAGAGATTAAACCATTTCAGTTTCACAACAGCATGAAATGTATTTCACGAGTACTCCCATTTTACAGATGAGAAACTAAGGTTGGTATCAGTTAATCAATTAATACACACACACATCGAACTAGTAAGAGGTTAGACATAAGATTTGACAATAAGTATCCTAAAACAAAAAGTCTTAACTAAACAGCTGTAAAGAAAAGGCAACAAAGTCCAAGGAAGGCAGTATGTAGTAATGTCCTGAGCCCAGTCTAGTGAAGGGTATCAGAAGGGAGGAAGACAGCTCAGGTAAGGATTTGGCAGTGTCTGAATAACGAGATGTTTTCAAAAAATAAAAATTACCGTTGAATCCAACCCTTAAAGATGGAACCTACAAGTATGCTTTTTAATTTTTTAATCAAAAAGGAAAATCAAAACATCCTTAATAATTTTGCCGCAATACTAAGTTTGGAAGCTTCGGCATTAGATCTCTGAGGTCTTTCCTGCTCTAATACTGTAGTTGACACTATAAATGAATTTCCCAGAAATCAAAGAGAGAGGGAGGGATCCTTGATCCAGGAAAATAGCTATGTATTCACAGTCCACATCGTTTATGGTCTCATTTTTACTAAACGTTTCATCATACGAACAGGGATAGAGCAGCCAACGGGGGAAGGGATGTGGCAACCACGATATGCTGGGTCACAAGTAGGCCTTTTCCTGTTCTTTTCTAGTACCATTATAAGAAGGAAAATGTCCTGACTATAAATAAGGGTGAGGATCCGACTGGGTTATCAAGCGGAGTCCCGTTACCTGGCCAACGATGGATCCCAACATATTCTTTCTACGTGCCATAAAGCGCTACAGGAAACCTCTAGATCGTGACCTTCCTGCTCTGAGGCCAGGTAAATCCAGCCCAGAAAAAATACTGTCAGCTCTGCAATTACACAAAATCCCCTAATCCTACCTGAGGGTCCTCTAGTAAGATTAATCTCTTCTTCAGTGATCAAATAATCCACTCTTCCGTTCATGTTTTACTGCTCGCCTGGCTTCTTCGGGTGGCCCGGGTCTCTGCCCAGGTGAAGGTGAATCAACCCCGGAGCCACAACCTAATAATCACAGCCCTTTCAGCTTCCGCAGCTCGCGGACCGGAAAAGGAAGCCGCAGGCGACTGGCGCGCCGGGAATTCTGGGAGTTGGCGATGGAAGGTTGGCGTTCCCGGCCGCGCACTCTGGAGCGCCTTTCAAAGTGAGCCTAGAAGTAGTTACAGCGGACCTGTTTTACTACTGAAAACAGTTGGGAAGGTGGCAGCGGAGGGACGCTAGTAAAGATTAGAGACATTAAGTAATTTGATATTGACGAGCAATTTTTAAAAAAATCTCCACTTAACCCAGAAAATCTCCACACATACGGAAACAGAAGGAGGAAAACAAAACTCGGTTTTGTTATTATATCAGCGTCAAAACAGACTGGGACTAGCGTCACAGCAATCTGATAAGATTACAAAGTCAAACTGAAATCACACCCTTAAGCCAGACAGTTGCTATCCATTTTATGTATATTATCACGTAGGAGGACTTCACAGCACTATTTACTATTACTCCGGATTTGGTAGTTGACCCCTGGGGTCGCCATTAGTGTTAGTTAATTTATTCAAAGCCAAAACAAAACTTCTGTCTTTCTGGCAAGCCGGTTCTTACAGCTTGGATCAGGGCACTTAGAATAACTCCTTTGGTGTCAGAAAATAAAAGCACTGTCTTTGTTGATACTGACATTTCAAAGCTTTTTTCTAGGACTTTAAGAAAAGGATTCTTGAGCTGGGCTTGGTGGTGCATGCCATCTCAGCACTTGGAAGGCTGAGGCAGGAAGATCATCTCGAGTTCAAGGCTAGCCTGGGCTGCGAAACCCTGTCTCAAAAAACAAAACAAAAACAAACAAACAAACAAAAAAATATATATATAATCTATCTCTATATATATTGGCTCGTATCTGACAGATTTATTTAACTGTTAAAAGTCTACATTCCTGGTTTATATCTGACAAGAGGCTTATTTGACTTTAAAAAAAGATACATACGGAGATAAGGATTATAATTACAAGTTTGGTCAAGAAAATCCTCTGAGAAAAGGGAAAAGTCTCTTTTGACAAAAGGGAAGATTCCATTTTTTTTCTTTCTTTTTTTTTTTTTAACCCGTCAATAAGAATAGTGCTTGACCTACCATGACTTTAACGCAGGTGCCTTGACTTTGGGATAGGACGTGTCATTTCAGACAGCTTTGTATATATTTTTTTCCCAGTACCTGGGATCAAATCATTTTAGAAAGCTTTGAAGGAAACTTTGAGAACAAAAACACAAAAAGGTGAACCACATGTGTGAGATGACACAGGGATTAGGCGGGATATTAAAGGATTAAAAAGTACAGGCCTTCTGTAATGGCGACAATATATAGTCATTCAAATTTAAAAACAAAACTAGCGCCTACTGTGTTTGCCAAACAAAACAAGACAGGCAAATTCCACAGGAAATCCTCTTATTTGCTCACCCTGAGAGAAATCAGCATGGAATAATGATGAACACAGGAGATGAATCTAACAAATTTTAGTTACATCTCTTTCCAGTTGTCTGATTTTGAACAAGTAGCATAACATCTCCAAACTGCTTCCCCATTGACGAATCTAACATTTTAGTTACATCTCTTTCCAGTTGTCTCAGATTGAACAAGTAGCATAACATCTCCAAAGTGCTTCCCCATTGTAGAAAAAGAAGTGTTAATAGCTCATTAGAGGTGTTCAAATGATTCGATGAAGTATAATGATAAGAATTACATTTCTCTGTAGAACTCAGTCAGATTCATGTTACCCTAACTTCTGACCCTCCTCCATATAAATTGGTTAGATGAGTAAATAAAATTATCTTTATTTAAAAAGACAGAAAAAGTGAAAAAAGATAAGTGGCACTGGAATGCCAAGAGAAAAGAAATCAAATAGAAATGAAAAACATTAAGCAATTTGGAATTGAAAACACGGATTCTTGTAGATCACTGGGATGAAAGTCACTACTTTGTACCTTGGAAGATCATCTTCTTGATCTGAGCACACAGTTTCAAAGGACACACATCAGGCAGTGAAAGAAAAAGGAATCATTTAAGTAAGTCTAGAGATGCCATCAATATGTCAAGTGACAGGTCAAGCAAATGGCCTTTATTCCCTAATAGAGGTATCATTTTTAAGACTGAGGATGCTTAACATATAAGAAGGCAGAAAACAGGAAATAGGAGTTTACACTCAGGGAAAACAATTGAAAAAAATATGAAATCAGAATAGTGATGGGGATATTTAGGGAATAGAGAAATGAGCATAGAATCCACAAGGTGATGATACTGATCAAATAGGATAGAGATAGATTTTGAAAGAAGGATAGTACAGATATAAGCACTTAATTTTTTAGGAAAACAATAATATGAAATCAGAATAGTGATGGGGATATTTAGGGAATAGAGAAATGAGCATAGAATCCACAAGGTGATGATACTGATCAAATAGGATAGAGATAGATTTTGAAAGAAGGATAGTACAGAGTACAGA
>NW_022900933.1:13351501-13378943 GCF_012274545.1 Fukomys damarensis
TAATATGCTGGTCCTCACCTATCTTCATGGAGCATCAGATTTGTGTATCCCAGTTGCCTACATGACATCTCAAAATTTGGTTGCCTAATAGGCACCTAAAATTACCATGATGAAGACAGAATTGTTAGTCCCTGTACCCTTAAACTGATAACTCTTCACCCTTCCTGGAATAATTTGAATAAAAATCATAATCATTCTTGATTCCATTCTTCTTGTCATACCTACATACAACCCATGAGAAAGTCAACTCCATACAAAATGTAGTCTATATCTGACCATCTCTGCTACTCTCGTCTTGTTACACACCACCAGTGTTTATTGCTTGTATTTCTGCTGTTTATCCTATTAGTTTGGCCTGCTGTTCAATCTCCATCCCTTATCCATTCTTTCTGCAACTGGAGTGATCTTACAAAAATGTAAATCAGATCATGTCATGCCTTTGCTTAAAATCCTTCATCAGTTTCATCTTACTTAGCACAGAAGTCAGTATCCTTAATATTGCCCCATATGACCAAGGGTCTTCCTAGCTCTCTAACTTTTCTACAGCCACAGCTCCTTCCCCTTCCTGGTTACACTGCATCTACATTGGGCTTTTTTTCTTATACAAGCAAGTTTGGTTTTGCTCTAGATACTTGCATTTGCTATGTCATCTGCCACTCGTTGTGTACTTTTTCTTCACTAGTACCTGGAAGAGTTACCAGCACATAGTGGTCATCATTGTATGAATGGATTTCAGGGATGATAAAACTTAAATTCAGTTTCTTGCTAAAGGTCACAATGCTATTGTCATTTGCTGTCTCATCATTCATTACTCTCACTAGTATTCTTCTCCTCCCTGTGTTCTTCTCAGCTGTTCTTATTCATATTGCTAGTACACTCAAAATGAACCCAAAATAGTTGGCTTCCACAGACAGCCTCATTTTCTTCAGAACTCAAAAGAAAGTTAAAAAAAAAAAAAGCTTAATGATTTTATATTATGGCAGATCAGCAACAAAAATAAACCACGGCTTAGAAGATATCAAATAAATGTGTGCCAAAACAAAAATCACAGGTCTAGTTATTCTACCATGCTGATATTTTTTAAACTGTTTACAAAAATTATGCCATGACAAATACTTTATTTTTTTTCTCATTTAGTTTGTTGGTACAATTTAGGTACACAGTACAGTTACATTCATCACTGGGATCTTGTGCCTTTACATGACAGGTCTTGGTTCTCTTTTTTTTCCCTGTCCCTGCCCTCCCTTCACCCCCTCCTCCCTTCCCTGTATACAAATACTTTATTTCCATCTTTTCATTTTCTCATGTTTTTTTTTTCCTTTTCCCTTATTACCTTTCCCCTACCCTTCCCACTTCCCCTACACCTTTAGCCCCTTTCTTCCTATTTCATATTGTCAATTATATCATTAGGATCTTATGTACTATTATAGTTTTTCACACCAGAGAAACTATTCAGTATTTACACATGTGTGACTTATTTATTTCACTTATGAGTATATCCTCAATATGTATCCATTTTCCTATGAATGATGCTAATTTCTCATTCTTTATGGCTGAGTAGTATTCCATTTTATAGAAAAACCACATCTTCTTTATCCAGTCTCCAACTGATGGGCAAATGGGCTGTTTCCAAGTTTTAGCTGTTACAAACTGTGCCACTATAAACATGTGTGCATGTATCACTGTGATATGAGTCTTTTAATTCCTTTGGAAAGATACCTAGCAGAGGGATGGCTGGGTCAAATGGAACCTCTAGTCCCAGCTCTTTGAGGTATCTCCATATTGATTTCCATAGTGGTTGCACCAGTCTGCACTCCCACCAACAATGGAGAAGGGTTCCTTTCTCCCCACAACCCCGCCAATATTTGTTATTGGTTGATTTCTTGATAGCTGCCATTCTTTGTGGGGTGAGGTGGAGTGTCATTGTTGTTTTCATCTGCATCTCTCAAATGACCAGTGATGTGGAACATTTTTTCATATATTTACTTGCTGCTTTTACTTCTTTGTCTGAAAAATGTCTGTTCATTTCAGATGCCCATTTTTGAATCGGGTCTTTATATTTGGGGGGACTGATTGTTGTGAGTTCTTTATATATTCTAGATAAGAGTCCTTTGAGGAGCAACTGGTAAATTTTTTTTTCCAACATTGTAGGTTGTCTTTTAGTTCTGTGGATGGTTTCTTTTGCAGTACAGAAGCTTTTTAATAAGATGAGATTCCAGTTGTTGACTCTTTCTGCTAGTTCCCATGCTACTGAGGATTTGTTCATAAAGTCTTTTCCTATGCCAATGTCTTCAAGAGTTCTGCCTAACTTATCTTCCAGCAAATTTAGTGACTCTTTTTTAATATTTAGATCTTTAATCCACTTGGATTGTAGTTTAGTGTATGGTGAAAGATAAGGGTCTAGTTTTAATCTTTGGCAGGTTGGAATCCACTCTTTCCAACACCATTTATTAAAGAGGCTATCTTGCCTCCAGTGAGGATGGTTGGCTCCTTTCATGACAAATACTTTGGATTTCTATAATTAAGAGAGTAAGTAGCTCAGTATGGACAAATAGTTGTATATATTCATGTGCTACAGCTAATATTAGATATAAGCTGATGGCTTCAAACATGAGCTTTTAAAACAAGAATATACAACCTAATGAATAATTATTCTCAGAAGTCCCCACAATTTCAAGGAAACTGCAAATATCCTCCTTAATTGATTTTTGGTTTTTGTTGTTGGTTTTTTGTTTTGTTTTTGTTTTGTTTTGGGTATCAGGTATCAAACTCAGGATCTTGCTCTTGCAAGGCAAGTTCAGTGTCACTGAGCCAAGTCCCCATCCTGCCCCCTCACCCTGTTTTTTTGGTGGGAGGTTTGCAAGTATCCAATCTGAGAGCATTATTCAGTTCTCCCTGCTGGTGATTGGCTGCTGCCATATAGCCCATCTCCAGCAGATGCACCAGCATTCCTGCATCATAACAGGGTGCTAGCCCTAAGATCCCTAATATGCTACCAAAATGCCTGCACCTTCTAAGGCTTTATTAGTAAAGTATTTTATTAAGTTACATAACTGCAGGAGAAATAGTTTATGGTTTAAGCTATCAAAAATGGGCATTTTGAGATTTTTCTATCTGAAATCCACAGTTTTTCACAATTTATAGTTGCCCTGGAACATAACCCCCACAAATTTCAGGGGTCCAGTGCACATACATGCACACACACATCTCTATATAAATCACCAAAAAAGACTTTAAAAAAAAGACACTACAGCATTGCAGCTGCTTAATTTTGAAGTTCAAGCCTGGTGTGGTGGCGCACGCCTGTAATCCCAGCACTCGGGAGACTGAGGCAAGAGGATCACTGTGAGTTCAAGACCAGCCTGGGCTACATAGTGAGTTCCAGGTCAGTCTCAACTATACAGTGAGACCCCATCTCAAACCACCCCCCACCAAATTTTTTTTGAAGTTCAGACTAGCAAACAACAAAGGCCTTTAACACCAAGGAAAAAGCAATGAAACAAAGTTTAATAAATTGCAAATTGACACATACATGATTACACTGAAAAAGAAAAAAGTACAGAAAGTTACATTGTCAAATCAGAAGAATTTCAGCACCTAAAATTCTAATTCCAATGCTGGCAGACCCATGATATGGCTTTTGAGGTTCTGACTGGGAAGGGTCGAGGCAGAGCATCCGCTCCATGGATGAGACTCCAAATTCCCCCTACCATGGAGCCCTCTTAAGTAGCAGTGGAGAGAAAAATGACAGTGTCTGGACTACAGTCATGACCAGAGCATGACCCAGGAACTGGCCAAGTACCTGAGGCAACAAACATTTGGGGCTTCTAGATAGGTAAGAAAGAGAATGTCCTTGGGAGCTCCCAAGGACTTTCTTTTCATATTGGGATATCCTGCCTAGATATCCCAACATCTGATTTTTGCAAGGCCATGGCACTGTTATCAATAAGAAAGATCTTTCTGTACTTAATTTTAACCCTCAAGAAGGGGAAAAAAAACATTTTGGAACATTTGTCAAAGAAACCCCCCCCTCACTGCTGAGTGAAAAATATATTATTTCATAAGTAGAAAAAAATGACAAGATAAATGATTACAGTTTACCATAGAACAACATGAGTTTGAACCATGTTCCACTTGTAATGAGGTGATTTTTCTTTTTTGAGATTTGCAACAATTTTTAAAAGATTTAGAAATGCTTTTTCTGCATCTATCGAGAGGATCATATGGTTTTTGTCCTTAACTTTGTTAATATAGTGTATTACATTTATTGACTTACTTATGTTGAACCATCCTTGCATCCGTGGAATAAATCTGACTTGGTCAGGATGTATGATCTTCTTAATGATCCTCTGTATTCTGTTTGCTACTATTTTATTAAGGATTTTTGCATTTATATTCATTAAGGAGATTGGCCTGTAGTTCTCTATGAGGACCCGATTCAAAAATGGGCATCTGAAATGAACAGACATTTTTCAGACAAAGAAGTAAAAGCAGCAAGTAAATATATGAAAAAATGTTCCACATCACTGGTCATTTGAGAGATGCAGATGAAAACAACAATGACATTCCACCTCACCCCACAAAGAATGGCAGCTATCAACAAATCAACCAATAACAAATATTGGCGGGGTTGTGGGGAGAAAGGAACCCTTCTCCATTGTTGGTGGGAGTGCAGACTGGTGCAACCACTATGGAAATCAATATGGAGATACCTCAAAGAGCTGGGACTAGAGGTTCCATTTGACCCAGCCATCCCTCATTAAAAGAATCATATCACAGTGATACATGCACACATGTTTATAGTGGCACAGTTTGTAACAGCTAAAACTTGGAAACAGCCCATTTGCCCATCAGTTGGAGACTGGATAAAGAAGATGTGGTTTTTCTATAAAATGGAATACTACTCAGCCATAAAGAATGAGAAATTAGCATCATTCATAGGAAAATGGATACATATTGAGGATATACTCATAAGTGAAATAAATAAGTCACACATGTGTAAATACTGAATAGTTTCTCTGGTGTGAAAAACTATAATAGTACATAAGATCCTAATGATATAATTGACAATATGAAATAGGAAGAAAGGGGCTAAAGGTGTAGGGGAAGTGGGAAGGGTAGGGGAAAGGTAATAAGGGAAAAGGAAAAATATGAGAAAATGAAAAAATGGAAATAAAATGTTTGTAAATGAGGAGGGGAGGAGGGGGTGAAGGGAAGGCAGGGACAAGGGGAAAAATGAGAACCAAGACCTGTCATGTAAAGGTACAAGATCCCAGTAATGAATGTAACTGTACTGTATACCTAAAATGTACCAATAAACTCAATGAGGGGGGAAAAAAATAAAAGATTTACAAATTCCATGGCCTAGAAATGAAAGAAGGAAGGAAGGAAGGGGCAGGGAAGCGAAGGAAGGAAAGAATTAATTAATTAATTAGGTAGCTCTTTGGTAGAATGCTTGCTTAGCATATACGAGGCCTTAGATTTGATCCTTACCACTGTCAAAGAAAGAAAAAGGTGAGATGGAGAGATGGTAAAGGAAGGGAGGCAGCAAAAGAAAGAAAAAGTTAAGTATGTCGTTAGTATATAAAATTTATGTAGCTAATAGTCTATTTCATCACTTGTTACTGCAAATATATTTTTAAAACTATCAAAACATATAAACAGACTGTTGTCATTTGCATTAAAGAGATTTAAACAAATATAAAAAATATGTAATATTCAATCATAATTATTCAGTGTACTAACTAAACTACTGTATTTTTTTTTTTTTGTACCAGGGATTGAACTCAGGTATGGTGCCACTGAGCTAAATCCCTAGGCCTGTACTACCGTTATTTTGTAGCCACCTCCTTTTGCTATTGTAGTGAGCTCAAGGCTTTTGCGTATCTGCTTAAAATGTATATGCTACTAATCATCTCTGTCTGAGCAATTCTCTCTAATAAATTACATATCACTGTAAAAAGTGTCACGTCTTGGTTGTCACATATTTTTCACCATATAAAATACATATACCATAAAAATATCGACCATTTGTATTATTGATAAGGCTTCTAGTCAGTAACAGGCTAGTAGTTAAAAGTTATAGAGGAGTCAAAAGTTATACTGAAATTTTTACTGTGTAATAATGATTGGTATTTATAACCCCTGCAAGGACCAACTATATGCTTATCAAACCAGTACTAAATTGATCCATGTGAAAGATCTCAACTTACAGTCTTTTCTATTCTACCAGTAACTATTGCTCATAGATGGATTCTGCTTTTAAATAACCTGTAATATTTTTGCAGCCTATTTTTTTGGTTTTGTAAAATTTATTCTATGAAAACATCTCATGAAAATTTCCCTGAGTTCAAAGCAGTAACAAGAATACAGCAGAAAGAATTAAGCTACTCTTTTAAGCATTGGGATGAATCACTTTGAGAATCTTCTTTCTTAAATTTCTTTAGTTTGTGTCTTTGAACTCTTATCTACATGATTTTACGAACATCTTAAATCAGTGGTGGTGAACCTGTCTATGGCACATGTGCCACAGCAAACATGCAGAGCCCTCTCTGCAATGATGTCAAGTTGTATGAATTGATTTTTCTAAATTAAAACCTCAGTGTTCAGGTTTAATTGCAGTGTTGGCACTTTGTGATAAATAAGTGGGTTTTGGGTTGCACTTTGAGTACTCAGCCTCGGAAGGTTGTGCAATCCCTATCTTAAATGGTCTCTAACTATAATTTTGTTTATCTTAAATTCATCCTCTACATACTCCCATATTATCTTTCTAGAATTCAAATTTTATTGATGACATTTCCCTGCTTAAAATCCATCAGTAGCTTCTCTTAGTCTTCAAGTAACAGCTAAATTCCTTAGGGTGGAACACACACAGTGATTCATGATTTGATTTTGTCTACTTTTTCAGATTCATTTCTCATAATAAAACATAAATTAGATTAACTAATTAGATGACTACTCAGAAACTTTCCATGGCTTTCCATAGCACTTATAATAGAAGCCAAAGTCTTAACATTGTCTGTAAAGGTCTGTATCATCTATCTCTTAGCTCTTTAAGTCATCTCCTATCACAGTCTCCTGACAATAATCTGTTTCCCAACTCTGCAGCAATACTGGCCTATTTTCTACATTGCAAACAAATTTGTTCCTGTTTTCAATCTTAGCACTCACTGGGTCATTTGTTTGCAGACTCTTACATGCCTGACTCCTTTTGTTCTGATATTAATGAAAATTATATATCCCTAGAGAGGCTTTCCTGATTACTAAGTACTGAGCAGTACTTCCTAATACTTTTTTTTTAAAGTTTATCACTAGTTTATCTCTATCTTATTTATCTATGTTTACTTATTTTCATTCCTTTTATAAATAGAAGTGCAGTATATATCAAGTCCTAATCATAAGTAGTACCTCATATTTGCCATAGTTCTTTAAATTATTTGCTTTTGGATATACTATTCCCTGTACCTTGATTTTTCTTCTTTCTTCATAGATAATTCTGATTTAATCTTGCGACTTAGTAGAGGTTATCTCTTCCAGGAAGATTTCTATGACATTTTCTGTCTCCTCAGTTAAGACTAGTTGCCTTACACCTTGGCACTTCAAGTTTCTGATGCATCCCTCTATCACATTGGTCTTGGGGATCGAACTTAAGTCCTTGCGCTTGCAAGGCAGGTGGCGAAACCCCCGAGCTAAATCCCTGGCCCTTGATATTTATGATAGAATTGTAGACTTCTTCTCTAGGGATAAGGGTGGTACATAATCAGTTCTCTTTATTTATTCTATTTATTTGCCTATTTAGATTTTAAATGTAAGAGTTATACTTCTACTATTTATGGCCCCTGTATAATGAAGCATATGTAGTAATTATTTGCTAAATATTTATCAAATGAATAAATGTATTGTCCTGCAAATGAACTAGACAATATTTGAGCGACAAGATCCCATTATTTCTGTGAAGAGGCTCCTTATGCTAGTTGTTATGTCTTCTGATTTTTCTGTTACTCCTATTACTCTTAGATTATTCTTCTTAGTGTCATCTGGCAGCTGCTGGATCAATTTTTCATGTTCTCTTGTTGCATGTGCCTTGAGTAGTTGATGTTTGAGAGCATAAATGTCCTCTAGATCTGAAATTCTGTCCTCACATCGGTCAATTCTCCTGCCCATACAATCAATATAATTTTTAATTTCCAAAATTTCTGATTGAAAGCTTTTCTGGGACTCCAATTCTTTGCTTAACTAGTCATTGTCATTCATTTTTTTGGTATCATTTAGTTTAGCTGATTTAGCTTTTTATTAGTGTCTTCTGAAAGCTCCTGTATCATTTGGGTTTTTATTTCTATTACCTGTTTATATTTTCTGACATCCCCAAGTACTTCTTTGATCTATTTTCTTACCTCCTTCTTCATCCTTTCAAGTAATTCATGTGTGTGGCTTATGCTATTTTCCCCCTTCATGTCCTCTGAGTTGGCTTTAAGGAGTTCAGAGTTTCAGGAAGCATTTTGTTGCCTTCTCTTCTCATGCTTCAACAATTATGTGACAAATATTAAGCAGATTGGCCCCAGTAGTATCAAGAAAATCAGCTACAAGTAAAGTAAATCAGCTTGAGGAGTATCAAGCAAATTAGGTATAATAGAATCATTGAAGGCAAGTTGAGTATAACATACATGAGAACTGATTATGTACCACCCTTATCCCTAGAGAAGAAATCCACAATTCTATCATAAATATCAAGGGCCAGGGATTTAGCTCAGGGGCTTCGCCACCCGCCTTGCAAGCACAAGGACTTAAGTTCGATCCCCAAGACCAATAAATAAATAAATAAATATCAAGACAGCCAGGTATTGACCCACAGCTAATACACACTAACTGTAACAGTGATAGCTCCTCTAATGGTAAAAAAGCATTCAACTATAATTTTATAGCATCAATCATCTAAAGACCAATAAAACTTTATGATTACACTATTAAAGACATAGGGGGATTAAGTCAGGGGAATGCAAGAAGAAAAATTTGAGACCTTAAACTATATAATGTGAAGTAGAGGAGGAAGAAAAAGATGGGCAAAGAATACTCATGGGAGTAGAGGGATGTTTATATAATTAGGTGGGGGGGTAACAGAAAAAATAATGAGAAACAGGTAATGAAAAGGTGAGAAGACAAGTAATTATATGATGAATAAAAATTTGTTAGAAAAAGTTAAAAGAGGACAAAAGGAAGAAAGGAAAAGAGAATAAAAATAATGAAAGGAAAAAAAATCCAGAAAAATCAAGAAAAAGAAGCAAAGAGGGCCATGCTGTTTTTATCACAGTGGCTTTGTAGTACGGTTTCAGATTGGGGATTGTGATACCCCCTGTCATGTCTCTATTGCTTAGAATTGCTTTTGCTATTCTAGGTCTCTTTTGGTTCCAAATGAATTTGTGGATTTTTTTTTCTCTAGTTCTGTGAAATATACTGTTGGAATTTCAATCAGAATTGCACTGAATCTGTATAACAGTTTCGGTAGTATGACCGTTTTCACTATGTTGTTTCTTCCTACCAAGGAATAGGGGATATCTTTCCATTTTCTTATATCCTCTTTGATCTCTCTTTTCAGAGTTCTGTAGTTTTCAGTGTAGAGGTCTTTTGCATCCTCCGTTACATTGATTCCTAGATACTTCATTTTTTTGGATACTATTTTGAAAGGAATTGTTTCCCTAATTTCTCTCTCAGTGAGTCTGCTATTTGTGTACAAGAAGGCTATTGACATTTGAGTGTTGGCCTTGTATCCAGCTACTCTGCTGAAAGTGTCAATTAAGTCTAGAAGTCTTTTGGCAGAGTTTTTTTGGATCTTGTATGTAAAGTATATCATCAGCAAATAATGACAGTTTAAACTTCTTCCTTTCCGATTTTATTGCTTCTATTTCTTTCTCTCGTCTAATTGCTATGACTGTTTCCAGAACTATATTGTATTGAACAGGAGTGGTGAAAATGGTCATCTTTGTCTTATTCCCGATTTTAGCATGAAGGTTTTCAATTTTTGGCTATTTAATATGATGTCGGCTATTGGTTCTTCATAGCTACCCTTTATCAAGTTGAGATAAGGTCATCTATTCCAATTTTCTGCAGGGTTCTTATCATGAATGGATGTTGAATTTTGTCTAGTGCATTTTCTGCATCTATTGAGATGATCAGAGTCCTTGACTCTGTTAATATAGTGTATTACATATATTGATTTACATATGTTGAACCATCCTTGCATCCCTGGGATAAATCCGACTTGGTCAGGGTGTATGATCTTCTTGATGACCTTCTGTGTTCTGTTTGCCAGTATCTATTGAGGATTTTTGCATCTATGTTTATTAAGGAGGTTGGCCTGTAGCTCTCTTTTTTGGTTGGGTCTTTCCCTGGTTTTGGAATCAAAGTAACACTTGCTTCCAGGAATGAATTTGGAAGTACTGCTTCCCTTTCAATTTCATTGAAAAGTTTAAAGAGTAGTGACAATAGTTGTCTGTTTTGTAGAATTCAGCAGTGAATCCATCACGACCTGGGCTTTACTTCCTTGGTAAATTTTTAATGATGTTTTCAATTCCACTGATTGTAATTGGGGTGTTTAGAATATTTTTATCTTCTTTGTTCAACTTTCGTAATTTATAAGTATCGACAAATCTGTCCATTTCTTCTGTTTTCCATTTTCTTAGAATACAGGTTCTCAAAGTAGGAATTGATGATCCTCTGGATTTCTGCTGGATCTGTTGTGACTTCTCCTTTTTTTGTTCCTAATTGCATGGATCTGACCTTTTCTTTCCTTTTTTTGACAAGGTTAGGTAAGTGTTTATCAATTTTATTTATTCTTTCAAGAAAACAAACTTCGATTCATTGATTTTTTTTGTATCATTCTCTTAGTTTCTATTACATTGATTTCTGCTCTGATCTTTATAAGTTCGTCCCTTCTATGAGCTTTGAGCTTTTCTTGCTCTTCTTTTTCTAGGAGCCTAAGATTCCTCATTAGGTTGTTTATTGGAGCTCACACTGTTTTCCTAATGTGGGCATTCACTGCTATGAATTTTCCACATAGGACTGCTTTCATTGTGTCCCACAGATTCCTGTACATTGTATTGGCATCATCCTTTATTTGTAAAAACTGACCAATTTCTTCTTTAATTTCCTCTGTGACCCATTGATTGTTCAGGAGAGTGTTGTTCAATTTCCATGTGTTTGTGAAGTTTCTTATGCTATTAATCTCCAGCTTAATTGCACTATGGCCTGATAATATACCAGGGATAACTTCACTTCCTTTGCATTTACTTAAACATGTTCTATGAGATAGCATGTGGTCAATTTTGGATAATGACCTGTGTGCAGCACAAAGAATGTATATTCTAATTTTGAGGGGTGGAACACTCTGTAGACATCTATTAAGTCCATTTGTTCAAAAGCTTGGTTCATTTCTAGTATCTAGTTGTTGATTTTTTTGTCTAGATGATCTGTCTATTTGTGACAATGGGGTATTTAGGTCCCCCAGTAAAATTTTATTAGTGCTTATTTGGTTTTTCATGTCCCTTAATATTTATTTTATAGGACAGTAAGAAGGATAGGGAAAGGGGAATAAGGGAAAAGGAAAAAAATATGAGAAAATGTAAAAATGGAATTAAAGTGTTTGAAAGTGGGGAGGGGCGGAGGGGGTGAAGGGAGGGCAGGGACAAGGGGAAAAAAATTAGAATTAAGACCTATTATGTAAAGGTACAAGATCCCAATGATGAATGTAACTGTATTGTATACCTAGATTGTACCAATAAACTCAATAAAAATAAATTCAATTAAAAATATATTTGTTTTATATAGTTGGGGGCATTAATATTTGGTGCATATATATATATTATTGTCATCTTTTCCTCTTGGATTTTTCCCATTGCAAGGATGTAGTGGCCTGCTTTGTCTCTCTTAATCAGTTTTGGTTTGAAATTTACTTTGTCTTCAAATAAGATAACTACCCCTGCTTTTTTTCTGGGCTCCAGTTGCATGGAGAACTGTTTTCCATCCTTTCACTTTCAGTCTGTGAGTTTCTTTTTGAACTAGGTGTGTTTCTTGTATACAACATATTGTTGGATTTTGCTTCTTAATCCATTCTGCCAGTCGGTTTCTTTTGATTGTTGAATTGAGGCCATTGACATTGATGGTTATAACTGATATGCATTGGCTCATCATTGTCATGTTATTGTCCCGTTGATGGCTCTTTTTTAATTTTACCCCTCTCCCTTTAGTTTCTTGCCTTGTTTAATTGATTTGCTCTGTTGGACCTCATGGTATTGTAACCTTCATTGTCTTTTTCCTGGATGTTGTTTAGAATTGTTTGTAGAGCTGGTTTGGTATTCATGAAGTTTCTCTGGTGTTCTTTGTCATGGAAGTATCTTATCTCCCCATCCATTTTAAAAGAGAATTTTGCAGGATACATCAGTCTAGGTAGGAGCTTTTGGGGCTTGAAATATCTCACTCCAGGCTTTCCTTGACTTGAGGGTTTGTGTTGAAAAGTCTGCTATGATTCTGATGGGCTTTCTTTGCATATGATTTGTTTCTTTTCTCTAACTGCCTGCAGTATTTTGTTGTTCTGTTGGGTTTCTGGGATGTTGACTATTACATGTCTAGGTATAGATTTTTTTTTTTATCATGGAGTCCTATATGCTTCACTTATTTGTACATCAAATTCTTCCCCTCTGTTTGGGGAGTTTTCTGTCATTAGTTGTGTGAATAGTTTGTTTTAAATCTTTTGTACTTTCTCCTGCTACTTCATGGATTCATATCAGTCTTATGTTATTCTTCTTTGCACCATCTAGGAGTTGTTGGATCAATTTCTCATGATCCCTTACTGTTTTTAAGAGATCTCTCTTTTCATGGTCACTGACTATAATCCTGTCTTCTATATCTGAAATTCTATCTTCACATTCAAATGCTTTCAATAGAGTTTTTAATATCCTGGATATCTGTTTGAATCTGTTTTCTGTATTCCATTTCTTTCCTATGCTGGGCATTCATGGCTTCTATCATGGTCCTGAGCTCATCTTTTTTTTTTTTTTTGGTCTGCTTCTGTTCTAATGTCTCTAATCATGTCTTTCATTGTGCTCACCATCTCTGTAGTTATCTGGGAAATTATTTCTGTTTTGAATTTTTCTAGAGCCTGATTGATCTATTTTGTTACTTCCTGTGCTATGAGTTCAAGGTGTCCTGGTGGGTTGATTGTCAGACTTTTCCATCTAGTTTTCCCTAGAATTTGCTGTTGGTGAACTGGAAGTCTGTATTTGTGCCTTGCTTAAGTGTTTTCTCATGTTTATTTTTGTTGTTGGGCTGCCCTTGGTTTAATTCCTGGGTTAGTATTTTGATCTTCCTGATATAGCTGCTCTTTAGGTTTTGAGTCTCTAATGACTCAGAGACACTCTCATTTTCATAATATCAGGAAGGACAACTGATTTAATCAAAATCACAACCCTTTAGCCTTATTGATACAATCAGCAACACAGTAGCATCAAGCACAGCTTAGAAATTGATCATTTGTGGTAGTTATTAATCTATCACCTTTAACCATGTGAATTAAATAAAAATAGAGGACCTGCCCAAAATATATGTATAGTGAATAAACTCTTCAATATAGCAACTTTACCCTTCAGGATGGGAACTTAGAAGGAGTTGGGAGGAGAGGAATAGATATGTAAAAGAATAAAAGAAGGTTTAAAATGAAACCAAAGTTCACAGGATAATCATGCAAACTCTAGGAACCTATTGAAGACACAGAGTGCAAGAACAAAGACAAGAATGGAACAACTTAACTGTAATAGGGATGCTATAAATTGTACTCATTTTCCTTTGAAACAAATGAACATTGAGTGAAGGAAAAGAGAGAAGAAAAGAAAAAGAAAGAAGAAATCCAAATTAGGGCAGGAACAGGAACAAAAAGGGAGATAAAGAATAATGTGGGGGAGCAAGAGACTAAGTGAGAAAAAGAAGAAAGAAAAGAATTCGCAGAATGGGAAAAATAAAATTTTAAAAATAACAAAAAGATTTGAAGATCCTCTTTCAGGGTATATCTCTGCTGTCACAGTAGACAATGTGGGCAGCAATGTGTACAACTAAGTCAATTAGTCTCAGCTAGCCGACCGCAGACCCCTGAGATTCAGGCTAAATTCTGGCTGCAAGGCCCGAGTTGGGCTTCCTGAACTCCTTCAGGGTTAAACTCTGCAAGGTTGTACGGCAGGTTCCAGCTGCCCTTCCCCTGAAGATAGTCCAAGTTCTGAAGGAAGGTGGTGATCCCTCTAACGTACCAGCTATGGAGGTCTGATGTGACTTTATTGCTATTGTTCACTTCCATTCTATCTTCTGGAGCTGAGTAAAATGGCCTTTATGACTACCTGTACCTCTTCAGTGTCCAAGTACCAGCACAACCAGGAGGCCTGGGGGTAGGGGATGCTGCAGATGCACCCACACAGCTGGGCGTTCCTCACCCATCTGCTCCACTGAAGGCCTGGGGCACTGGAGGTGGGGGAGCAGTGAGTTCCCTGCGCAGCTGAGCACTTCTCACCAGTCTGTCATTAAAATTATTTACCTTTCATAGTCATTTTGACTTTGGAGAAGGGCTAGCAGTCACACCCTTCCAGAGCTTACAGATAAGGAGGATGAATATATACATTAATCTTTTTAAGAGCCTGCTTTTGTGTTGGATGGTACTCAGCAGCATCATTTCTGTGTCTGTGTGTGTGTGTATTGTGTGTGTATGAATTATGCCTCATAAGGACAGTCATAAAAGTGGGTTTCCAGAACTGCTTCAGAAAATGGCAAGAAGAATGGAATAAGTATGTTTGAAGCAAGGGGGATAAATGGCACTGTTTGTTTTACTTGAATAAAATTTAAAATGTTCACTGTACATTTCAATCATACCTGGTAAATTTACTCTACCTAAGTTCCTTCTCTAAGTCTGCTTTTGGGGGAAGCCAAATTAAAAGACTGGGGGTATGAGTGTATGTTTGTTATAAGGTGGCTAATTCTACTCAACAATCTTGATAAACTTGGATTGATCTATCCTGAATTAACTCAACCAATGAAAAATACATAACAGGAATAGTTAAGTTACACAGCTTCATCTTGGTTGTTTGTTTCTTCTGTCCCTGGCTGGTACATTTTTAGGCCCTTCCTCATCTTTTCCTAGAATGCATCAAACCACAAATGAGTGACCACAAAGTTACACATGTGGGACACCTCACATTTCATACAGAAATACTTTTCTTAAAACTGAAATCATGTCATTTGCATGAAAACAAATGAAACATTAAGTAAAATAGCAGTATTACACATGTGGGACACCTCACATTTCATACAGGAATACTTTTCTTAAAACTGAAATCATGTCATTTGCATGAAAACAAATGAAACATTAAGTAAAATCAGTCAGACACAGAAAATCAAATATTGCATATTTTCTGTCATGTGTATTCATATATACATGGAGAGGGAGAGGGAGAAAAAGAACATGAATGCAGAAGGCAGCATACTAGAAAACAGGATCTAAGGAAGGAGGGGGAGGAAAAAGGTAAAAGAATAAAGGGGGGAACAGGTAAAAATATGTTTTATGTATGTACAAATATACAAAAATGAAACCTACTATCCTATATAACTAATATGCACTAATAAAGAGAAATTATTTTTCAAAGATGTGTCATTTAGCTTCTGTTGAGAGAAGAATTGGAGTTTTCTAAGGAAAAGGGTAGGGGAGGGTGGTAAACAACATTTGAGAGTAGAAATTGCATGCACACAGAAGTGCAGAGGGAAACATGGCCAAATATATTCTAAACAGAAAATAGCCAAGTTTACAAAGCAAAGGATAATAGAAAATAATACTAGAGGGTCATGTGACTAAATTTGCTGAGTACTTTTGAGAAATTACCTGGTTAATAGGTTTTGGTTGTGGTTTTTATGTTTGTTTGTTTTGTACTGGGGATCAAACTGGGGTCCTTGTGCTTGCAAGGCAGGTGGCAGAGCCCCTGAGCTAAATCCCCAGCCTTTATTTACCTGAATAATACAAAGGATATCTGACTAGATCTATTCTCACAGGAAGACTTTCAAAAATGCTCAGGGAAAACTGAGGAGAAGACAAACCAAGTAAAAAATACCAGCAAAGTGCATCAGACACAAACAGCTGCATTTAAAAGATGACCAAAGTGATGTCCCCAATACCGGACAAAGTATTATTTTTAGTCTTTCTAATTTAATACCCCATTCATTTAGTACTCCAACTTTATTACTTCACTCAACGTTACTCTGTATTAGGCATTGTTCCAGGTTTGGGGGATATAATAGTGAGCAAAAAGATAAAGACTATCCTGCCCTCATGGAGTTTATATTTTGCTATTCAAAGCAGATACCCTACATGGTCAAATTAAGTTAAAATATTAGAATAGATAAGCATGACTAGGAAGTGAGAGGATAGGAATTGAGCCAGAGCCACAAACACCCGAAACTAGACTTCTATTAGGGGAACAGGGAGCAGAGGACAGGGTGCCTGGTTGTCTCAAACAATAGAGAGTACAGCGGGGGCAGGGGCTGGCTGGGTGAGGTTTTATATAGGCAAAGGGCCATACGAGGAGGGGGCATAATGGAGGCAGATGTTTGGCTGCAGCCAGAGGTGAGGTTTAAGTCCATTGGCAGGTTTGAATTTCCCAGTGGGAAGGACTAGAAAGTGGGAGAGCTTTGTGGCAGGAAAATTGGGTCATTGTTTCCTGGACTGATGTATTATCTGCCAGGAAGAGCCATTTAGGATGTGGGGTCAGGGCCAGTTTATCTAGTGGAGAACTCAGGAAGCACCCAGGGACCAAGGTCAAGAGGGATGGTTTATTAACCAAAGAACAATCTGTTCATACTCATTAAGAATTCATTTCTCTCACTTGTATGCCATGAAAACCCAAGAAGTTCAGTGAGACAAATATTATCATCATTCCTTTCTTTTCATATTTTGAAACAGAATGTCAAAAAAGTTAAGTAATTTTCTGAAATTACTAAATGTCAGTATAGAGGAAGACTTTCTTTTCAGATTTGAAACAGAATGTCAGAAAATTTAGTTTCCCAAATTACTAAGTGGCAGTAGAGAGGAAGACTCACCTTCGGAAACTCTGAGGTCTATCTTCTGCTCTTCAATGAGTCATATCACTGCCCAACAAACACAAAAAGAGTAAAGTGGGTTGTTGAGAGAAGAAATAAGCTTTATTTGCTGTGTCAGACCATGCACAGTAGGTAGGAGCATGTTAAGAATGACCTGTATTTAATGACAAAGTTTCTGGTCCAGAGAAAGGAAAAATCATTGTATCTTTCTATAAACTGTCAGAAATGTGCTCAGCTTGGGCCATGTGCTATCATTTCACTGCCTGGGAACTAAACCTTAATCATGCATAGGTTTTAAATCAGACATTTTCTTATCCTGATGAGTAATCTTCAGTCTGCTTGGAACCAGAACGTATTTGAGGATATACATATATATATATATAAAGCCCAACAGTCAAGAGACAAATCAAAACACACACAGAAAGAGTCACAACTAGTGTTAAGAAAACACTTTTTGTTGTAGACACTGGGCCACTGTCAATGCTACCTCCAAGGCCTCTGTGCAGGCAGTTGGGTGGGGACCACCCTTCAGTACAGTGGCAGTGATGCTTGTTATTGCAGGTCCCCTTCATATTGCAAGTCTCAGGAAGGCAGACTTGTGGCAGGACAGACAGACTGACACACTTCTTGTGGATGCAGATCTTTCCTGCTCCACAGGCAGTGCCATCTTTCACTTCACCAATGTCAGGTATGCTCAGCCCTAAGTGATGGCCAATACTCCAGCATGGGACACCATTGACGTGGGTGTTCCGCAAAACAGAATGATCTTGAAGATATGGCATGTCTTCTACATTTTCACACTGAATTCTCCCACATAAGATGTCAGATATGTTACATTTTATGTATACCATGCCGTTTGTACCACAGTGGCCAAAACTGTTTCCCTGAGAGTTGATTTCTCTATAACAGTTCTGAGATGCACTCTTTGCCTTTTGGCCAAAAATCTCCCTGCACTGTTTGTCATGGTTATTACATTGCTTTTGATAACAGTAAGCATTTTTACTGCAGGGCATCCCATCCTGCACATGTGCATCTTCTGGGCACCAGTGGGATGTGCCATTGCACCACTCGGGAAGGTCACATTCATTGACCTGCTGTCTGCACAGTTCCCCTGATTGCATGAATTTGCAGTCTTTGCAACACAGTCCAAAAGCACAAGCAGCTCCAGACCTCAGAGTACAGTTTAACAAACAGCAGGGATCATGTTCACACTGCTGTATTGCTCCACAATCACACTCCTCTTCTCTTTCAACCACAGCATTCCCACAGCGTTTAAGCAGAAAGACTTTTGCTGGTCTTGGAAAATTGTGCAGGCATGATCCTTGGTTTAAAATAGTTTTCAGAAAATTAACATAGCTGCAATTGGTGAATCTCTCTGCTTCTGGTATTCTGAGAGCACTCATGATGCAACCACTTTTCCCACATGAACAGAATTCCTCATCATGCTGCATACCCAAAATGTGACCCAACTCATGGGCCACAGTGTTAGCAAAGAGAGACCAAGGGTCTCCCTGGAAATTACAAACTCCACAGTCAATAGGAGAATGACATATTCCTGCAACATAGGCTAGACCAAGTATGTTTATATGTGAACTTTTTATGAAAATATGTGCAGCATCATGCTGTAGCTGGGAAAGACTGATTTTTTTCCACTGAGAGAAATCATTCAAAACTTGTTCTATACTTGTCATCTGGAAAATGTTTCCTTGATTCCAAATCTCAATCCCAACCAAAGTCACATAGGTACTCAACTGATGATACATAGAATCCACTATATTAACAACAAGAAATATGTCCTCTTGAACTTTTGACAAGTTGCTTTGTGAGTAAATGAAGAAATCATGGTCTATCACTACAACCAGCTCCAGAAACCATATGTGGGTCCACCAATCTCCAGCAGAATTGTTTTTCTGAACTAAGTTCTCATCTACTTCAAATTCCAAGGGCTGGTATGCAGTTTTCTTCTCTGTTAAACCACACTTCATGGGTGGGAATTGTGTCTCATTACTTTTTAAACTGTAAACTAGATGTTCAAATGTAGTAGAGTGCCTGATGGGTTCAATTTCATACACGAGGTCATTTATTTGTAACACTCCCCGCAATCCCCCAAAACAGACACTGAAAACAACCAGAGACTCAAGGGCTCCTTCCACATAACCATGATAGTAACAGTCATCAGGGATGAAGGGGTGATCCTCCAAGAGGGCATGTTGTTCTGTGTAGGTGAGTACAGGGAGGTGTGTGGAAACCAACAGCTTCTTGACCCTCATGTGAACAACATGTCTCTGGCCCCCAAATAGCAGGCTATAGGAGAGCCATCCTGTACTCTTTGCACCTCTGCCCCTGCTGTTCACTTTCAAGGGGGTCACCACTTCTACAGAACTGAGACGTTGGGCAGGCCTAGCCTGGGAGAGGCTGGGAGAGATCAGAGACACCTCCAGCCAGAGAAACAGAAGAATGATCCTCATGGATGCTCCATCCTTCACAGCCCCCATTATGGAACTATCTGTCCAATGCAGAAGAGTAAAAGGCATTGCTTGCCTTGCTCTTTCCCCTGTAGTTCTCAGGGTGCAGTGCTGACCTTTATGGATCTGTGTCTTGGGAGAGTTGGACCATCACAGCTGCAATGCTAAAAGCAAAAAGAAAAAGAAAAAGGAGACAGGTGATAGAATTGAGTAAACAAGTCAGGGAAGAAAAAGAATAGAGTGATTAAAAATTGAGGAACTCAAGAAAGTTATTTGGATTTGATCTGAACAAATGGGTGTGGAGAGTGAGGAGGGCAGAGATGAGACCAACCGGGCTTTATGTTGATAATGGTTGAAGTTGGAAGAAGGGTGCTTATACAATTATCTACATTATGTGGGTAGAATAAAATTGTTAGAGCAAAATTAGAGTCTAAAGAATAGGGTGACTTTGTCTAACAATGTATTGCTTTATGTTGTCCTTGCATAACTATTGAAAGTGTTTCATTTGTCAAAACTGGAGACATCAAAAATAAGGACACTTCTTAGGTCAATTTGCATTAATGTCATGCTTTACATTAGTTTTTTCTATATTTGATGTCTCCTCATTGTAGTCTCTATTCATATCTTTATTAAACTGCAAGTCCTTGATCACTTTCACTCATTTTAGTATCTTCTAAAACATCTTGTGTATTTCTGTATACAAAGAAAAATAGAAACAAACAGTGAAGTACATATTCATGTTTAATTATAATTCTAGAAAAAGAAATAAATTCATAAAAATGTGCTATCTGTTAAGCATATTAGTTTTACAAATAAATAAGTTAGCTAAAACTTATTAGGCAGTTAGACAGGGCTGGGCTCTGAGCATAGATAACAATTGAGGTACATTCACTGGTTAGCATTATAAAAAGAGAAAAGGTACTACACCTACATACTTCCTCTGCGGATAAATACAGTGATTGATATTAAATAGGCATCAATCTCCTCCATAGCCCATTGCCTTCTTCGTTCCACATATGCTAGCTATACAGCTAATTTCCCCATTTAATCCCCATTTAATCAATATTACCTGGGTGACTGTACTTGTAATCTTATTGATTGTGAAAGACAAAAGTAAACTAAACTTTAGCTGTGCGGCCCCCCACCCCAGGCTATTAACTGCGCTTTCTGCTTCTCTAACCTTTCTTTCTCACATCCTGCTGATTAGATCAACAGCTGCAAGACTCTCTAACCACAGTAAAACCTTATCCAAAACAAACAGACCCTGAAGAGAGCTACTACCCTAACTCATCTAGAGAAGCCCAGGGTTACAAGTTTGTTCAGCCCTATAAAAACCTTGCTTCTTTTTGATTCGGAGCTCCACTCCCTTTGAGACTGGGGTCCATGCTCATTAATAAACTTCTCCTAGTCCTGTGAATTTTCTGTCTTCATGCCAGTTATTCTCATTTCGTCTGACAGTAGGTCATGGTTTTTTCCAACCTCCTAATTTTACATTCAGTTTTGTAGCGTTGTCTCACTTTGTACCCACCTCACCACATGGCTTGGCTGTATAAAATATCTTTGAAGAGTGGGATGGGTGGGCAAACCAAATTCTGGACCCTCTTCTGTCTTAGAAGCTTTCTTCTTTTGTTTGTTTTGTTTTTTTGTTTTTTGGGGGCGGGTACTGGGGATCGAATTCGGGTCTTTGCGCTTGCAAGGCAGGCAGCAGTAGAAGCTTTCTTTCTCTCAATACACTTTTCCTACTCTAAACATACCTTGTTCCTAGAATTCATTATTTGATTTTAGAGAACATAAACTCACATTTTGAATATCTAGTAGGTTTGGGAGTTACGTCTCTTCCCCTTTTATCTCTAAGAAAAAGAAAACTGTCTTATTAAGGCAAAGGCATCAGATTGCCTGCAATTTTATTTTTATTTATTTATTTTTAGTATATGTTTGTGGTATGTGCAGTTTACAGTCATCTTGGGGAATAGGTACGTATTTGTAATGCAACTCATTTCTTTTTAATACCCTTTCCTCTTTCTCTAATTCCCCTTTCCCCATTATGATTTTTCATATTGTTCAGTTTAGATCACGTTTATGGCATATAATATTTATGTTTACTGAAGTTATTAGGTACCTGTACTTGACATATAGTTATTCTGCTCATTTTACCTTAGCATCCACACCTCTAACTTAGTCTCTTGAATGCCTTCAAATATGTAGTAGTAAAATGGAAATAATTTTCTCTGTAGCTAAAGCTGGACTTAATAACAGGGAAAGATGATTTCCTTCTAATGCTTTTAACATTGCTAGGTATGCCTGAGCCCATGCTATCTGAAAGATCTCAGGAATTTTCTTTGTTCTACCTTCCCACCACAAGCAAATAAGGTAAAACTCAACGCACTGTGTTAACCAATGAACCTGCTATATGGGAAACTCTGGTTGCTGGGTCCACGTGTGAATGAAGCATTGAAACTTGTAATTTTCTAACCAATGAAATGATGTGCCTGTAGCCCCGCCCCTTCCTGCAGTGTCTAACAACCCAGCTCTGGCTGAGTTGCAAATCCCAGACTGACCCACCAGAGTTAAGAATAAAGCTGTACACTTTGCTTCCGAGACTCCTCGGTGCGGCTTCCACTCCCTGGACTACCTGCATTGAGCTGTAGATGCTGATGCTTTAACACTAGAGCTGTGTGTGAGCTCTGGAGCTGTAACACTAGAGCTGCATATGCTGGCTGGCACTTTGCTGCCACAATATGAACCAGCTATCCGCATTCTAGGTATCTTCCCCAAAGAGCTTAAGACCTCCTACTACAGTGATGCACACATAACAATGTTTATAGCACTACAATTCACAATAGCTAACTCTTGGAGGCAGCCTGTATGATTGTGTAAAGAAAAAATGTGGTATCTATACATAATGGAAAAATACTTGGGAGTAAAGGAAGACAAATTTGAGACATCTGTAGGAAAATAGGTGCACCTGGGAAACATGCTGCTCGTGAAATAAACCAGACATACAAGCTTCAGTGCCGTACGCTATCTCTCATTTGAATAAGGCAAAGTACAAAGAGTTAGGACCTGCCGTTTTAGAATTGCCAGGGAAGGGTCCCCATGTTTGCTCAAATATATTTACTGCCAGTTTTTTTAAAAATGGGGAATTGTTTTACCTGGCATACGGTCTGCCTGGCAACACCTATTCATTTCTTTCCTTCATCATAACAAAAGCACTTTCATATTCAGAAAAAAAGAAAGTGCCAGATGTGTCAGGTACTAGGGAAAGAAAATGAAACAGAAACTAATATTGGTTTGGTGCAGAAACCTGGGGCAGGAGCAAAAATAAGCTCTAGGGGCCTGTAATATTGTAGTTGATACTTTATTCTGAATATACTAGGAAGAATTCTTTTTATATGCTGGAGAAAATGTCCACACATTGTGTCATCTTCACTAACTGACAAAAAATAGAGGAAAAGGCAACAAGACTGAAAACAAAGGAAACAGACATTTATTATATATTATGTCGCAAACCAGATTACTCCCAGGCTACACTTTATGCTTGAGGGCTCCTCTTATTGGGTAGACCTCCATAAAGACTACAGGAAGGGCTCAACAATGCACTGTATGAAACTCACCGATTATAATTCATAAACAAGAGACTTGATAAAGGTTTTCTGAAATTCGATCATAAAGCATGTAATTATTGCCCTCGCTACTAATAAGTTCTGAAGCTGAATTTGTCTCTAAACAATGAGAAAAAAAAATACCCTCGGATCTGCCATCAAAACTGCGATGTAACAAAGTAATTCTCATAAAGGAGGTAAATGAAGAGCCGATTTAAAACATTACAGAGAAATGCATGTCGCAGGTGTGTCAGGACTTAAATAATGAGGATGTTCAAATTTTATGGAGTTTGCGATGCTTTCAACCTTTAAACATTTGGGATTCCTTGCCATTCCTTTTTTATGCTAAAGAAACTTTTTACATTTGAAGGTTTGTGTTCTTTCCTCTTAAAGCGGGTACCTGATCACATAGACGCGTCACGACCAAAACCTTCATTCCGTCGGCGGGAAAACATCGACAGAAGTACAGCTTTTCATAAGAAGAGTGTTCGTTTCTAAAAGAATCTTTCATCACACTAGTGCGACGCTTTGTATAGGAGAGGTGGAAGATGAAGATGGCTAACCAAGTGCCAATCAAATCTTGAACTCTGAATGCATTTCTAGTTCACGCTTCGTTTAGCCTGATTCAAGCTCCCCTCCACCTCCGTACAACTTCTATTTTCTGACAGCAGGATGGGGTGGGGGAGAGGAAGAGGAAGAAGAGGGCGAGTGTTGGGAAGAGGGAAAGACGGAAGCAAGGAAAGAGGGAAGGGGGGAGAAGGGGAGAGGAAGAAAGAGGGAGAGAGGGAGGAGAAAAAGAGAGGGAACAAACTACACCTTCAACCTCTTTCAGGAAGGCTGGGTTCATCTATATGCCTTGTAAAACATGAGCTCTAAAGAAAGTACGTCTTACTGAAGGCTCTGTCCAAGAAACACCATTCTCAGAGGCCTCATATACATTACGGTTCAAACTCTAGCCTCCTGCTCTCAGCAGCCCACAAAAGCAATACTACATCTTTCATCCTGCAAAATCTAACTGCACTAACTTCTACATTTCTTTCCTTCTATTTTTATCCTTTAATTTTTAAATTTTATTTTATTATTTACTCATTGCCTTTGTGCATTTTTGAGACAGGGTCTCTCTATGGAGTTCAGACTGGCCTAACTCACTATGTAGCCTAGGCTGGCCTTGAGCTCCCAGAGCTCCTCCCGCTTCAGGATTACCGGTGTGCACCACCATCCCCAGCTCACATTTCTTACCAACCACTCTTCCACTCACTTCCAAGTCCTTGGCATCCAGCTGATAAAAGTCTCCACTAAAGATCTTAACTCCCATCTTAGCTGATGCTAGCAAGTAAACACGTCATCTGAAAGCCAAAGCTTTTTAAGTTTTCTTTAACTTCTTCAATTCGCCTTTGAAGCAATGCAGTTTACTCACTCACGGCTACAGGCTCACGAAGGATAAATGGTTTCCAGGACTTTCACCCTTACTAACCCATCAGGGTCAGCACTCGTATCTCCCTTTCCTCTGTGAACTCCCCGTCCCAGTCTCAGGGGCAGTCACCGGCCTCCAGGACGGGACTCCTCGCTTTCTCCTCTAGAGCACATCTACCTCCTCCCTGAGGACCTGCTCCTATCAATCTGACCCCCTCGCCACACTGGTTTTACGATCTCCTACTAATTCTCTGATTTGCCTGGAACTATCCTGCTTTTAAAACTGACAGTCTTGCAGACCACACAGTCCCCCTAAAACCCAAATGGTCAGTCACCCTATTCACAATACCTTACTCTCTGCCCATGCTGAAATCAATCACACCTTGAAAAATAAAACAAAAATTAAGACATTTTATTGTATTGTATCCTAGACATTTCTTTGGACGCCAGCTTATGCAGAGAAACAAATATATATATAATTTTTGTTTTGTTTTTGTTTGTTTGTTTTTTCGAGACAGGGACTCACTATGTAGTTGAGACTGACCTGCAACTCACTATGCAGCCCAGGTGGGTCTTGAATTCACAGCAATCCTCCTGCCTCAGCCTCCCAAGTGCTGGGATTACAGGCGTGTGTCACCACACCAAGCTTTAGAACCAAATTTAATGAATAACTAACTTACCAGGAGAGGAACCAGTACTTTCCATTGCTCTTTCTGTCTCTACCTGGTTTGTATGATCCTCATCAACAGGCATGTGCAGTTGAGAGCACACAGAGCAAAGACAAACATAAGACCTCACCCTTTTGTCTTTCACGTGACTGAGTTCTATATTTAGTTGCCTAGCAACAAGGACCTGCACCTCCACACAAATGGCAACTACCTCTCCAGGATACTTTCTCCTGTCTGCCATTTCTATACAGCTTTATTTCTACATTCAAGGTAGCTGGAACTAAATAGCCTGCTCAACTCCACCTTATGTTCTCATACACGTTTTTCAGTACGTTTGCAGTACATAATGTTCATACTGCTCATAGGAAGTGGGTACATGCACATAACACATACCAATTTTTTAAATCCATCTCCATCTCTAGGTCCCTTTCCCACATGCAAAAAAAGTTTCTCTCTTATTACCTGTCTTTTATTTTGCTCTTTATTCATAGTTTCAATTTTTCATATGAGAGAAAAAAATGAAATATTTAAGCTTGTGTGTCTGACTTCACTTAACATTATGGTCTCAAGGCACATCCGTTTCCCTACAAATGATGCAAGTTTATGCTTTTTATGGCAGACTAGAACTCAATATTATTGTGTATAATACCACATTCTCCTTGTCCATTTCTTTACCCATTCATTTACTGGTGGACGTATAGGATGCTTCGAAGATTTAGTGGTTGTTATTTGTGCTGTTATAATTGTGGTATGCATGTGTCACTATAACGTGATGCTTTTACACTTTTAGGAATACCTGGGTCAAATGGAATTTCTTCTTTAGTTATTTTAGGAACCCTATACTGATTTTTATAAAAGTTATCCAAGCTTACACTCCCATAGATGGGATATGAAATGCCTCATCAGCGTGTGTTCTCATCCTATTTCTTGGACATAGCCATTCTTTCTGGAGTAAGAAGAAATGTCAGTGTTGTTTTCATTTCTCTAATGACCAGTCCTGTTGAAGATTTGGTCATGCACTTAGTTTCCACTGGTGTTTCTTGTTCTGAGAAATGTCTACTCATTTCAGACGCCCATTTTTAGTTGGATCTTTTATTTGGGGAAGTTACTTTGTTGAGTCCTTTGTATATTGCAGATAGCAGTCTTGTCTGAAGAATAGCTGGCAAAAGTTCTTTTCAAATTCTTTTGTTTGTCTCTTCAGTCTGTTGGTTGTTTCCTTTACTGTGCAATAGCTTTTAAATTTGATATTGTACCATTTGTTGACTCTTGATGTTATTTCTTGTGCATTTGGGGTTCTGCTCAGAAAGTTCTTGCCTCTGCCTATGTCTTCAAAAGTGTCAACTATTTGGCCTTCCAGCAGATTGTTTCTGATTTAATATTTAAATCTTTGATCCATTTTGACTTTAGTTTAGTACATGGTGAGATATGTGAGTCAGTCTTCTGCATGTGAATCGTCAGTTTGGCCAGCATCGTTTCTAAAGAGGCTATCATTCCTCCAGCATAAGTTTTTGGGCCATTTGTCAAAATTGAGTACCTGAGAGTCCTTGGAGTTGTTTCTGCACCCTCTGTTCTGTTCCATCGATCTACATGTCTATTTTATTTGCCAAAACCATGCTGTTTTTGTCATTGTAGCTTTTTGAGTATAACTTGAGTTCCAGGATAGTGATGCCTTCTGCTGTGCCCTATTTTGGCTATTAGATGTTGATAATTGTTATCTCGTCCTTTTGACTTGTTCCCTTCACCGGTATGCAGTGACTCTCACTGCATCTTTCGATTACTCTCGCTTGAAATCCACAATGTCTGAAATTAGGATACCTACTGCTGCTTTTCTCTGGGTTCTCAATGCACAAAATATTGTTTTCCATTCTTCGATTTCTGAATTTCTCTCTCTTTTTGGTACTGGGAACTGAACTTGGGACTTTGCGCTGGCAAGGCAGGCGGCAGAACCATTGAGCTAAACCCCGGCTCCTGTATATATTTTGAGTAGATATATTTCCTGTATATTTCATATTGTTGGATTTTGTTTCTTGATACATTCTGGCAATTTGTGTCTTTTGATTGGGAAACTGGAACCATTCACATTGACAGTTATTAATGAGAGGTTCTGACTTCTTCTTGTTGCATCATTTTCCTTTTTTTTTTTTTTTTTTTTTTTTTTTTTTTTTTTTTTTTTTTTTTT
>NW_022900933.1:13379229-13416671 GCF_012274545.1 Fukomys damarensis
TTTTGGATTTTTTTTTTGTTTTTTTTTTTTTTTTTTTTTGACTATGGGCTTCATTGTCTTATTGTAGACTATCCTTGAGAATTTTTTGAGTATTGGTTAGGTGGTCATAAATTTTTTCAGGTGCTTTTTTTCACGGAACTATCGCTTTTCCCATCAAGTTTGAAAGGAAGATTTTTCAGTATATATAAATCTTGGGTTCGAAGTTGCTGTCTTTTAGGGCTTCACACACTTCCTCCATGCTCTCCGACCTTTAAAGTTTGTGTTGAGATTTTAAATGATTTACTGCTTTTCTCTAACAGCTTTTAAGATTCTATTCCTGTGTTAAACTTTTATTGATTTGACTATGATGTGGCATGGAGAGGTTGTCTTCTGTCATGACTACGGGGGGTTTTATATGCATCACTTCTCTGTATGTTTCTTTCCCTATATGTGGATTTTTTTCTGTTATTATTTCTCTAAATGGGATTTTTACGCCCTGTGTGCTGCCTTCCAGTTTACCTTACATCAGTCTCCTTTGCACAATCTAGTGGCTCTTGAATGTGTTTTTTTCATGTTCTCTTGTTCTTTTGAAGGTATCTCTGAGTAAATTGGTCTTTGAAGGAAAGCCTATAATTTTGATGGTCTGTCCCTCACATTGATTGCATCTGCTGCCCATCCTTTCTTGATATATATTTCGGTTGTTGTTGTTGTTATTTCTCATGGGTTTCTTTGGTACCGGGGATCGAACTCAGGACCTTGTGCTTGCGAGGCACGTGGCAGAACCACTGAGCTAAATCTCTGGCCCCCTATCAATATAATTTTTAATCTCTTGGATGTCTGTTTGGAACCTTCTCATGGACACAAATTTTGGCTAAACTGGTCCCTCATGTTTTCTATCATTTTGTTTAGCTCAAGTAGTTTCCTATTAATTTGTGTGGTAAAACCCGATCATCTTGCTTATTACCTCTATCATCTCTTTCATTATATCTTCTATAAGCCTGCTGAGCACTTTTTGATCTGTTCTGTCATCTTCTCCATTATCCTTTCAAATAATTTGGCCATGTGGCTTTCACTTTTATCCTCTCGATACACCATGAAGTGGTTTTGTGGCAGTTGGGAGTACTGGGATGCATTTTATTGCCCTGTTTTCTCATGTTCCTATTATGGTTTCTTTCCTTGTTTTGTTTTGTGCTTAGATGTGTGGTTGCTTATAGCAGAAAGACTTTGTGACTAGTATGGAGATATCTGTAGTTAGCCTGCTTTTCAGTGATACAGAACAGGCATGGTGAACTATAGTCCTTTTCTTATGTCCCCAGATCTGACTACGTCTGTCAGTTTGGGAGGGGGTATGCAGTTTAATTGGCCAGCACTCCAAGAATGGACCACAGTATTGTTAATGCCACCCCGTTAATCTGGGTATTGGCATACAGAGAAAACCTACTAGTAGCATCAATTATTCAACCCCGGAAATACGATGTGCCATAAGAGCCAGTTCTGTATCACCCTAATCCTTCGGGGTAAAACTATAGAGGAGAAACAATGTGAAAAACCAAATATTGACATACACCCATTTAGATATCTACTAAATGTGACAACTATACCCCTATAATGACAGAAAAAGAATTCAATAGTACTTACACGAATCAATTATCTATAGATTAGACAGTGTCATGTTTGTATTGGTAAAGACGTGAGCAGCTGGGAATGAGCAAATTCAAGAAGACAAATTTGAAAAATTAAAGAACGGGAGACAAAAAGGAAGAAAGAAAGTTGAGAGAAAGCATCCTATAAGAAGTAGAAGGAGGGCTGAGGATTTAGCTCAGTGGTTCTGCTGCCTGCCTTACAAGCACAATGTCCAAGGTTTGATCCATGGTACCAAAAAGAAAAGAAAAGGAAAGAAAAAAACAGTAGAAGGCTATTCATAGAACTTGATAGAGGTAGCTGAAAGAGAAAACAAGCACTAGAAGACAAAAGAAACTTCTGCTAAAAAATAATCTGGAGAAGAAAAAGATAGATGAAAAACAATGAAAAAGAAGGAAAAAGAGAAAGGAATATGAAAAAAAAAAAAGAAAGAAAAGGAGCTGCAACAAGGAGCTAGGCTGCTACCCCATCCCCCGTACACCAGACCTCCAAGCCGAGAAGACTACTGAGGACTGCCACTGAGGACTGCCCAGCTGTGCAGGTGAATCCACAGCATCAACCCATCCCCACTCACTGCGCACATAGGCCTTGGCTATGCCGGTACCTGGAGACACATAACAGAGGCACAGGAGGTCATAAAAGCCATTGCACTGAGTTCCAGGAGACAGAGTAGAAGTGAACAACAGAAAGAGGGCCTCTCTGACTCCTTGATGAAAATTGAAGCCCACTGGAAAAGTGAAGACAATCTCTGTAATAAAGACACACCAGACCACCGTGGTTGGTTAAGTTGAATGGATCACCACCTCCCACCAGAACCTGGACTATCTTCAGGGGAAGGGCAGCTGGACTGTGCAGTAGAACTTTGCAATTTAACGTTTTAGGAGGTCCGGGAGCTCAACTTGGGCCTTGCAGCCAGAAATCAGCCTGAATTTCAGGTGTCTGCTGCTGGCTTGCTGAGACCAACTCACTTAGATCTGCACCTTGCTGCCCACATTGTCTATTCTGACAGCAGAGACATACACTGAGCAGAGGCCCTTTATGTTATTTATTTATTTTAATTGGTTTTTTTTCTTTTTTCTTACTTTTAATTTTCTTTTTTCCATTCTTCAAATTGTTCCTTCTCTCTTGCTTCTTCTATTTCTGTCTCTCCCACTCAATTTCTCACTCTCCCACAGTGTTCACCTCCCTTTTTGTTCCTCTTCCTGCCCTAATTTGGATTTCTTCTTTCTTTTTCTTTTCTTCCCCTTTTCCTTCTGGATGCAAGGTCAACCCTCAAAAATCAATAGCCTTCTCAGTGAGGAGGCTCACTGAGAGAAAAATTAGGGAATCAGTTCCTTTCACAATAGCATCCATAAAACATGAAGTATCTAGGAATCAATCTAATCGAGGAAGCAAAAGACCCCTACATTGAAAACTACACCATTCTGAAAAAAAGAGATTGAAGAGGATACGAGAAAATGGAAAGACATCCCTGGCTCCTGAGTAGGAAGAATCAACATAGTGAAAATGGCCATACTACCAAAACTGCTATACAGATACAATGCCAATGCCCATTGAAATTCCAACAGTATGTTTCACAGAACTAGAGAAAACAATCCAAAACTTCATTTGGATCCCAAAGAGATCTAGAATAGCAAATGCAATTCTATGCAATAAAGACAAGGTACGGTGCATCACAATTCCCAACTTGGAATCTATGCTACAAAAAGCCACTGTGATGAAAACAGCATGGTACTGGCTAAGAAACAGACCAATGATCCATGGAATAGATTGCAAGATACAGAAACAACTCCAGATGTATTCAGCCACCTCATTTTGACAAAGAAGCCAACCATCCTCAGTGGAGGAAAGACAGCCTCTTCAACAAATTGTGTTGGAAAAACTGCAGTTCAACCTGCCAAAGATTAAAACTAGACCCTTATCTTTCACCATGCAATAAACTAAAATCCAAAACACAAGAGGATATTTTCACACTACTGGAGGGAAAAATGCCAACCAAATATATCGCATACCTGCAAAAGGTGTCTCTCAGAAATTAAGCATACAAAAAGCTTTGCCCGGATACAAAATGATGAGGGAGTCCATCTCCACTAGGACTTACAGAGATGCTAAATCAAACTAAAGGAAAAGGGTCCTAAATAGTATCATAAGTACATATGAAATAACGAGATAACTGGTGAAATTAACCCTATGGCCAAATTCAGAACTCTCAAATATTGTTCTAGTCATGTATAAGTAATTTCTATGTTCAGTATGTAGAAGCAAGCAAAAATCTTACTTTTTTTCCTGCTACTGGGGATCAAACTCAGTACCTTGTGCATGTGAGGCAGGCACAGAAGCAAAAATGTTAATGCAGCTACAACAATTTGTTCAAGGGTAAACTCTATTACATATCATAAATTTGGACATCAGCAACAGAAAGTGTTATCAGTTTAAAATAACCTGTTATACAATTAAGATAGTTCATGTAAGCTTCATGGTAGCTATAAATCGAAATCCTATAGTACATGAACAAAAGATAAAAAAATTTAAATCTCAGAGAATCATATTCTCAAAATGGTAGCAAACATGATGGGCTCCATTCTTCCCTAGAGACAACCAAGTATAATTGCTTAGCATTAAAATTACCACCAGGAAAATCCTAGAAGTCAAAATGGAGACAACGATGATTTCCAGAGCTTCAAGGCAGGAAAGTCCTGTGAGGCGCAGGTTCAAAAAATTAATCTGTCCACTCACACTCTACCTCCCCCAAGTCCCAAGCTTCCATGTAGGAACACCCCTCGCAATTAATAGTTCCTAAATGCGAAATGGTGAAATCAAGGTACATGGCAGCATTCCCCACCATCCTGAGTCCCTAAAAATATTTCGGCCTCTGCCAACAGAAGCATAACCAGTGTCTCTAGGTCTCGAACTGCTCAGGTCAGCTAGAGACAAAGAGTGATGGTGATGCTAACAACAGCAGGTATACACAACTCTGCTACAAAAGCTACACAGCAGCGACATGCCACAGGAGGCACACTCTACAGGGTGTGGGCATATGTACTGAACTGGCCTTCCCAAGCAGTCTACGTACTCCTTTTTCACTCCCTGCCTAGACACATCAAGCTTGTACTGAAGGCCAAACTTAGAAGTATTAAAAGACCTATGCCAAACCTGGCCTTAGGGCACTTTCTCCTGTTGCAAAGGAAGCAAATGAACTCAAACTAAGAGAACTGAACTGTTAAACTACACAGGACCTTTAGACATACCACAGAAAAACCAGCATAGACTAAGCTTCACAACACAGACTGGAATAAATACCTACTCTTCAATGTAAATGATTGATGTGCATTCATAAAAATCAAGGCGAAACAGGGAACCACAACATCAACAAATGGACAAAACAAATGATCATATGGGCACTCTCATACCAGGTATTGAAAGTGGCAGTGGCAGTTTGAGGAAGACTATAGGTAATTCAGCTGTACTGTGTATGGCATCTGTGATAAATGAGATTTTAGCTACTCTTGACACAGAAGGAAAAGAATTATCTAACTATGTGAGATGGTGAATATGTAAATTTCTTCCTTATAGTAGCACTTTATAGCCTATGGATATGTCATCCTATCATATGGTATAAGTTAAATATACACAATAAAGTTAGCCCTATTGATTATGACAACATTGATGAAACTAAATTTCATTGGAAAAACACCAGGCATAACAAGATATGCAGTGCATGATCTCACTTCCATGTGGAATCTATAGAAGACAAGGAGTAGAGTGGTGGCTGCTGAAGAAGGTGAAATGGCAAGATTTTGGTCCAGTGGAATATATCTGACTTAAAAGGGAAGAACATATTCAAGAAATCTATCATTCATCATGGTGACATAGTTAATGACAATGTATTTCATACCTGAAAATCACCAGCTGAATGGATTTTAAGCAAGCAAAGGGATGTTAAGTGCACAAAAAATGATATATGAGATAATGCATATATTACTTAGCTCAATTTAGCCAATACACAATATCCATACATTTGAAAACAACCATATTCTGTGCTATGAAAACAATTTCAATCACCCAATTGAGAGGCAAAAAAAAAAAAAAAAAAAAAAAAAAAGCTTTAATTATCTTTTTTTTTTTTTTTTTAATTGAGTTTATTGGTACATTTAGGGATACAGTACAGTTACATTCACTGTTGGGATCATGTACCTTTACATGGCAAGTCTTGATTCTCATTTTTTCCCCTTACCTCTGCCCTCCCTTCACCCCCTCCTCCCCTCCCCATCTACAAACAGCTTTAATTATCTTAAGTGAGCTGGGCATGGTGGCGCATGTCTGTAATCCCAGCACTTGGAAGCCTGAGGCAAGAGAATCTGTGTGAGTTTGAGACCAGCCTGGGCTACATACTGAGTTCCAGGTCAGTCTCAACTACATAATAAGACACTGTCTCAAAAAGCAAAAAAAAAAAAAAAAAAAAAAAAAAAAAAAAAAAAAAAAAAAAAAAAAAAATACAAAGCAAAACAAAAAACACCACAATAAATGATCACAAATGAAGATTATATTAAAAGAAGCACTAAGGCAAATAATGATAACAATAATGTGTTGATAGGAAAGAGAACGTGTAAAAGAGTTAAATGTTTACAACACCAAGGAAATGGTCTGGCTTCTCATCATATGGAGTAAGAGCAAGCTAACTCGAGCTGATGCGTTAAATAACAATTTCAGAGCTCTGAAAAATAAAGTATGAGAGGAACATTAAAGAAAAAGACCAGCATTTAAAGTATTCCAGAACCATTGGAATACACTTATTTTCTGCCAGACTTCCTGCCTTTTGGCCCTGGACACTGCGGCAGTTTGGGAAAAATAACAGAATGGATAAAGCACATGACCTTGAATCAAAAGAAAGCTGGAGAGGCTATGTGAATATCAGACAAAAGGGATTTCAGAACAGTGAATATTACTAAGGATATTCAAGTACATATCAAAATGGTGAAGGGGTAAATTGTTCAGGAGATATCAAAGGCCTAAGCTGTTACAACCCTAACAACAGTGATTGAAAGGGACAAAGTGGAAACAAGAGACAAAATCTGATAGCACTGTATATTTGTTAGCTAAGACTACCATAACAAATTAATGCAGGCCGAAGGGCTTAAACAACACATACATAGTTTTGCACATTTATGGAATGGAACAGTTTCAGATCAAGGTGTCAGCAGGGTTGGTGTCTTCTCAGGGTCACGAGGAGAAGGTATGTTCCAGGACTCTGTGCTTGGCTTTCAGACAGCCATCTTCTTTCAGTGTCTGTTTGCATGTTTCTGCCTGTAATGATTCCTTTAGAATCCTCCAGAATTCAATACAACATGTTTAAACACAAGTATGTCCATACTTCTCTGAGTAATACTGTTCATGTTCCCAGGTAGAAGATGTGATTCAAAAAAGAAAGCGTGAGAGATTGGTGGAACAGTGATGTTCTTATAGCAGTGGAGTGCATTTTCATGCAGATTTTGGTTGAAATGATTTTTGAAAAGTTAAGGAGATGGCTTCAGAGGTATGTTAGTGATGGGCCTTGCTTCTTGACAGGGTCACACAGAATCTAAAATCAGATGCTTTGCTTCAAAGTGAACTACTTTCAGGTATAATTAGGATGCCACATACAGTAATTTTGTTGGTTTGGCTTTTTTGAGACAGGGTCTCACTATGTAGGTCAGGCAGGCTGGCCTCAAACGCACAGTGATCCTCCTGCTTCAGCTTCCCAGGCGCTAGAATTGCAGATGTGTGGCAACACATTTTCAGTGTTTGCTTTATGGGTGTTTATTTGCAAACACCATCTCACTTGGAACATTTGAGTCTACTCTCCATCTCTCCAGAAAGGTCCCTCAGGCCCCATTTCATTACAACCTCATCAAGAACACACTGATTACATCAACTGTAACAGACGAGTTTGGTATGTTCTAGGACTCTACCCGATTTAAATTGTGTATTCAGTGCTCCATTGGCTCTGGTTTCTTTCTCTCATCATATCATATGTGAGATTAAGCCATGCTCTGGCACCTATCAGAAGTATGTCACATTATTACTGAAGATCATCTCAACGAATCAATGCATCATTTTTTTGGGTAACCGTTCACTTGCTTTGTTTCCAGTTTGTGGAATAAATTTAAGAATAGTGCCCTTATGAGCACAGACAAGACAAGACATTTAACCCCGATGACTGAAATCACTGAATCACAGCATTGACAAGGTTGAACTTGATGTTGAACTTTGTTTCATGTTCTAATTTTTCTTTTTCATGACAACTGCTTCCTCTCACATTCTCTCAGCGACCACCCAAACTCCATTCGAATATTGTAAACTTCAAAAATTCCTGGAAAAATGAACATCTTCTTACTCTAATTTTGAGATTCCACCTTTATTACATGTTAAATCTTTATTTCATGAGTTTGTGAAAAATTGTATCGGTCATAAAATTGTGTAAAACCAACTTATTCTTCCCCTACTACGCTTCTCTGTTGTTTACAAGTCCATTTTTAATTACATGGTAATCACCTGCCTCACCCTAGGTTTGAGGGAAAAGTCATAACTTTCCCCAGACTGCATCAATTCGACTTATTCTTCCCCGTGTAGAACTTCTATTTAGGTATGGAGACATTGCAGCCCAGGTACACACTACTTTTCCAAGGAGCTCCCTTCTTCTCCTTTGCCCAGGGGCCCCACCTTATGGTCTCCAGCGCACTGACACACAGAAGCCCTTGAGGAGCACACCATTGTTATGTAATAGACTACCCTGCCCCTGGCTTAGCCACGCCTAAGGCCTCACTCTGCTCTCCCCAAAACAGCAAGTAGGCATCTGAGGAACAGTCTTGCCTGCCTCCCGCTTGACTGCGCTGGCTTAGGTCCAAGGCTCCCTTACTCATGGGACCTTCCTGGACCCAGAATTCCCTCACAGGTGCTCTCTGCCTGCCTGTGTTCTGGGCAGTCCTGTCACCTGCCTGTTGCTCCCATGACCCACCGGTATGGCGCTTCGCTTCCTCAGAAGTTGTGATCCCCAGGAAGGTGCCCCACAGAATGGACGGAAGCCAGACGCCAGACCAGCTCTCCTACAGCATGCGCTTCCGCGGCCAAAGACACGTGATCCACATGAAGCTCAAGAGGAACTTTCTGCCCAGACACTTTCCTGTGATTACCAACAATGACCAGGGTGCCATGCAGGACGACTACCCGTTTGTCCCTCGAGACTGTTACTATTACAGTTACCTGGAGGGGGTTCCTGGTTCCACAGCCACGCTGGACACCTGCTCTGGAGGTCTGAGGGGCATGCTGAAGGTGGATGACTTTACTTATGAAATCAAACCACTGGAGGCTTCTTCCAAATTTGAGCATGTGGTTTCGCAGCTTGTGTCGCAATACGTATCAGAGGAAAAAGAAAAGTGTAACATTGCAGAGGAAGATGCAGATCAAGTGCGCGAAGAGGTACAACTTGATGAAAGTCCCAGAGCAATCGCTGCCTATCTGTGGCGGGTACATATGAAACAGGCAAATATTCACTACACAGTAAGTAACTCACTCTGGATGCAGGAGAGAAATCACAGTCGTATTGTAGAGAATATAGTGATTATAAACAGCATAATACATAGCATTTACAGGCCAATGGGATTAAATATCTATATACGAGTTTTGTGCATATGGCAAGGGATGGATCATGTGAACCTAGACAGCGAGGGAGCTTCCCACGTGATATCATACTTTGGTTTATGGAAACTATATGGATGGTATGAGCATATTCCTCATTCGACTTCTATGCTTCTTACCGGACATCGATTACAAAATTCAAATTATTATTCTAATCATAATGGCATATGCAACCCCAATTGGGGAGCAATGTATGCATATATAGCGAGGTATCACCGATTTCTAGGTGCCGTACTTTTGGCACATGCACTAGGTCATAACATTGGAATGCCACATGACTATGAAGGTTGTGTCTGTTTTCGAAGAACCAGTTGTCTTATGGCTCCTGTGCCTGCTCTTTTCGATACAGCAAGTAATTGTTCTTTTGAAGCGGTACACAAAAGGATTCATGGCTGGGATGCTTGCTTGAGTTTGAGACTAAAGCCATACCATAATTTTCCTTATGTAGCTCCTCGTTGTGGAGACAAGATAGTAAATAACAAAGAGGAATGTGACTGTGGCTCCCTTAAAGAATGCACCACAACTAGGTGTTGTGCAACCAACTGTGTCTTGACTGTGGGCAGTGTGTGTGACGTGGGGGGATGCTGTGCTCACTGTAAATATGCTCCTCCTGGAACTATCTGCAGAGACATGCTTGGTATTTGTGATCTGCCAGAATACTGTAGTGGGACAGGGGAGAAATGTCCCGACAACTTTTACATCCAAGATGGAACCCCATGTTCACCAGTAGCTGTTTGTGTGAGAGGAAACTGCAGTGACCGAGATTTGCAATGTCAAGCTCTGTTTGGATACAAAGTAAAAGATGCTTCATCACTATGCTATGAGAAATTGAACGTCAAAGGTGACCGATTTGGAAACTGTGGACTTAAGTTACAGAGACAGGGAAGTATACCTGTACAATGTGAAGCTGATGATGTTCTCTGTGGAATACTGCACTGTAGTAGCCCTGAAAAAGTTCCAGGGGGAGGTGAGCACACATCATTTCATGACATAATAGTAAAAGAAGCTAAAGAGGAGCATTGCTTTGGTTATGATGTACACCACGGGACAGAGGTACCACAAATGGCGCTTGTAGTAGATGGTGCAACCTGCGGCCCAGGAAGATACTGTCTTCGTCAGAATTGTACTTTTCATCAAGACATGCATTTTGACTGTGATGTGAAGACATGCAACTACAGAGGGGTGTGTAATAATGCAAAGCATTGCCACTGTCTGCGTGGCTTTAAACCACCAACCTGTACAGATAGAGGAATAGGGGGCAGCGAGGATAGTGGGCCTCCACCTGACAGAGAAGAAGGTATTCGAGCCCATATACTTCTCAATATGAACATGCAATTACTTCTAATTCTAATTCGACTTGGTCTGCTGCTGGCTGCAATTCTTGCTGGAGGGTTTACAAAAGCCAAAAGAGCTATAGAAAAGAAAGTGTATCAAGATGAATTTGAAAGTAACACTGAGTAATATAACCCGGCATTTACTGGACAAAAAAAATCAATGACCCCTCTGCGAATTATGTAAGCTTTTAGTGATTCTGCTGTCATCTTGAAATAAAATTGCAAGGGAATGAAAATGTGTCTGTGATTAAAATTATTTTTTTATACTGAAGCTCAGGATCATACATGGTTGCTTATATAGGCCAAGCAGGTATTCTGCCAAGTTATCTTCAAAACAGTGAAATGACTGTTGTAATTTGAGGCAGAAAATGATCTGCTTGTTTGGTATTTATGAATAAAATGTAATAGGTCAGGTCATGGGCAACAAAGCAAAACTGGCAGCAGTGTCAGCATTAAGTCAGTACAGGAGTTCCCTCAAAAGTGTCATTCAATTGTTGCCAGGGGATTGAGACAGACTCAGCACACACTCTACACGATTGCATTTCATCAATCATCAGTGACGCAGGAACCTTCCAAGTGAGGCTTTACAGATGTTGGAGGTAAAATGTTTAGGAGTCAGTGGAAGTGCAGGGGAGGAGGAGTAGGAATTCAAAAGAGAAGGTAGAGATGAAGATAGGAGGGAGACGGAAAAGAAGTAGGAGTGCAAGAAAAAGAATCAGAAATAGACAGAAATGAGCAGTTCCTACAGGAGGACAGGAATATCACATTGTTGAAAAGAGGTCTCAAAAGACGACAGGCTATAAAGATGATTCCTTTCTTGACATCCTGAGTCAACTGAAATATGGTATCCACGGTGTGTCACCTTGCTTTTTGCCCTTGAAAGAAGTCACAAAAATGCACAGCTCTGACATGTTCCAAGCAACCAAAGGGCCACTGCACATCTAGACTGCACATTGTGAGCTCCTACTATGTCGAGAGTAAGCAAAACTACAAATTTGGGCCCCACGGTATGTCTGATACAGACCTAGCTAGGTGACTATGTTGATTAGGTATTTCTATAGTAAGACAAATAGCTTATATAACAGCCTCACCTACATTCTGGGCTCATAAAAAAAAAAATCACAAGGAAAATATTGACTTAGGTCTGAAAAACAGATGGTCTGAAAAAGCCTGCAACCTCCATGCTAGGAAGAAAATTAGGAAACAGCAGAACAAGCCTCTCCACTCAAGTAATTTACGGTTCTTTGATGTATAAGATTCATATATACATATATACACACACACACACATATATTTTATATGTAAGAATACATAACTCTAAATATCAATATTATGTATAAAAACCTAGAGAGATATAACCTATATATACTTATGTATACAATATATATCTATAAATTTTTCCACACAAAAATTAAAGGCTTTATTTACTTGAGAGGATATCACAAATGAGCAGTCACTGGGAATTGTACAGGATAGAAAGGGTGAGGAATGTGAGTAAGTCTGGTTCTCATCTTAACCCAATCTTGTGGGTGGGATTTATTTCAGTTTACCTGCGCCTGACTGGAGGCGCCAAACCCAACATAATGGTATTCTGGTAAGAAAGGCTCACACTTTGGGGGTTTTTGCCTAGTCAAGGGATGTGGGTGGCAAAGGCAAAAAAGAAACAAGGGAACAAAGGCGAAGGAGAGAGGGAACCAGAGCACTTGCTGTAATGGGCATTTGAAATCTTTTTGCACCTTCATCACGGACGGGCCTGAGATATTCTCAGGTCTCCGTTGCTATTGGCAACCACTCACATTACTGTTCCCCAATGGTTATTCCAACGGTCTCCTAAATGAATCCACTAGGTTCCACGTATAATCTGTCCTTCCTCTGCTGAGGATCACCAGCCTCACCTCAGCATGCTACTCACTCAAGGTCAGTTCCCCTACACAGAATGATGACTTGTCTTTCCATCTCCTGGGGCATTGGCATGAGTTGTTTGAAATGTAATAATGTCGGCTGTAATTGCACTGTCATAGTGGTCATGCTGCGCTCTTGTGGGCGGAGACCTACAAACACACAGAACACACAGTTGCAGGGAAAGGAAACAGAAAAACCTCCAGAGGATCATGAAGAGTGCAAGTGTGCAGAGCCACCCAGTTGTCGCTCTTGTATGTTCTTCCTGTTGGAAGACGCCAAGTAGAGACTGCAAATAGGAGACTTGGATTTCACATACATACGCATCCTGCAGGATGACACTTAATTTGTTAGAGTATTATCCTGAGCATGCACTCTGGCTGTGCCTTCAGCGGGCCATTCCTACCAGTCACTGAGAATTGCTATTCGATAAGTGATACAAACAACACACCCTACTGCTATGGATCCATTCCCATATTTCAGTCACCAGAGAGTTTGTCTTTTGTCCCCATGCTTAGTGGTGTGTGGTTCCATGGCCCTTGCAGAAGGCCTATGGGCAAGACAGGTTACCATTAGGTAAACATCCTTCTCTGCCATATGTTCCCCTGTTGTGATATTCCACCTCGGCACAGGGCCCATAGCAATGAAGCCAGTCCACCATGGACTGAAACCATGAACAAAAGTCTTTCCAAGTGGGATGGCGATTTAGCTCAGTGGTGCCACACCTGCTTCTCAGGCACAAGGTCCTGATTTCAACCCCAGTACCAAAAAGATAACAACAACAACAACAACAAACCAAAAATCTTTCCAAGAGTGCCATTATGGCAACTTAGCAGCCAGAGGACACACAGGGGATTTCTGGGGACACTTACTATGGCCAACAGGTGCACAGCTGCAGCAGGTGAATGACAGCCTCCCAATGGGAAGGCAACTTGAAAGGAGACACAAAGATTACATCCAGACAGGCATGTAAATATAAAGGACAGGGCCATCACTAGATTCTGGCAGTGCCTACAGACCAGGTTAGAGAACATGGTATGCTGGGCAATGTACAAATCCCTCTAAGGAAGAAAGCTAACAGCTGCCAATCAACATCCAGCCTTCCTGCCACCACCCAGTGTCCACTGGGCCTACTTATCCCATTGAGACATATGATCAATGACTGATGGATCTGCTAAGTAGCCCTCCATGGACCAGGCAGCCAAGGAAAGTGCAACTAGGGAGTCACTAGAGGCAGTGGCAGAGATGGGATCAGTGGGGCTCAGTACAGACAGAGGAGGTAAGCATGGTCCTGGCTAGAGACATGGAACCAGCTCCTGTGGGATCTGTGAGACAGTGATAAATACAAGCGTTGGAAGCAACTCTGACCTGTGAGAAGCACGGGTGGAGAAAAAATTCCAGAGTGATGCCGGTGGGGATTTTCTTCTGCTGATTCACAATACCACAGAAGTCACAGAACAGAGAAAGTCATCAAGAAGCTGAACAGCTAGAAAGCCTGTGTGTGAAAGATGGTGGAACAAACATTCTGGATCAGTCCCTACAGAAGCTCTTTTCTGATGGTCCAAAGAAGCCTCTGAAACCATGGAGCAGATAGACACTCACAAAATAGGAATATCGGAGTTACCTGTATATGTGTGGGGAGGGGGGCATCGAATTGATGCATGGGACATGGAGGTACTGCCTCCTGCCTGGCCCTTTGATACCGCTGATATTGTGGACCAGAGAGAGAGGTTTGGCAGAACATAAGCATATCTATACACTGAAGTTTCCAGGTTACTACAGATGTAAACATGGGGAAACAAACAGCTGAGCCCACATTAGGGGTGTGATCAGGAACCGGAGGCTGAAATATGGAAGGAGAGGCATGAGTACCCTGCCAGCACCCTGAGAATACCAGAGGCTCCAAAGCATGTCTGCCTAAAGATAAGGGCACAGAGAAGACCATTTAAAATATTCACCCTAATCAAAGAACAAGGAGAATTGTCCTCAAGCTATTTTGGGGGGGGTAGTTTGGTTTTGTTAATGTATGTGTGTATGAACATAGCCACATGTATACATTCCCTGCTGTTGATTTTATAATGTCCCACGGGTTTAATTATATATGTCTTCTTCTGTAATGGTTTCCTCATGATATCTAATGTTGCTTGGCTACCAATTCAACAAATGGATACAATATATGTATCTGACCTCTCCCTTCCATTTCTAATCTCTTCCTTTTTCTCTTTTTATTTTTCCCACATAATTTTGCCGCTTCTCAACTCTTACCCCCAAAACATTTTCTTTCTCCTTTTTACCTTTTCCTTTGATCGTCTCCTCACTTTGATACATAAATATTCCAATCAACCTACATTTCCAGGTATGATTTTTTTCCACCCACCATATTTGGCTTGATTACTCTCCTTTTCTTTTCCCCAGATAACAGAAGAGTATTAGCCTCTCAAAGAAGTTCCTAGTAAGCTGATAACATAGAGGATTGGCTTCTCAAGAGTCACTTTAGTGGCAGTTATTATCTCCTCTCCAAACCTGGTTAGGGGTTTAAACCTAGCACTTAGAGCGACTAAGGGAAAACTCTCAGACAGTCACAAACCCACAAACACAAGCACATCCCACTTAAAACATCCCCATGAGACTGTGGAAAATACAATGTATACATAGAAACACAATTATAATGAAAAAACACAGAAGTGCATTCCTAGAAAAACTGTTCACCTGCAAAAACTAATCCTGCAGACAGTGAAGGGAATGAAATTTCAAAGAATTCAAGAAGTTAAAATGTAAAATGATACGAGATTAAAAAAACACACACAAGGAAGTGGGTGAAGAATTTAATTACTAAAATGACCAACATACTTAAAAGAAGGTAAATAAATGAAGGAAAATAAGGATCCAAATGTATCATAGATACTGTGCAATAGGGAGGAAAGGTGCAAAGGGGAAGGGGAAGTCCAAGGGGTAGGGGAAATGCAAGGGGAATGGAAGTAATATGAGAAAATGGAAAAACAGAAACAAAGTCTTTGTAAATAGGGAGGGGTGGAGGGGTTGAAGGGAGGGCAGAGGAAGGGGGAAAAATAAGAACCAATATACATCATGTAAAGGTACTAGTTCCCAATGGTGAGTATAACTGCATAGCATACCCAAAATGTACCGATAAACTTAATGGAAGAAAAAATAAATTAAGGAAGATAACACAGAGTATGAACAAAAAACTTCAGGGCAGAAGAGTTAGAGATGAGGAAAAAGAATTGAGCATAAATTCTGCAAAAGAGAAACTCAACTGGTAGGAGTTGTGATCACTCAGAAGAAAGGATATCGGGACTTGAAGACAAGGTCAATAAATTAGAACATGCAGTCGGTAATAATGAAAAGACAAGCACAATCAAAAGAGCCTCTGGGAACTCTTAAGCAACTCTAAAAGAATATGCTAAAGAATCATCAGAATTGAGGAAGGGGTCAAACTAGAGGATAATGGTGTAAAAAGTGATTCACTTAAAATATTGCAAAAAAATTCCCTAATCAAAGGAATGAGGTGGTTATCCAGTTGGAGGGGGCACATAGAACTCCAAATAGACAAAAGGACGTCTCCACAGCACATCATAGTCAAAGTGCCAGAAATTCAGAACACAGAGAATGCACAAAGCTGTTAGAGAGAAGTGCCAATTCACCTATAAACTCAACCCCATCATAAAAATGCCAGATTTCTCAGTGCAGTTTAAAGTCCAGGAGAGCTAAAGTGAAGATTTTCCAGTTTGAAAAAGAAATAATTTCTAACTCAGACTACTATATCGTGGAAAGCTATACATTCAATTCAAAACAGAAATGCTGTAAACACCTTCCCCAATAAGGATAAAAAGCAAAACAAAAAACTCATTACCACTAAGCAGCACTTCAGAAAGTAATGCGATCCTAAAGAGAAACCTGAAAGACAACAACATCCACAAGGCCAAGGAGGAGAACATATCTCACTGAGTGCATAGATAAACAAACAGAAACAGAAAGGAACCAAGCACTGCAAAAATAATATATTGATAGGAATCAGTACATATCTTTCAGTAACATTCATGTAAGTAGTCTCAATTCATCGCTCAAAATATAGTAGACTGGTAGAATAAAAATGCAATACAACTAAAAATTAACTGCAGAAAAAGCCCACAGAAATTACACAAACACATGGAGATTGTGCAATACACATGTGAACAATTGATGGTCACAGAAGAAAGAGGGGAAGCAACAAGAAAAATCCTAGAATCAGATGACAATGGAAATATAAAATATCAGAATCTCTGGAACACAATGAGAATAGTCCTAAGAGGCAAGTTTATATCTGCAAGTGCCTACATTGGAACAATAAAACTATCCCACATAATTAACCTAACCATGCATCTAAGATCCCAGAAAACCAAGAATGACTCCAATCCAAAACCAGTAGAAGTAAAGAAATTACAAATATCGGAGCAGATATTAATAAAATCAGGACTACAAAAAATGCAAAGAATTGATGAATGGAAGAATTGGTTCTTTGAAAGAATAAATAAGAATCATTACAAGTCATTAGCCAAACTTAGCAAAAAACAAGAGGAGAGACCCACATCAGTAACTTAGAAATCAAAAAGGTGATAAGAGTCACCACTGAAATTCAATGAATTATTTTAAATCCTTTGGTAAGCTTATTACAATAAATTGGAGATTCTAGTAGAAATAGATGAATTCCTAGACCGTGATTTATAAAAATTGAAGAGAGAAAATGTAATACCGGGAAGGTATCCGTGCGGGCGCACCTGAACCCCCATAACTCGCCTACGTCATCCCCCCGTGTGCACTATCAGACCTCTTGACTGTGCCAGTCTTTGGACCCACTCTGCAGAGGCAGAGGTGGTCATCAAGGGTATTTTTCTGAGTTCCCAACTTTGAACATCTTTAAAGAAAGGGCATGGGAAACTTGTAACAGAATGGTGTGGAGTTCAACCATTCAGATGGTTGGAGAACTCAATCTGGGCCTTGCAGCCTGAGGTCAGTTAGCATCATGGGGTTCAGCCATCACCTAACTGAGACCAGTGGTCTTGCATCCTCACTCTGTCTGAGCCATTAAATGGTAAATACACTATATTGAAATTTTGTTCACTGCAGACATGTTCTGGACTGCTTCGTGATTTCAATTTAATTCAAATGATTTAACGGTGATAGACTACTGACTACCACATGTGGTCAGTTTCCAAGTTGTGCTTGATCTTAATGTCTTGCTGATTGTATCAGTTGGGATAAAGCAGTGCAGTTGATTTGATGAGCTGTTTTCTCTGATGTTATGAAGATGAGAATGTCTGTGGGTCGTTAGAGACACAGAAGCTAGGGCGCAATTATATCAGGAAGATTTGGGTGATAACCCAGAGATTAAACCAAGGACAGTCCAACAACAAAAATAAAAATGAGAAAACACTTAAGCAAGACACCAGGACAGACTTCCAGTTCACCAATGACAAACAGTAGGGCAAATGAGGATGAAAAGGCCGATAGTGAACCACCAGGACACCCTGAACTCAAAGCACAGGAAGTAACAAAACAGATCAATCAGGCTCTAGAAAAATTCAAAACAGAACTAATTTCCCAGATAACCATAGAGATAGTGAGCAAAATGGAAGTCGTGATTCAAGACTCTAGAGCAGAAACTGACAAAAAAATAGATGAGCTCAGGACCATGATAGAAGCCATAAGGCCCAGCATAAGAAATAAATGGAAAAAATAAAAGCACAACATAGGAAAGAAATGGAATCCATAAAACAGATTCAAACAGATATCCAGGAGATTAAACACTCCATTGAAAGTGTACGCAACAGAATAAAAGAATGCGAAGATAGACTCTCAGATATAGAAGATAAGATTGCTGTCAGTGACCATGAAAAGAGAGGTCTCTTAAAAATAGTAGGGGATCATGAGAAATCGATCCAACAGCTCCTAGATGATGCAAAGAAGAATAACTTAAGACTGATAGGAATACATGAAGTTGCAGGAGAAAATACAAATGACTTTAAAAAGCCATTCACAGAATTAATGACAGAAACCTTCCCAAACAGAGGGGAAGAATTTGACATTCAGATAACTGAGGCATATAGGACCCCAACTAGCTACAATTAAAAAAGAAAAATCTATACCTAGACATATAATAATCAAGATCCCAGAAACCCAACAAAAGAACAAAATACTACAAGCAGTAGGAGAAAAGAAACAAATCACATATAAAGGAAAGCCCATCAGAATCAAAGCAGACTTTTCAACACAAACCATTGGGGCAAGGAGAGCCTGGAATGACATATTTCAAGTACTAAAAGAGAACAACCTCCAACCTAGACTGATGTGTCCTGCAAAACTCTCTTTCAAAATGGATGGGGAAATAAGACACTTCCACAACAAAGAACACCTGAGAAACTACATGAATACCAAACCAGCACTACAAGCAATTCTAAACAAGATCCTAGAAAAACACAATGAAGGCAACAACACCATGAGGCCCAACAGAGCAAATCAAATAGGCAAGGCAAGAAACTAAAGGGAGAAGGTGAAAAAGTAAAAAGAGTCAACAAAAGGCCAACAACATGTCAATAACAAGTCAGTACATATCAGTTATAACCATCAATGTCAATGGCCTCAACTCACCAATCAAGAGAAATAGACTGGCAAAATGGAATAAGAAGCAAAATCCAACAATATGCTGTATACAAGAAACACACCTAGTGCAAAAAGAAGCCCATAGACTGAAAGTGAAAGGATAGAAAACAATTCTCCATGTGACAGGAGCCCAGAAAAAAACAGGGGTAGCAATCTTATTTGCAGACAAAGCAAATTTCAAACCAAAACTGATTCTAGTATTATTGATATAGGACGGTCCTGTGTCATACCTCTCTGAATGTAAAATATCTTGTACCTGCTTTATGATACATAGTAGTGACCATGCTTTATCAGAGCTATGTTTAATGATATTACTCTAGAATGTTCTCTTTCCAGATGATGATTAAGATGCTAATAAAAAAAAATGGTGCCAGGTACCACAACAGCAACAGAACTTTGCTCTTTTCTGGATATTATTCTTTTCTTTGTTTTTTTGTTTTTGTTTTTTTAATGGAATGTGCTGAATGCCTATAATTTTGTTCAGATGACTGCAGAACCTGGAAAAGCTGTTGCTGCTATTGATGCATAACATACTTCTATTATTAGTCTTTTTATATAAATATAAATATACACACACATACACACACACACACTCACACACACAAATATATATATATATATATAAATTGAATTTTGGGAAACTTTAACGGTGCTGTCAACTTTGGAAAAAGTCATCCCAATTTACTGTGTTGAGTTGGCATTGTACAGAAATGGACAGCCATATTGGTCTAGAAATGTTAGTTTTTTTATTTTATTTTTTTCCATGTGTACAGGAGTAGTGCATTGTCCTAAATATGTAAGGTCATATCTACATGCGTTTCATTACAGAAACTAATAAAGTATTCTGTAAATAATGAAAAAAAATAAGATAAGACTACAAGAGCAAGAAGCAATTTAAATATGTTCAGGGACCATTTTCATCTCCAGAATTAAGGATTATTTTGATGTTACATCATTGCCTTTTCTCTTTTACTTTCCTTTTTAGTTTTATTTTAGGATTCCCTATTTTTAATGTTCATACAGAGATTTCTTTAACTGAAATACCGAATAGTTTCTTTGGTGTGAAAAACTATAATAGTACACAGGATCCTAATGAGATAATTAATAATGTGAAATAGGAAGCAAAGGGCTAAAGGTGTAGGGAAAGTGGAAAGGGTGGGGGAAACGTACTAAGGGAGAAGAAAAAAATATGAGAAACTGAAAAAATGGAAATAAAGTGTGTGTAAATGGGGAGGGAGGAGGGGTGAAGGGAGGGCAGGGACAAGGGGAAAAAATGAGAATCAAGACCTATTAGGTAAAGGTACAGGATCCCAATGATGAATGTAACTGTACCATATACCTAGATTGCACCAATAAACTCAATACAAAGAAAAAGAAAAAAAAGTTATCTGATTATGGACTTACAGAGAGAAAGAAACAAGTATATGACACTATCAATATCAAGCACACCAGGTAGAGAAGCACTGCCTGAGACAGATTAGATAGAACAACCCAAAGCACCAATTACATACCATCCTTAATTTCAGAGAAAAAGCCAGAAATTGTGATGTAAACATTAATTCAATCCAGCTAGTGACGTATAGCTAATACACACTAAATGTGACAACAATATCTTCACTAATGGTAGGAAATGATTCAATAGTCATTTTGTAAAGATAAGTTGACAGAAGGTGAACAAAGCGTTTTTAGTTAAACTATTCAAAAGATGGGGTTTGGAAAAGAAGGAATGCAGGAGAAAATTTAAACTCTATGTTTTCAGAAGGAGAGAAAGAGGTACAAGGGATCTTATTGGGTATATGTATAGAATTAGATGAAGGTAGGATAATAAAACTGGAAAGACAGAAAATAAAAGACAAAGCATGAGAAAAAAAAAGAAAGAAATTATATAGTCAGTGAAGCTCAGAGAGAACTGCTTAACAGGAGAAAAGTTACAAGGAAGAAGAGGGAAAAATAGAGCAAAAAAAAGATTATCAGTAAGACAGGGGACAAAGGAAAGTTACCCAAGCCCCAGGAAACTGGTGAAGAAGCAAGGAAGTAAAGAAGAGAAAGAGGGGGAAAAATAGAATTTCTCTGGGATTTCAAATGTGTGGTTATATTCTGGGACATAGTCCCAGGGAAAAGTCCAGTTGAAGAAGTGTCCACACTCTTGCTAGCAGACAAAGAAGATAGGCAAAGCCCAGGTCTGCACCGGATACAGTCACCAAAATGCCAGCAGTAGGACCAGGGTGGAGGCATCAACGCCAGGGCTTTTAATTTCAAGCAGATTCAGGCTAAACCTCAATTCTGGCCAAGGGGATGGATTCTGCGTCCCTTAGCTCAAAACACTGCCTCTTGTCAGCCTCAGCACAGCTCCCTGGTGACATGTCTCCCTCCAGCTGCTGACTCCCACCCAATCACTGCGAGAGCATCAAGCTGGGAGTCCCAAACTAAAGCCAGCGCCTGGCCACTCCCAGTCAGGCCCCTCCCTGGTATGGTGTCCAAGCACTCACTTCAGAGAAAACTGCAGGCACCACTGCTGGAGTCACTCACCAAGTATCATAGCTCACGGCATCTGCTGCTCCATTCCACTGCTGTGTCTCTCTCTGAGGGCTTGTGGAGATCCCTGCTCTCACCACATCTCTTGTAGATTCCATCCACCTTCAGCCCTAACTCAGGAGCCAGGGAGAAAGTGCAAATTGCCCCTTCATCTTTCCACATTATGTTCCATCCCTTCAATTTCTCTGTAGGCTACAACTTTCCTGTCAGATCCTTCCTGGGTTCCATGACTCGACCTCCCTCCCTCATGTCTTTGCCAACATTTTATCTTCCAGTGTCTGAATTCTGATTCACAGAGAGGCTGATCCATTGCTGCTCATTGCTCCTTCCCCTGAATTTTGTCGGAACTTTAGAGAACTAAAGCCAATAATCCTCAAACTTTTCTAGGCCATTGAAAGGGAAGGAATGATTAAAGACTCATTCAGTTTAGCCAGCTTTACTATGATACAAAAACTGTGAAAGAATTCAACAACTACGACAGCATTAACAATAACAACAGAACTAACGGCCAATACCATCATGCCAAGGTCCTCAATAAAAGAACTGCAAACAGAATTCAAAACTCACTAAGAGTCATACACCATGACCATACTGGATTTATCCCAGGGATGCAAGCATGTTTCAATGTATATGGATCAATATATGTATATATATAAAATACAAAACACAAAGTGAATAGAATTAAACTAAAAATCACATGATTTCTGTAACAAATGTAAAAAGTGCTATGACAAGACTCAACCGGCTCACAGCCTCGGCAGCATTTATTATTGGTTGGTTTCTTGATGGCAGCCATTCCTTCTGAAGTGAAGTGGGATCTCAGTGTTGTTTTAATTTGCATTTCTCAAATGGCCAGTGATGTGGAGCATTTTTTCATGTATTTATTGGCCATTTGTATTTCACTCAAGAAGTTTCTATTCACCTCACATGCCCATTTTTTGACTGGGTCTTGATTTTGAGGGAGTCTAATTTTCTTCAGTTCTTTATGCATTGTAGATATTGGACCTTTTCTGAGGAGTAGGTGGCAAAAAGTATTTCTACACTGGGTGTTGTCTCTTCACTCTGTTGTGGTTTCCTTGGATGTGAGGAAGCTTTTTAATTTGATGTGATCCCACTTGTTGGCTCTTGGTGTTATTTCTTGTTGGGCAAATATTTTGTTCAAAAAGACATTGCCTATGCTTATGTCTTCAAGAATTTTACCTATTTTGTGTTTTGGCAGATTAAATGTTTCTATGCTAAGGGCCGGGGATTTAGCTCAGTGGTTCTGTGCCTGCCTTGGAAGTGCAAGGTCCTGAGTTCAATCCCCAATACCAGAAAGACACACACACACACACACACACACACACACACACACACACACGTTTCCATTCTAGTGTTTAGAACTGTGATCTATTTTGATTTCAGTTTAGTGCATGGTAAGAGAAATGGGTCTAGGTTCAAAGTTCACCATGTGGACAGCCAGTTTTCCCAGCACTATTTGTTAAAGAGGCTATCTTTCCTCCAGCAAAGAGATTTGGTGACCTTGTCAAAGTTAATGTAACTGAGTGTGTCTAAAGTTGTTTCTGTATTTTCTATTCTGTTCCATTGATCCACAGGTCTTTTTGTTTGTTTCTTTGTTTTGCCAATACCAGGTTGTTTCCATGATGATAGGTTTATAGTTTAACTCAAAGTTCAGGACTATGATGCCCCAACCTTGCCTTTGTTGCCCAGAATTGCTTTTGCTATACTAGGTCTCTTCTGGTTTTATAGGAATTTTAGGATTGCTTTCTGCAGAGCTGTAAGAAATGCTGTTGGTAGTCTCATTGGGATTGCATTACAGTAAGTCCCCAACTGACAACATTTGAGTTGTAAACTTTCACAGATACAGACCTCATATTATACACATTCATAGATTCAAACAAACTATTCAAGTAGCTCATATGTCTATCTGTAAAAATAGCGTATTTATCACATTTGTATGTATGTTTGGATGTTTTATGCTCTACATAGTACATTGTGTTAAAGATATAGTAGGACTTATGAACAAATCCAACTTATGAACATTCTCCCAGGACTGAATTTGTTTGTAAATCAGTAACTGAACTGTAATTGTTTTTGCAAGTATGGCCATATTGACTATATTCATTCTGCCTATCCAGGATCAGGGGATAGCTTTCCATTTTCTAATATCTTCTTAGATCTCCTTTTGCAGAACAGTATAATTTACATTGTAAAGGTTTTTCCCTTCCTTGGTGAGGTGAATTCTTAAGTATGTCATTTTTTCTTAGTGATATTGTGAAAGATATTGTTTGTATGACTTCACACTCAGTGAGTTTGTTATTGGTATATAGGAACACTGTTGAGTTTGGGGGGTTGTTTTTTTCTGCTACACTACTGAATTTGGATATTAGTTCCAGGAGTCTTTTGATGGAGTCTTTGGGATCTGTTATGTAGAGGGTCATGTCGTCTGCAAATAATAATTTAACTTCTTCCTTCCCTCTCCATATCTCTTTTCTTTCTTTGTCTTGTCTAACTTTTCTAGCTAATGTTTTGAGCAGTATATTGAATAGACATGACAGTGGAAAGTGGGGTATTGAGGTCCCCCATTACAACTGTACTGGTGTTCATCTAATTTTCCATGTCCTTTAATGTTTCTTTTAAGAAGTTGTGCATGCCAGTATTTTGTCTGTATTTGGGGTTTTGTTTGTTTGTTTGTTTTTTGTATTGGGAATCAAACTCAGGACCTTGCACTTAAAGAGGCAGGCAGTGGAACCATTGAGCTAAATCTCCAGTCCCTATATTTGTTTTTAATTGTCATCGCTTCCTATTTAATTGTTCCCTTAATGCATATGTTGTGACCTTCTATGTTTCTTCTGATTAGTTTTGGGGTGAAATTCACTTTGGCTAAAATTAGGGTAGATATTCCTGCTTTTTCCTGGGTTCTCATTGCATAAAACATTTTGCACCCACTGATTTTTAATTTGTGAACTTCTTTTTGAAATAAATGGATTTTTAATACTGCATTTTATTAGGTTTAAATTTCTTTTTGAAATAAACATTTTTTGTACACTGCATTTTGTTAGTTTTTTTTTATCCATTCATTCTGCCAATCTGTCTTTTGATTGGGGAATTGCGACCACTCACAATGTTATTACTGTGAGCTACTGACTTATTCCTGTCATTGCACTGTTTTCCTGTTGCTGCTTTCCTTTTTTTTTTTTTTCCTCTTTTGGTTAGCTGCTCACCTCACCAGGTGTACTTATTCTATTAGACTTATTGGCATTGTTGGTTTCATTGTTTCTAGGGTATCCTTGAGAACTTTTTGTAATATTAGTTTGGAGGTCATGAATTTCTTGAGGTGTTCCTGTCCTAGAAATACCTTATTTTTTCATCAATTTTGAAGGAAAATTTTGCAGATACATCACTCAAGATTAGATGTTATCTTTGTGAGCTTGAAACACCTCTCTCCCAGCCCCCCCCCAGCATTTAATATTTGTGTTGGAGTGTATTATAATGGGTTTACCATTATATGCGATTGATTTGTTGTCAGTCTCTATCAGCTTGAAAGATTTTGTTTCTGTGATAGACTTCTGGTACTTTGAGTATAATGTGATGTGGCTATTGGTTGTGGCTATTTGGGGTCCTATATTCCTCACTTATCTGTGTTTATTTCTTTCCCTATATTTGGCACATTTATACCATAATTTATGTGAACAAGTTTTTTTTATGCCACTGTGGTCTTCTCCTTTTTTACTTATTCCAGTTACTCTTGGACCTTAGTCTTCTTTGCACCATCTAGCAACTTTTGGATCCTTTTTTCATGTTGCTTGATACTTATATATAGTCTTTGAGTAGTAGTTTTTTGAAGGCATCATTGTGTTCTAGTTCTGAAATTCTGTCCTCACATTGATTACTTCTCTGACCATATTTTCAATACAATTTCTATGTTCCTGGATATCTGATGGAAGCCTTTTCATGTACTCTAATTCTTTGCTAAACTACTCATTCATTATTTGTATCATTTTATTTCACTCATCTAGCTTTTGATCAGTCTTTTGAAAGCTTCTGAACCATTTTAGTTGTTACTTCCATTGACTGTTCAGGTATATGTTTGACCTGTTTTCTAACCTCCTCTCTTATCCTTTTAAGTAATTTGGATGTGTGATTGATGTTATTCTCCTCCTTGGTTCTCTTTAGCGGTATTAGAAGATAGAGGAAGCATGTTGTTGCCTTGGTTTTTTGTGTTTCTATTGTTTTTTTTTTTTTGCTGAGGTTTCTGGACACTCACAATGTAAACACTGTTGCTGGTATAGAGATCTCTTTAGTCACTTCTCAGTGATATACTTTGATCATAGCTAACTATTGTCCTTTGCCTCAGCCAGAAGGTCCAGCCACCTCAACTAATTTGGGAGGAGAGGGTACAGTGTAATTATCCCAGTATACTCTAGTATTATTAATGTCACAAAGGTATCCTGAGTGTTGACTTACAGAGAAATAGCAACAATTATGTGCCCTGATTATATTAAGCAAATAAGCTACAGTAGTATTATCCAAGAAAAATTAGATGTTAACATACCATAAGAACCAATTATGTACCAACCTTAACACTAGAGACAAAATCCACATTTTTGGTGTAAACATTAAGACAACCCAGATATTGACTTACAGCTAGTTGTAGGAAATATGACATCTGTAAATCTGATAATGGTGGCAAAACAATTGGCAGTAATTTTATAGAGTGAACTACAGTAATACCTTGGTTCACAAATGCTTCTCAGAAACATCTGCCAAAAGTTTGCCTCTCTTTACAAACTGCACTGGGTGATGAACATGAACATGGTCACATTCCCCACATGAACAAATATATGGCCATCTTCCCCAGAGTCATGGAATGAATTAAGTTCATGAACCACTGTATCTAATGATTAATAAATTTTTACCATTATACTAGTAAACATATAGAGTTTGGGAATGGGGGGATGTATAAGAAAAATTTGGAACCTTAAATTATATAAGAAGGAGACAAGAAAAACGGTATGAAGGATCCTACTGGAAAATAGAAAGATGTGTATAGAATTAGCTAAAGATAAAAAACTCATGAGAAATAGTAGATAATAGAAAAAAAGAGAAAAAAGAAAATATATGGGGAATCAAAATAAGAGAAAATAAAGGGAGAAATGTTAAAAGACAAAAGAGGAAAAATAAAGGAAGAAATAAGAAGTCCGGAAAGACAAAGGTGCATTCCCTAAATCTCAATAAACTAGTGAAGGAGAAAGGAGGAAAGAAAACAAAAACAAAACAACCACCCTTCTCCAAATGCATACATTTACAAAAAGAAGGAAAGAAAGGAACAAAAGAAAAGAAAAAGAAATTTCTTTGTGATTTGAAAGCGTCGTTTTCTTCTGAAACCTACAATTTTGGGGCAGTGTTTAAAACAAGACACATTCCCATACATGCCGGTAGGTAAAGAAGACAGACCCCAAATCCATGATGGGTGCAGGCAGTAGCAGTCAGTAGGATTAGAGCAACAGTGTGAATGCTGATTTTCAAATCCACAGCAACTCAAGCTGGGCCTGCCCTCTGGTTGGGAGGGTGGGCAGGTCGTCTGTATCCTTTAGCACAAATCCATCAGGGGTCTCTTTCCAGCCTGACCAGAGCCCCCTGAACATGGCTGCCTCTCACCCAATCAGTGTGGAAATGTAACAATGGACCCCTTGAAGTGAACCCATTCCATGGCTGCTCTGAATCCTAGAGCAGCCCTTCATTGGAATGGCATCTCACAGAAGCAATCTCTCCAGGAACACGGGAGCAGAACTCCATACTCTCCCTGCAGCTCATGAACCTACTGGTCCATTCCACTACCATGTTTCTCCCTGAAGCCCTTTGGGGTCCCCAACTTCGTCTCTGTAAATTTGGTTTCCCTTTCCCATGAGCCAGGAGTGAGGAGCCAATGAGAAAACATAGACTGTCCCTTCTCTTCTCTGTATTGTATTGTTTCTTCATTTTCTCCATAAGTTTTAATTTTCCTTCCAGATCCTTCTTTTTGTTTGTTTGTCTTCCTCCAAGTTGTTATTTTCCAGTGTCTGGATTCCAAATCTCAGAGAGCCTGAGTGGTTGCTTACCACCCTACCATCAGCATCTTTAATTTCAATAGGGCATCTATTACTTCTTAAATATTATAGGCAAAAAATTAATCTTTCAGAGTTTAAAGGTCTACATTCTACATTCAGAAGTACAATTTATTACTTCAAATCATTCTGTTGATGACAAGAAAGTGCTCAAGAGGGCTTGGATTTAGCTCAGTGGTTCCACTACCTATCTCACAAGTGCAAGTCCTGAGTTAGATTCTCTGTTACCAAAAAAAAAAAAGTGTCCAAGAAAGGCTTATTTTGTGTTAGGCATGTAATACATGCTAGATCCTATTAGTCTCACTGTTATTCTCATTTTGTGCTAAACTTGGGGAATTCCAAAATAATGCCTTTGGCATTCTCTCTCATGCTAAATTAGCACACATGGAGTAACCGGTCCATGATGTAGCAAATCTTAATGCCTTAATACGATGATTGCAGTTGTATAAACTCACCTACAGGGGATGATGTCTTTAAGGCACCAGCTTGGAAGTGGTGACTGGATGCTTATGAGATACCTAGCTTGCTAAACACTATGATCATGAACCTCACAGCCTCTAGATTTCTAGAAATAAATTACTCTTCCTCATAATTTACCCAGTCCATCCTAGTGCTAAACACCACTCACAGGATAAGACAGGAATTAGCACAGAGTAACATGGAGTCAATGTCACAGATACATGAACATGTGGAAGCAGGTTTGGATCTGGGGAGTGGGCAGAGGTCTGATGAGCTGTGTGGAGCAGGCTAGAAAAAGCCCAGATGGTCATAGATAGAGCATTGAGGGTCACTTTAGTGAGGGATCAGATTGAGAGCACCTTAGGCAAAAGAGCCTAAAATGTAGAGATGATCTAAGTGATCATGCAGAAAATGTTGGTAGAAATGTGAATTTTTTTAAAAAAAGGCTTTTCTGATGAGATCTAAAAGGAAATGAGGAATATATAATTGGAATTAGTAGGACAGGCCATGCTATCATAAGGGGCCAAAACTTGGCTCAATTTTGTCTTTACATGAGGGCTATACAAGAGACAGGATTAAAGAGCTATGGCTGGGCATGGTGGCACACACCTGTAATCCCTGCACTTGGGAGGCTGAGGCAGGAGGATCACTGTGAGTTTGAGACCAGCCTGGGCTACATAGTGAGTTCCAGGTCAGTCTCAACTACACAGTGAGACCCTGTCTCAAAAAACCAAAAAAAAAAAAAAAATCACTATGAATTAGGACAACTGGCTATATTCCAATTCTTTAAGAACTTTTCCAAAAAAAAATTAGCTACATCTATATCATGGTTTGGTCATGTCTCTGTCACTTTAATTCATATTCACAATATTTTGACACAGATTTTCTTGTATTCCTGGAGCATTTTGAAGATAATTTTTTCTTGACCCATGCTTCCTTGGTATATTCTGATAATTTCTAGGGTTTTCTTAAGTATAAATATTCTCCTCTTGGAATTTTTTTTTTTTTTTTTTTTTTTGTACCAGGGGTTGAGCGCAGGCCCTTGTTCTTGCAAGGCAGGCAGCAGAACCGCTGAGCTAAATCCCCAGCCCTCCTCTTGGAATTTTTGATCTGCCAGAATACAGTGATAGAAAATGGGATAGATGCCCAAAGGACTTTTACACCTAGGATTTAACCCCATATTCAGCAGTAGTTGTTTATTTGAGAGACAACTGCAGTGATCGCAATAGTGTCAAGTTCTCCCTGGATATCAAGTAAAAGATGTTTCACTAGCATAGTATCCAAAACTAAAGACACAGAAGGCTAAGGTAAGAGGACTGCTGTCAGTACAAGGCTAGCCTAGACTACACAGGCTAAAATACTGATGACACAAGCATATTGCATTTTGTCAAATAATATTAAAGGTGTTATGGAGAGAATGCTTTGGTTATGATGCATATCAAAGGACATACTTACTAGAAAGGGGGCTTATAATGGACCTGTGGCCCAGCAAAATTCTGTCTTCAACAGAATTGTACTCTTCATTAAGATATGGGTTTTGACTGCAATATGAAGAAATGTGGCTTCAAAGGGGTATGTGTTACTGGAGTCGGAGGGCATGTGGGAGCCCGGCCATGGCCCTCTAGGTGTTTGACATTTAAAAGGAAACTTCTTCACCTCTACACTCAAGGCATATACAATCTGTGTAACATTTGTTACTTTTCTAGGGCTCTGCTTGTTACACTTGTTTTCTGACACTGCAATGGGAGAAACTCAGAGACAGCCACAGATTTGACGTTCTCTATAAAGAGTCAGAAAATCCAGTCTTTGCATAAAAGATACAAATAGTTGCTTGGTGCTTCCTGTTGATGTGAGCCTATAAAAAGAGCTGTTTCTGTGAAACAAATCAGACTTCTCTTGGTCTCCACTCAGGCTTGAGTGTTCTTTCCTTTCTCAATCCTCACTCCCCAACTCAGGCATGTTCCTTTTGTGACGGCTGGACCACCACAAGTGGCACCCAAACAGGGATCTGAGTATTGAGGGATCCAGTGAAGGACACTGCTGGATAAAGAATAAAAGGAAATCTCGACCAAAAGAAAAAAGAGGATCTTCAAAAGGAAGGCAAAAAGGAGCGGTGAATTTTCTTGTAAATATTAAAAATGGTAGCTGGCAATAGTTGCATGCTTTTTGTACATATGCTTAAAGATTTGTGTCGTTGGTGCTAGAGTAGGACACCAGCAATTGTGTAATTTTTTAGAATTTGTAGAAATAGTTTGTCCTTGGTTTCCTTTTTTTTTTTTGCTTCTGTGTCTTTCTCTTCCTGTCAATGTCTGAATTGTTAATTTGTGATCCAGATCATTTTGGAGGCCGGCAGGTCCAGGCAGATGTGCTAGTGGACTCCCCGCTGCAGGGGCCAGAGACATCCTTTGCCCCTCTGGTAGGAACCCTGTCTCTCTGTTTACAGGGAGGGAGGTTGATTTTTTTCCCCTCTTCAAGACCCTCTGGTCGAGAGAGAGTTCTTCTGGTTTCGGAGGAGGAGATTAAGGAGATTCCCCAACAGAGTCCCTGGTTCTTTCGGTTTGTTTGTCTTACATTCTGTTTGGCCTCTTTTGCTCCAGCCTAGGAGTTGCTCAAACTTCTGTTCTGTGACAATCAGCTGCTAGTGAAAACTATTTAGTTTTGGTAACACTTCTTGTGCATTGCAAATTCTTAAACTGCGATTATAGGCTTATCTTGCTCTTTTCTAAAAACTCAAGGTTAATACTGTTCTGTTGGCAGCCAGTCAAATTTTAAGATGTAACAATCTAAAAACTGAAAAAAGGCACTTTAAACTGAAGTTTGTTATAGAAGGTTAGTAGTAAATGAGATAGAAAAATATTAGGAAAGCTATAAGTAAGAGTTATACTTGGTTTTTATATGTTTGTGTAATTAAAAACAGGTGAAGAAAGATATACAAGACCAGAAGGCCTAAGTATATAGAGAATGTTTATGGAAATTATTTATTTATGTTTGCTTGTTGGTTTCAAGTCTGTTATAAAAGGTTTACATTTATAGTCAAGAAGAGTTTTCACTCCTTTAACCCTAATTCTACAAGAGGTCTCTGTTAATTTTGACCTGCAAAAGTTTTAACTAGTAGTAACTAAAAGATTTTATAATTCAATTGGCCAAAACCATCTAAGTGCACTCTAGTTTAAATTCTTATGTTTGTCTGTCTGAATGTTCAAAAGTGTTTGTTCAATTGTGTATTTTTATCAAAATGTCATCAAATACAAGTAGTTTGTTGATTTCTACAACCTGGCTTTATAGGATTAAATAAAAAACTTAAAAGATAATTAAATATAAACTTTTAAGTTTGGGTAAACTTTTGTTGGTAAATAAGCAGCTGCTCAGAAAATTTATTCTGATCTTTGTTCACTAGTGGGAGCCCAAATAATTTTCACAGCCTTATAAAATGATATGCCTTGTTAAATATGTTGTTAAAAATGTTTACATTGGTTATCATCAAAGGGCTGAATTCTAAATATGTTATTGTAACATGTTTATGATGGCTATCTTCAAAATAAAATATTTTCTGTAAAAAAAAGGAAGATCCTGTTGATACAAAGCTACATTACAGGACATAAGATTTCATATAAGTATAATAATTATTATTGCTACTTTTCTGGTATACAAAATGTATTCATGTTGTTTGACCATGCAGGTTTTCCAATATATTGTTTATGACAATAACCTTTTGATCCAGGTATTCTCCCCTGTTTCCCACTATTAAAGGTGCAACTACAAAAAATACAAAAGGGGGAATTGTACCCCTCTTCACCCAGAAATTGTTTAAATCATGCTACCTATATTTTAAATTTTTTTTACAAATTGATAAGCATGGCCATTCAGCAGCAGAAAGATTCTGGCATCCACAAGGTTCTCCATATACCTTGGTAAAATGGAGAGATCCCTTAACTGGTCAATGGTATGGACCTGACCCCATTTTAATATGGGGCCAAGGATATGTTTGTGTTTTCTCACACGAACATGATGGAGCTCGATGGTTACCAGAGAGATTGGTTTGTCATGTGGATCATCCTGACAAATCTACATCCAGTATCATGGGACAGTAACCTCCACAATCATTATCTTTATGTGAAGAAGAAACAAAAATAAGCAGTACAACTATTTTATGGAAGAGGTGTTATGTTACTATACCTCAAGAAAGACCATTTAATGACACATCTCAAAAGTTTTTGGACTAATCACTTGGACTTAAGCTTATCTGCAGGACTTTGATGGACAGATTCAGGTTTTCCTCAAACCAGCATTTGGAAACTTGCTGCTGCATTGGGAGAAATATGTTTATGGTCAGATGTCAAAGCTATTAGCCTTAGTTTCAATGTTTTTAACATAGGGACCTTTAATATGAGAAATACCATAAAAACTGTGTTATCTCAAATCAAAGAACAAAAGAAAAAGATAATGTCTTGTGTTAATGCTCCTTAATGCTATTAGTAGGAAATATAGATATTGTTTATGACACTGATAATGAATATAACGACAGCTATTATGATTGTAATTTGACCAATTGTATATCATATGGGGATACAGAGAATCTGCTGACTCCCATTTCCTCTGTGATGATTTTACAACAGCCCCCATTAGTTATGATACCTGTTCAACTTAATGAAACCTGGTATGTAGATCAAGGATTATGAATGGTAATGGTAATTGAGAAAGCATTAAGTAGACAAAACAAGAGTGATGGGATTGGATATTGTGGGGATTGTAGCCCTTATTACTGTAATAGCTACAGCCGAAATTGCTGCAGTTGCTTTGGCACAAGAAATTTGGGATGCTTAATATGTTAAATGTTTTAGCTAAAAATGTGACTCATACTATAACTATTCAAGTAGGATTCGATCAAAGATAAGAACAAAAGATAAATGCATTATATGATGAAGTTACTCTTATGGTAGAAGAAATACGGGTGCTGAAAGTTTGTTCTCAATTGATGTGTCACCCTGGTTATCAATGGATTTGTGTAACCAATAAGCTATATAATGATTCCATCTACGAAGGTATTTGGTATAATCAAAATACCTCCCTAGATTTAATAGTTACATCTAGATATTTTGGATCTACAGAATGCCCCTTCCTTAAAGTTTGATGCAGCACAAGCTGCTCAGCGTTTTATCAATCAGTTAAAAGAGGTCTTACCCTCCATGGCATCAGTTACCCAACTGTTAGGTCCTCTTATTGTGATTGAGGTAAGAGTATGACTAGGATGTGTTATATTACCCATATTAGTGTGCATGGTGAGTTCATCTTTGATGAACATGGCAGGAAAGATTCCTGGCTTAAAATTGCACATTAAGCCTTCCATACCTATGGTCTAACCCCTGCAGAGGCTAGTAGTCAAAGATGGGTAAGAGAAGTGTAGAGAAATATCCAACCTAAGACAGAACATGAGTATCAGAATTCTCATGGCTTGATGACAGGTCAGGGATTTCTCTGGACATTTCTCACCTAAGACAGGCACAGTCTTTTTGCTGAGCTGGGAAAGTCCCTGCTCTAAATATAATAAAAAGGGGGCTATATGGGAGCCTGGCCATGGCCCTCTAGGCGTTTGACATTTACAAAGAAACTTCTTCACCTCTACACTCAAGGCATTGATACAATCTGTGTAACATTTGTTACTTTTCTAGGACTCTGCTTGTTAAATTTGTTTTTGACCCTGCAATGGGAGAAACTCAAAGAGACAGCCACAGATTTGATGTTCTTTGTAAAGAGTCAGAAAATCTGGTCTTTGCATAAAAGATACAAATAGTTGCTTGGTGCTTCCTGTTGATGTGAGCCTATAAAAGGAGCTGTTTCTGTGAAACAAATCAGACTTCTCTTGGTCTCCACTCAGGCTTGAGTGTTCTTTCCTTTCTCAATCCTCACTCCCCAACTCAGGCATGTTCCTGTTGTGATGGCTGGACTGCCACAAGGGCAGAAGCCAAACTCAGGGGGACAAAACACATTAGATTCAGTCACTTATCCCAAAAGAAAATTGAGAAGTTGATGGCAACAGGAAAGGAACTTTACTTTTAGTGTGGCCATTCTAGAAAGACAGATCTAAGGGCTATCACTGGGGTGCCAATAGTAGCCCTGAGATTATATGCAGGAAAGAAAAAATGAAAGAGTTGAGAAGGTAGGCACAGCCTAGTATCTGGTCAGATCACAATGTGGTTGAACGTTACCCTTGAGCTTGTCATACAGAATCTTATCGATATCAAAGAAGTGCCACTGCTAGGAGGAAGGGAGGATCTCCATTTGGTGCTAAAGAAATTGCTGCTTCAGGTAGGATGGGAGTTATCCATCTGCTCACAGGATATTTATCAGACAAATTGAAGGAATGAGCAACTCAAAAAAGGCCATGTTAGAAGTAGACAAAATGGATTTAATTAATAACTGGATGCTACTTCATAACAAGGAGTGTCACTTGTGTGTGGTTGGAAGCCACCAACATATAAACAGAGGACTACATGGTAAAGTAGTTAGTGGGCTTTCACCTCACAAAGAATGTGAAAACAAAGCCCAAGTACTTGTTAATATAAACAAGGGACTACTTATAATGTATAGTTGGGTCTATCTTATTCTGGTGTCACTCCTAGCTAATGCACAACAAAAGCAAAACAACTTATACAATGGAGAATGTTGAAAACTGCATTTGAAAATAGCAGATCTAAATAAATACAAGTGCAAGCCTATACACTGGAGAAAATTACTTTGGTACCCACTTGAAAAACATCATCATTAATTACTGACAATTACATAATCTGTCAGTTATTCTAAGTTTTAATATCTTGAAATAAAAATCACAGGCAACTAATAACACACCTCTCTGTTCAAATTTACTAAATTCCATGTCTGGTTATATTAATAGTCCTATAGGCAGCAACAGAAATATTTAGAACAAGGCTGAGTAGGAAGATTGTAAGAGTAACTTAGTGAGACCCTCTCTCAAAATTTAAAAATACAGTGGACCCTCAATTTATGACCAGTCTGACACATGAAAAACTTAGGTTATGACCAGAATTTTAGCTTTAACTTACACCCAAAGTCTTGAGTGCCAACTCAAGTGGTGGCCACTTGTACTTCCAGATGGTCTCAGATACAGAGTTCTGGAAGGAATATTACTACAACCTTTCCTGTGTGGGGTTAATTGAAAAATCCTGTCTCTCTAAAGTCACTGAGATCTGCCTGTACATAGGAAAGACTTTCAAGGCTGTATAGAGGAAACTGAGCCTTCAACTGACCAACCTGAGTTATAACCAGCCCTCAGGAATGAATTGAGTTCATAAGCCAAGTGTCCAGTGTATTTCCCCCTTTTCTTTTCCTGGGTTTCTGAAGTACCAGAGTGCTTTATAAACATGTTTAAATTATACACTGGTATACGGTTGGCCCCTTAGATGTTGACATTACTGAAAGTTCTTTTCTTCTCACAAAGCAGTAATAACTACTGAATGTAGTACTTTTGAATAGGCTGAGGGGGGTACTTTCATACTGAGACATATCCACAGAGTAGGGAACATGACAAAGAGAAAACCACTTACTAAATAAGTCCTCCACACAATAGCATTAGAAATGCCCATCCTAACTTATCTTCACACACACACACAAACACACACACAAAAGAATCATAAGAAAACAGCACGGTACCTTTAAAATGTCACAACTCCCCAATACTACTGAAAAAGGGAATGAAATGAATAAAATTCCAGATGATGAAATTTTAAAAGATAGTTGAAGTGATTATTAAAAGATAAAAGGACCAGGGATTTAGCTCAGTGGTGCCACCTTCTGCCTTGTAAGCACAAGGTCCCAAGTTGGATCCCCAGTACACCCCCCAAAAAGATAAAAATGAGCAGTAGAGTAAATCAGTTATTAAAATGGTCAATTTACTTATGAAAATACAAATGAGTAGCTAAATGAATTAAGGAAGACTATGTAGGATATGAAAGACTATTTCATAGTCAATAAAATGATAGTGGTTCAGAAAAAGAACCAAACACAAATCCTTAAAATGAAAACCTCAATTAGTCAAAATCTAGTCTCAACTATAGGTTTGGTGAGAAAAAGAAAAAATGTCAGGGCTTGAAAATAAAATGTATGTACTAAATTATTCTGCGAGTACTAAAGAACATAAGATCAATGAATAGAATATTCTAGATTTCTTGAACAATTCTAACAAACCAAATTTAAAAATCATTTGCCTTGAGGAAAGTGAAAAAACAGACTAATGACAGAAAATATACAATGGACCCTCGACTTAGGAACTCAATTTGTTCCCAAGGACTGCTTGTAACTCAAGTTGTTAACTGAAGGCTCAGACTGCTCTACACAACCTTGAAAGTCTCTCTCCTATGTACAGACAGATCTCAGTGCCCTTAGAGAGACAATAATAGCCCAGGTTTCTAAATTAACCCCATATAGAAAAGGATGATGTAATATTCCTTCTAGAACTCTTTAAGGATTAAATCTGTAAATGAAACCATCTGGAAGCACAAGTGGCTGACATTTGGGTCATAACTCAACACTTTGGTTGTAAGTTAAAACTAAAACTTCAATAATAATCCAAGTTGTTCATATGTCAAACTGGTCATAACTCAAGGGCCCACTGTATTCACTAAAATTATACCAGAAAACTTCTCAAATCTAGAGAATGAGAAAGATATTCTGGTACTGGGGGCATTTAGAACATCAAATATCCAAGAGTAGAAAGAAACTCTACAAAACATCAGAATGAAATTACAAAAACCTCAGAATAAAGAATATTAAAAGCTGTTAGAGAAATCTCAAATCACTTATAATGGAAAATCCACGAGGATAGCAGATTTTCAAGAAAAGGAAGGAAGGAAGGAAGGAAGGAAGGAAGGAAGGAAGGAAGTGAGGGTGAGAGGGAGGGAGGGAGAGAGAGAAAGGAAGAACTGTAAAAGCCAAAAGAACTTGGAATGATATATTTCAAGTCTTAAAAGAAAATAAATGTCAGACTACATTGCTATATCTTGCAAGGTTATTCGTCAGAATAAAGAAGAAATGAAGATGATCCAAGATAATTGCAAACTAAAGAAATTCATGACCATCAAGCCAGCACTGCAAAAAATACTTAAAGAAATCAAAAAAAAAAAAAAAAAAAAAAAAAAAAAAA
>NW_022900933.1:13416949-13435805 GCF_012274545.1 Fukomys damarensis
AAAAAAAAAAAAAAAAAAAAAAAAAAAAAGAAGAAGAAACACAGCCATGAGAGCTAGGGATAGAAAAATCTCACTGAATAAATAAATAAGAAGGAGAAATGGATCAAACATAAGGAAAACCACAAAATTCCAGGAATTAGTTCCTTCCTTTGAGTAATAACACTTAAATGTAAATGACGTGGATACTCCAATTAAAAGACAGATTGGCAGATTGGAGTAAGAAACAAGGCCCAACTATATGTGGCTTTCAAGAAAAACATCTCATCTGCAAAAACACATACAGACTGAAAGTAAAGGAATGGAAAGTAATACTCCAAACATTTCAAATCCAAAAAGAAGTAACTATATTTATATTCAACAAAGTAGATTTTAGAGCTGGGGATTTAGCTCAGTGGCACCACACCTGCCTCACAAGCATAAGGTCCTGAATTCAATCCCTGGTACTGGGGGAAAAAAAGTGAACAAAATAGGTTTCAAACAATTTAGTTCAGAGACAAAGAAGGCCTCTATGTACTGGTAAAGTGAACAATGCACCAACAATAATAATAACGATAAATATATATGCACAACTATCAGCATACCCAATTGCACAAAAGAAATACTACTTGACATGGAAGGGATAGATAGAACACAGTATAATCATGGTGGGTGACATCAATATTCCATACTCACAAATAGGTCAAACAGACAAAAACAAACAAACAAACAAAAACATCAGAGTTAAACTATATTATCATTCACATGAGCTTAGGTGATATATGCATGACTATCCCATCAGGAGGCTTATATCACTGCTGGTACAAGTGGTACAGACATGCATGGGAGAGTCACGCATGTACCACCAATGGTTCAAGCTGCCTATTAGCTAGATATACAAATTATGGCCATATCTTAAATATGTTAACAGATATCTACAGAGTGTTCCATCCAAAACAAGCATTCTTCTCAGGAGGACACAGAAGTTTATCCAAAAATAGATCATACTTTAGGTCATTAAGCAAGTCTTAATAAACACAAAAAGAACTGAACTAATCTCATGTATCCTATCAGACCACAATGGAATGAAACTAGAAATCAATAGGAAAAGAAAGCACAGAAAACTACACAAACATATAGAGTTTTTTTTATTGTTTTTGTTTGGTTTTTGGTTTTGCTTTTTTGGAGACAGGGTCTCACTATGTAGTTGCGACTGACCTGGAACTTGCTATGTAGCCCAGTCTGGTCTCAAACTCACAATGATCCTCCTGCCTCAGCCTCCCAAGTTCTGGGATCATAGGCATGCGTCATCATGCCTGGATGAGCTGGTTCTTTAAAAGTTGAAAAAGATTGATAAACTTAGACAAGCCTACCAAGCAACAAGCCCCAAATTAATAAAATTACCAATAGTTGAGGCAAAATTAGAACCGACATCACTGAAATCTTGATTTGAGAGCATAATTTGTTCCAGAAACATGCTTGTAACCCAAAGAACTTATATAAGAAAACATATTTCTCCATAATAATGGAAACTCAGATGATTCATCCCACAACCCAAAAATATTCATATAAAAATGATGACAATGCTGTAGCATAATACAAAATAATAAAGAAAATATAAAGAAAAATGAACAAATTAACCTGTACTTACCTTTGAAGACCTTCATGACTGGTGTAAGGAAGATAAGAGAAAGAAGGGTTATTATGTAGGACAACTTTCACTATCACTAATGAAACCATGCTTTCAACTGGCTTAATGAAATCTTTTTTCTTTTATGCAATTTTAACAAGGAACCTATCCAATGTCACTTGCTTTTGCCTCCTTTTGAAGATTTCATGGAAATATAACAGCTGTGTCATTAAACAGATTCATCACTAGTAGTGCTACAACCTTATTCAGGTGGTGCTTTTTTACAAGAGTATGCACTATTTCTCACATTTTACACATCTCCCTCATCTCAATTGAAATGAAGGATTCCTCAACCTTTTTCCCCTCCTCAACTGCAGATGAGATCTCCTTTAAAACCTCTTGTGGTTGGGAGAAAATCACCTACAATCCTGCAGAGAGAGAGAGAGAAGGAAGAACCATTGACTCAGTTGTGATCACATGACATTCATTATCATATACTACTCATACTGCAAAACATCACTTTTTTATTAAGTTAAAATTTATTAGAAATGTTTGCTCATTCTGCAGAACATTGCAGAGCAAGTTATTTTACTGTATCTAGGAATCCACCTAACCAAGGAATTGAAAGATCTCTATGGTAAAAATTACAGAGATCTATGAAGAAATTGAAAAAGTCTTAGAAATTAGAAAAACATTCCATATCCATGGATCAGTAGAATCATTATTACTAAAAGTCCTGCATTACCAAAAACAACTTAAAAATTTTAAATGATCCCTGTTAAAATACCAACAAAATCCTTCATAGACCTAGGAAAACAATCTTAAAATTCAAATGAAATCAGAAAAGATACAGAATAACCAAAGTAATCCTTAGGAAAGATAGCAATGATGGAGATACACATCAAAGTTCAAGTTATACTGCAAACCCACAGCACTGACCCAAAAGCAGACATGTAGTCCAATAGAATAGAACAGAAGACACACAAACCCATACATCCACAGGGAACACACCAAGTCTCTACCTTAGAGGAAAAAAGAGAAAGACAAAACACATGAGCAAGAATACCATCTCCAACAAATGGAGCAGGGGAACTAGATGCCCATATTGAAAAGAATGAGACTAGACCTCTGTCACTCACTAGCTGAAAAAATTAACTCAAAACAGATTAAAGACTTAAATATAAAAGCCCAAATTAGAGGAAAACAGGGAAGATGCTGTGTAACATTGGTCTGGTAAACAACTGTTTGTTTTTGTTTTTCTTTTTTTTTTCCAGCTTTGAGTTTATTGGTACATTTTAGGGATACAGTACAGTTACATTCATTGTTGGGATCCTGTACCTCTACATGACAAGTCTTGGTTCTCATTTTTTCCCCTTGTCCCTGCCCGCCCTTCACCCCCCCATCTACAACCACTTTATTTACAGCTTTTCATTATCTCACATTTTTTTCTTTTCCCTTTTTACACTTCCCCTACTCTTCCCACCTTCCCTACACTTTTAGCTCCTTTCTTCCCATTTCTCAATGTCAGTAATCTTATTAGGATCATCTGTATTATTGCAGATTATTCACACCAGAGAAACTATTCAGTATTTACACATATGTGTCTTATTTATTTCACTTAGGAGTATAACTTCAATATGTATCCATTTTCCTATGAATGAATCTATTTTCTCATACTTTATGGCTGAGTAATATTCCATTTTATAGAAAAACCACAACTTCTTTATCCAGTTTCCAACGGATGGGCAAATAGGCTGTTTCCAAGTTTTAGCTATTATAAACTGTGCCGCTATAAACATGGGTGCGCATACTTCTCCGTGATATGATTCTTTTAGTTCTTTTGGAAAGATACCCAGCAGAGGGATGGCTGGGTCAAATGGAACCTCCAGTCCAAGCTCTTTGAGGTATCTCCATATTGATTTCCATAGTGGTTGCACCAGTCTACACTCCCACCAACAATGGAGAAGGGTTCCTTTCTCGCCACAACCCTGCCAACATTTGTTATTGTGTGATTTCTTGATAGCAGCCATTCTTTGTGGGGTGAGGTAGAATCTCAGTGTTGTTTTCATCTGCATCTCTCAAATGATCAGTGATGTGGAACATTTTTTCATATATTTACTTGCTGCTTTTACTTCTTTGTCTGAGAGATGTCTGTTCATTTCAGATGCCCATTTTTGAATTGGGTCTTTATATTTGGGGGGGGCTGGTTGTTTTGAGTTCTTTATATATTCTTCATAATAGTCCTTTGTCTGAGGAACAGCTGGTAAAAATTTTTTCCCATATTGTAGGTTGTCCGTTGGTTCTGTTGATGGTTTCTTTAGCAGTACAGATGCTTTTTAATAAGATGAGATTCCAGTTGTTGCTTCTATCTGCTAGCTCCCATGCTACTGAGGATTTGTTCATAAAGTCTTTTCCTATGCCAATGTCTTCTAGAGTTCTGCCTAACTTACCTTCCAGCAAGTTTAATGTTTGTTTTAATATTTAGATCTTTAATCCATTTGGATTTTAATTTAGTGCATGGCAAAAGATAAGGGTCTAGTTTTAATCTGTGGCAGGTTGAAATCCAGTTTTTCCAACACGATTTATTAAAGAGGCTATCTTTCCTCCACTGAGGATGGTCAGCTCCTTTGTCAAAGATGAAGTAGCTGAGTACATCTGGGTTTGTTTTTGTGTCTTCAAGTCTGTTCCACTGATCCTCAGGCCTGTTTCTTTGCCAGTACCATGCTGTTTTTATCACAGTGGCTTTGTAGTATAGTTTCAAATTGGGAATTGTTATAACCGCTGCCATGTGTCTATTGCCTAAGATGGCTTTTGCTATTCTAGGTCTCTTATGGTTCCAAATGAATTTTTGGATTTTTTCTAGTTCTGTGAAATATAGTGTTGGAATTTCAATTGGCATTGCATTGAATGATAAAGCTGTTTTGGTAGTATGGCCATTTTCACTATGTTGATTCTTCCTACCCAGGAGCAGAGGATATCTTTCCATTTTTTTATATCCTGTTCAATTTCTTTTTTCAGAGTGCTGTAGTTTTCAGTGTAGAGATCTTTTGCTTCTTTTGTTAGATTGATTCCTAGATACTTCATTTTTTGGGATGCTATTATAAAAGGAATTTTTTCCCTTATTTCTCTCTCAGTGAGTCTGTTATTTGTGTATAAGAAGGCCATTGATTTTTGGGTGTTCACCTTGTATCCAGATACTCTGCTAAAAGTGTCAATTAAGTGTAGAAGTCTTTTGGTAGAGTTTTTTGGGTCTTCGATGTAGAGTATCATATCATCAGCAAATAATGACAGTTTAACTTCTTCCGTTCCTATCTTTATTGCTGTAATTTCTTTCTCTTGTCTAATTGCTGTGGCTAATGTTTCCAGAACTATATCGAAGAGGAGTGGTGATAATGGGCATCCTTGTCTTGTTCCTGATTTTAACCTGAAGGTTTTCAGTTTTTGGCCATTTAATATGATGCTGGCTGTCGGTTTTTCATAGATAGCCTTTATTAAATTGAGGTATAGACCACCTATTCCAATTTTTTGCAGGGTTTTTATCATGAATGGGTGTTGAATTTTATCAAATGCTTTTTCTGCATCTACTGAGAGGATCATATGGTTTTTGTCCTTGACTTTGTTAATATAATGTATTTCATTTATTGACCTTCGTATGTTGAACCACCCTTGCATCTCTGGAATAAATCCGACTTGGTCAGGATGGAAGATCTTCTTGATAGTCCTCTGTATTCTGTTTGCTAGTATCTTATTAAGGATTTTTGCATCTATGTTCAGTAAGGAGATTGGTCTGTAGTTCAATTCAGCAGTATCCATCAGGGCCTGGGCTTTCCTTTGTTGGTAAATTTTTAATTACATTTTCAATTTCACTGACTGTAATTGGGGTGTTTAAAATATTTTTATCTTCTTTGTACAACTTTGGTAATTCATAAGTATCTAAAATTCCAGTGAATCCATCAGGGCCTGGGCTTTCCTTTGTTGGTAAATTTTTAATTACATTTTCAATTTCACTGACTGTAATTGGGGTGTTTAAAATATTTTTATCTTCTTTGTACAACTTTGGTAATTCATAAGTATCTAAAAATCTGTCCATTTCTTCTGTGTTTTCTATTTTATTGGAGTACAGGTTCTCAAAGTAGGTATTCATGATCTTCTGGATTTCTTTTGGATCTGTTGTGACTTTGCCTTTTTCATTCCTGATTGCATGGATCTGAGCCTTTTCTTTCCTTTTTTTCATAAGTGTAGCTAAGGGTTCAACTTTGGTAATTCATAAGTATCTAAAAATCTGTCCATTTCTTCTGTGTTTTCTATTTTATTGGAGTACAGGTTCTCAAAGTAGGTATTCATGATCTTCTGGATTTCTTTTGGATCTGTTGTGACTTTGCCTTTTTCATTCCTGATTGCATGGATCTGAGCCTTTTCTTTCCTTTTTTTCATAAGTGTAGCTAAGGGTTCATCAATTTTATCTATTCTTTCAAAAAACCAGCTCTTTGTTTCATTTATTTTTTGTATTCTTTTCTTAGTTAGTTTCTGTTGCATTGATTTTTGCTCGGATCTTTATAATTACCTCTCTTGTTCGAGCTTTGGGTTTTTCTTGCTCTTGTTTTTCTAGGAGTCTAAGTTTCATCGTTAAGTTGTTTATTTGAGCCCGCTCTGTTTTCCTAGTGTGGGTATTCAATGTTATGAATTTTTCCCGTAGAACTGCTTTCATTGTGTCCCACAGATTCCTGTATGTTGTATTCGCATTTTTATTTGTAAAAACTGTCTGCTTTCTTCTTTAATTTCCTCTGTAATCCACTGATTGTTTAGGAGAGTGTTGTTCAGTTTCCATGTGCTTGTGAAGTTACTACAGTTTCTTGTGCTATTGATCTCCAGCTTCATTGCACTATGATCTGACAATATACAGGGGATGACTTCAATTCTTTTGCATTTATTCAGACCTGTTCTGTGAGCCAATATGTGGTCTATCTTCGAAAATGATCCATGTGCAGCCAAAAAGAATGTATATTCTGATTATGTGGGGTGGAATACTCTGTAAACATCTATTAAGTCCATGTGTTCCAAAGCTTGGTTCAGTTCTATTATTTCATTGTTGATTTTCTGCCTAGATGATCTGTCAATTTGTGATAGTAGGGTATTTAAATCCCCCACTAAAATTGTATTAGTGCTTATTTGGTTTTTCATGTTACTTAATATTTGTTTTATATACTTGGGGGCATTTATATTTGGTGCATATATGTTTATGATTGTCAACTCTTCCTCTTGAATTGTTCCCTTTACAAGGATGTAGTGTCCTTCTTTGTCTCTCTTAATGAGTTTGGTTTGAAATTTACTTTATCTGAGAATAGGATTGCTACCCCTGCTTTTTTCTGGGCTCCTGACACATGGAGAATTCCTTTCCATCCTTTCACTTTCAGTGTAAGGGCTTCCTTTTGCACTAGGTGTGTTTCTTGTATACAACATATTGTTGGATTTTGCTTCTTAATCCATTCTGCCAGTCTATTTCTCTTGATTGGTAAATCGAGGCCATTAACATTGATGGTTATAACTGATTATTCTGACTTATTATTGTCATGTTATTGTCCTTTTGTTGACTCTTTTTACTTTTTCTCCCCTCTCCTTTTAGTTTCTTGCCTTGCCTATTTGATTTGGTCTGTTGGGCCTCATGGTATTGTGACCTTCATTGTCTTTTTCTTGGATATTGTTTATAATTCCTTGTAGTGCTGGTTTGGGGTTCATGAAATTTCTCAGGTGTTCTTTGTTGTGGTAGTATATTATTTCCCCATCTATTTTGAAAGAGAGTTTTGCAGGATTACATCAGTCTAGGTTGGAGGTTATTTTCTTTTAGGACTTGGAATACCTCACTCCAGGCTCTCCTTGACCTAAGGGTTTGTGCTGAAAAGTCTGCTGTGATTCTAATGGGCTTTCCTTTGCATGTGATTTGTTTCTTTTCTCCTACTGCTTGTAGTATTTTGTTTTTCTGTTGGATTTCTGGGATCTTGATTATTATGTGTCTAGATGTAGTTTTTTTTAATCGTGGTTAGTTGGAGTTCTATATTCCTCACTTATCTGTATGTGTAATTCTTCACTTCTGTTTGGGAAGTTTTCTGTCATTAATTCTGTGAAGAGCTTTTTTAGGTCATTTGCGTTTTCTCCTGCTTTTTCATGAATTCGTATCAGTCTTATGCTATTTTTCTTTGCATCGTCTAGAAGTTGTTGGATTGATTTCTCATGATCCCTTACAGTTTTTGAGAGACCTCTTTTTTCATGGTCACTGACTTCGATCCTCCTTCCATATCTGAAATTCTATCTTCACAATTTTTATTCTGTTGTGTACACTTTCAATAGTTTTTAATCTCCTGGATATCTGTTTGAATCTGTTTTATGGAGTCCATTTATTTCCTCTGTTGGGCATTCATTGTTTCCATTTCTTTCTTATGCTGAGTCTTCATGGCTTCTATAATGGTCTTGAGTTCATCTATTTTTTTTGTCATTTTCTGCTCTAGAGTCTCAAATCATGACTTCCATTTTGCTCATCATCTCTATGGTTAACTGGGAAATTATTTCTGATTTGAATTTTTCTAGAGCCTGATTGATCTGTTTTGTTACCTCCTGTGCTATGGGTCCGAGGTGTCCTGCTGGTTCACTATCAGACTTTTCATCCTCATTTGTCCTACTGTTTGCCATTGCTGAACTGGAAATCTGTGTTTGTGTCTTGCTTAAGTGTTTTCTCATTTTTATTTTTGTTGTTGGGTTGTCCTTCTTTAATTTTGGGGTATTACTTAAATCTTCCTGATATAGTTGCGTCTTAGTTTTTGAGTTTCTGATGACTCATAGACATCCTCATTTTCATAATATCAGAGAGAACAACTCATTAAATCAATCACAATCCTTTATCCCAATTGATACATTCAGCAGCCCAATAAGATTAAGCACAGCTTGCAAACTGACCACTTGTGGTAGACATTAATCTATCACCTTTAAACTATGTGAATTAAATTAATATCAAGAAGCAGCCCAAAATATGTTTACAGTGAAGATGCTTTTCAATATAGCATCTTTACCATTTAGGATAGGGGGTTAGACTGAGTTAGGATGAAAGGAGTTGATAAGTGAAAGAACTGGAGCAGGTTTGAAGTGAAACCAGAGGATGTAGAATGAGCTTACTATCTTTATGAAGCTATTAACTTCAGAGGGGACAGACAGAGTGCAGGAATAAGGACAAGAATATATCCCCTAAACAGTAACAGGCACTTGCCTTCCCTTGAAGCTACGGAGCCATGAGTGAAGTAAAACAACTGGAGAAAAGAACATAAAGAAAAAAACAAAAAACAAAACAAAACAAACCCCCTCAAAAAAAGGAAAAATAATAAAAGAAAAAGTCTGAGTTAGGGCAGGAACAGGAATAAAAAGGGAGATGAGGGATAATATGGTGGCGCAAGAGACTGAGTTGGAGAGAGAGGACAGAAAAAAGAAAGAAATTTTAGGGTAGAATGAGGAAAAGAAAAAAAAAAAAAAGAATTTGAAGGGCCTCCTTCAGACTATGTCTCTGTCATATTACAGCCATATGTACAGCCATATGCAGAACCAAATCCCCTGGTCTCGGCTAGCCAATGGCAGGTCCGCACAACTGAGACTGACCTCAGTCCACAAGGCCTAACTTGAGTTTCCCAGCCCACAGGGTTGAACTCCACTCAGTTCTATTACAGCTTTCCACTGCCCTTTCTTTAAAGATGTTCAAAGTTGGGAGCTCAGAAACTACCCTTCATGAGCACCTATGCCTCTGCAGAGTGGGTCCAAGGACTGGCCCAATCAGGAGGTTTGAGAACAGGCGGGGGAGGTCATGGGGGTGTTTCAAGGGCACCCACATGGCTACCTTCCTTACTGGATCTGATGGCATGCAGTCTGGGAGGTCGTGCAGCCACTGGGTGGTCCCGGGCAGGCAGCTGGAGGGAACTCCTCTGGGGTCCTTGGGTCCTTACTGGATCTGGTGGTGTGCAGTGTGGGAGGTTGCGCACCCGCTGGGTGGTCCCGGGCAGGCAGCTGGAGAGAACTCCTCTGGAGTCCTTGGGTTCTTACTGGACCTGGTGGCAGGCAGCTGGAGAGAACTCCTCCGGGATCCTTGGGTTCTTACTGGATCTGGTGGCGTGCAGTCTGGGAGGTCACACACCTACCCGCCGAGTGGTCCCAGGCAGGCAGCTGGAAAGAACTCCTCCGGGGTCCTTGGGTCCTTACTGGATCTGGTAGCACGCAGTCTGGGAGGTCGTGTACCCGCCGGGTGGTCCCAGGTAGGCAGCTGGAGAGAACTCCTCCAGGGTCCTTGGGTCCTTACTGGATCTCTGTTTTTCTTTTTTTGACAAGAACATAGAAAGATAACAAAAGAACAAAATAGACAAAAGGAGCTATGTCAAAAGAATATGAAGCTGGAGGTAGTGGCACACGCCTGTATTCCCAGTGTAATCCCAGCACTCGGGAAGCTGAAGCAGGTGGATCAGCATGAGTTTGAGGCCAGCATAGGCTACACAGTGAGTTCAAGGACCAGCCTAAACTACGTAGTGAGATCCTGTTTTAAAAAGAAAAAAAGAAGGGCTGGAGGTTTAGCTCAGTGGTTCTGCCACCTGCCTCGCAAGCACAAGGACCCGAGTTGAATCCCCAGTACCAAAAAAAAAAAAAAAAAAAAAAAAAAAAAAAAAAAAAAAAAAAGAAAAGAAAATGCTCTATATCACCAGGCATCTGCTCACCTGTTAGAATGGCTATAATGAAAAAGGCTAAAGAAAAGACAAATATTATTAAGGATGGGGAGAAAGGGGAAATCTCATACAATGTTTTTAGAAATACAAATATAGCCATTATGGAAAACAATGTGAAGTTTCCTCAAAGAACTAAAAACAACTACCATATAATCCAGCAATTCCATCACTGGGTACTTACAAAGAAAAAATGAAATTAATGAATGAAGGAGATACCTGTGCTTTCATGCTTACTGCAGCATTATTCACAATCATGTACTCAATGTCACTGTACTTAAAAATCATTAAGATGGTAAATTTTGTTACATATCTTTTACTATGACTTAAAAAGATAAAGTAAGAATAAATAAAACTTTCTATTCAGAGAAAACATGATCATGGATATATAATATGTTAAGGAATGTTCAAAAATCTACTAGAACAACTGAAATAAATGAATTTAGTAAGACACAGGTCCACTATTTAAAAAGCAAGCTATGTATATATTGAAGTGCAGTAATGGCAAAACTTTTAGAGACCAGGTGCCCAAATTGCAACCTAAAACTCACTTATTTATCACAAAGTACCAACACTGCAGTTAAACCTAAACAGTAAGGTTTCAGGTTGGCAAAAACAACTCATACAACTTGTGATATCATCACAGAGAGGGCTCTGCATACTTGCTGTGGCACGTGCCATAGGTTCTCCATCAGGGATCTAGAGACATCCCTCATATGAAATGTATACAACAAAGAAAATAAAGACAAGTAATTCCCATAAAATTGAGGATATGGATGATCTCTAATTGGAAAGATGAAGGCCATGATTAGGAGGAAATATAATTCAAAACAAAAAAAATGAACTGAACCATCTATCTTGGTCACTTTCTTTGTCACTGGGATACCATAATTAATATCTACAACTTAAAGCAGAGATTTACCTTTGTTCAGAGTTTCAAAAGTTTCATTCCATTGCTGATGGGCTCAAATGAAGAAACATCATGGAGGAAGGGCCAAGAAAAGGAAAACCACTCCCATCATGGCAGCCAGGAAACAGAGAGCAAAGGGAAGAGGCAGGAGATATACCCTTCCAGGTCATGCCCCCAGTAACCCACCTCTTTTGACTTTTTGGATTCTCCCGTGGGGTGGCTTCATTCATTGAGGTCTCCTCAGCAAACAATCAATATTCCTGGCATTTCTAATTTCATGGGGTTTGCAATGCACTTTGGCTTCACTCTCATGGCTTCACACATTGCCTTCTTAAGGGAATACTACTTGGCCTCCCAGTTATTCTTCTGAATACTTTCTCATAACTTTTGCATTCTGCATGCCCCTAAAATCAGCAGCACCTGGATGATGCCAAGGTCTACTGCCAGCTTGAGCAGTAGCTAAGCCCTCTTGGACCATGGTTGCAGAACCCTCTGAGTGGCTGGATGGCTGAACACTGTGAACCATATCCTGGAAAACCAATTCCTTCTCTATTAAGTTGCTGCAGCAGGATTTTCTTCTCAAAGTCTTTCACTTTTACACACTTGAGCCTGCAAAGGGCAGAAATTTGCTGATTCCTGAGGTGGCCCTCAAGGGATCTTTCCTATTGTCCTGATGCAAACTATTTGGCTTTTTTTATTTTTTTACACACTAAAAAGCTTTTAAATTTATTAATTTAAGTAAGCATATGACATCTCCTTTATGGATAAATCAGGTGCTATTTGGCTTCTTTTTAATGATAATCTTTGCAGTTACCATGTTCTCCTTTGCTCCAACATGCACACATTTCCTTTCTGGCAAAACTGAATGAAAACTTTTTTAAATGGGTATTTTATTCCTCATTCAGTAGATCTTGCTAAAATCTTCAAGCAGTACCCATGCAAAGCCTGAAGGCTGAGCTATCTTGAAATTTCCTCTGCTAAATTAGCCCACCACCCTGAATCTCAGTCTTTTGCAAAGACACAGGACATAAACAAAATGCAGACAAATGTTCTGTCACAGTGTAACATGCATGGTCTTGAGTCCAATTGAAACTTTCTGAGCCTAGCATTTTATCTCCATTTGTTAGTATTCTGGTCTTCTGAGCTCTGAACATAATCTCCCATCAAGCTTGGCCTACATCCTTTTAGGGCTTCTCTAGCTGGCATCTCTAAACCTTTCCAAACACCTCCTGCAAGACAGTTCCAAAGGCTTAATTACATGGTCAGGTATATTCACAGCAATGATTCCACTTCTCTGCTACCAAAATCTGTCTTAGTTACTTTTCTCAACACTGAAACAGAACATGCAACCCCACAACTTAATGGAAGAAAGCTTTATTTTGGTTTTAGAAGTTTCAGTTCATGGTTGATAGTTTCAAACACAGAAATAGCATTGTGGAAGGGCCAGGTGGAAGAAAGCTGCTCACATGATGGTGGCCAGGAAGCAGAGAGAGAAGGAAGGATCCAGAAGGAAGACACACACTTTCAGGTCACACCACCAGTAACCCACTTCTGACCAGGCCCTGCCTCCCAACAGTATACTCAGTCACAGAACTCAACCAAAAGAATTAATCCAAGTAATTTTTAACAATATTAAAATGTCATCAGGGTAAAGATCAAAAGAACCCTAAGCCTATGCTGAACTCTTAATTATAAAGGCTTCTTTGTAAAGAGGGATAGGTTAGCAATTCTAATACTACATTGTTATTCTAGTATTAAGCAAGTAACTAAAGATGATGGCAGCAAGATTTCTCACAAATGTGGGAAAAAAACTGCTAAAACAGAAAAAAATCTTGTGGCCTGAGTCAGAGGCATGAGGGTGAAATGATGATGGATTTTAATCTAGACAGATATTGATGTGTGTGTGTATATATATCCATATTCTTTTACACAGATGTGTGCACACAGGGTACATGTGTGTGTGTTGAATCTAGAGTGTGTGATTGATTCATGGTGGGACTAGGCCCAAGGACACTAGGATTAAGGGCATGAGTGCTACTCATCCTAAATAGCCTGAATAAGACAAAAGGGGCAAAAGAACAAGGTTATGGTCCCCTTGCTGCTTTGCTACCTTCTGGCCACCACAAACTGTTTCTCCTTTACTAAACCACCCTGCCTTGAAGACAGCTCATTATGGACTGAACTTCTACAAACAGTAAGCCAAATAAATTATTCCTCTTTTAACTTTGGAAATTGGATATTTTGTCTCAGCAATAGAAAGGACATGCTTTTTGTCAACTGAAAGGATCTAGAACCAAAGGCACCCTAGTAGCACACTTCATGATTTCCAAATTATATTCCTTAAAAGGAAAAAGGGACTCTTAACAAATTGCTGATTTCAATGTTGGGTTGAGCCTAGAATATCTTACTGTGCTAAAGAGCAAAGAAAACACTCAATGTAGGTTAAAGGAGTGCCCAATGGCCCAATGTGAAACAATCTGAGCATCAGTATAAATAAGAGTAAACTATAATCTATTGAATAAAGAAAAAAATCCAGAAAGCTATAAGTACTAGAGAAGTGAAAGTTCTTCTTTTTAGCAGGTATACCAGTAAGAAATATAATTTCTAAACTACTCAGTTAGAATATAATTTGGGTACCATTATACTAATAAATTATTTAGGCAAATACTATCATGAAAGCTAATTAGTAAGTAAAAGTTTGAGAAGTAACAGGACACTTAGCCTCAAAATACTACCCCACAAAACACTTATAAAAACTTACAAAAGAAAAACTAACTGCATATAAAGTAACCTAATAGACACTACCTTAACCAAGTGATTGATATGAACATCAACAGAAATGGGATGATCTGACAGCATGTAGCATCACAAACATCTTTTCTGTAGTATTTCTGAAAAAACAAAGTGTGAAGTGAATTCAATTATGAGAATATATTAAATAAACCCACACTCAGGACATTCAGTAAAATAATTGGCTTTAACTATTAAAAATCAAGGTCATTAAAAAAACAGAACAAGGGCCAGGGATTTACTCAGTGGTTCCACCACCTGCCTTGCAAGTACAAGGACCTGAGTTTAATCCCTGGTTTAAAGAAAAAAAAAAAAAATTAAAGAACTGATCCAGACTAAAGGAGATTAACAACTAAACAGACACAAAAACTAAATCCAATGCATAATTCAATTTTATTTTGCTGTAAACATCAACACTGGCAATAATGGCAAGATCTGAATAAGATCTACAAATCACATGATAACATATCAGTTTCATTTTGATTAATGTAGCTATGTGATACAATGTCTTTGATTTTAGGAAATGTGTATGAAAGTACTTAGGGAAATGGGCATGACTACAACTGAAATGAAAAACAAAAAAGATTTATAATATATTATATACATAAACACATATATACACATAGAGAAACAGAAAGTAACAGCAACAGTTAAGAAATAGGGAGAAGAATAAAATACAGAAAAATGTCAGTATAGGGGAACTGTGTAAAAGGTATACAGAGAAATTCTTTGTACTCGTGTTATACTTTTTTCTGTACATCTGAAATTATGTCAAAACAAAAAATAAAAATCTCACAAAAAACAAGACATTTCATGAAAGCAGAAAGATGAGAAATTGTTTTCACTTCAGTTTTTTGCAAATTAGTATAAAACATGAAAATGACAATATTTAATGGCATAACATTCTTCTAAACCTGGTATTTTCTTACTTTGCCATTTGAGTAACTCCTGTCACAATGTGAGACAGTAACAGCACAAAGGACGAAAAGACTAAGAAAACACTTGGTTTGAATACCAAGAGACCCAGAGAGACTGTCCAGACATTACCCAGCATTAGAGTCTCCAGGGAGCAGCCCCGAACTAAGAACTCTCCGGCTTTCACTGCAAGGAAATACAAGAAGCATAGCTGGGGTATTAAGGAACAAGGAGGTCTGCTATGTACCACTCTTCTGGTTACTCTAAGCAATTTATTGGGCAAGAGAAAGGACAATGGCCAAACCTAGAATGCTTTCCTGTTTTCAGCACTTTGGGTTGAGGGTCTATGTGCTTTTGCCCTGTAGATCCTTCCTTAGTCTTTAACCATGTACACTCTAGGGTTTACATGCTTTTGACCCACAGGCCCCTTCGTGACTCATTTGGTCCTCTGGCCAAGTCCACCACAGACTATCCCAAACTTTTTGGGAAACTGGGCAATATGGGCTGGGGATTTAGCTCAGTGTTGTTGCCCCTGCCTCGCAAGCGTAAGGTCCTGAGTTCTGGGGATTTAGCTCATCAGTGCTGCCACCTCCTAAAACTGCAAGGACCAGAATTCAATCCCCAGTACCAAAAATAAACAAAAATGTTAGGTTTGGTGGCACACACTGCTAAGCTGGGCTTGGCATGCCACCAAAAATGCAGCTAGGCTGCAGCCTGCTCAGTGTTTGTAAAGAGGACGATGGAATGAAGGAGCTCCTATGTCCCATTTATCCTGTGAGACTGAACTCTGCCACATTTCTTGGATTGCTCTGGCTATATGGTTCTCAAAATGGTGGGTGAGGGTGGGAGCCCTGAAGCCAGGCTTGATAGTGCACACCTGCAATCCCAGGGAGGTTGTTATGGTTTGTGTCCAGGTGTTCCCTCAAAACCTCTTGTGGCCACAGACTTTTTCGTGGGTGGCTAGATCTAGAAAGTGGTGCTGGGAATTGCTTCACAATGCAGTGCTAGGCTCAAGGGCACTAGGATTAAGGGTGCGAGTGCTACCCTCCCTAAGAAATCTGAGTAATATAAAAGGGGCAGAAAGACAATGTTAAGTTCTCTTGCTGATTTGCTACCATCTGTCTGCCATGAACTGATACCCCTCTGCCACCTTGCCTTGGAGCCAGCCAATTATAGACTGAAACTCCTACAATCTATAAGTCAAATAAACCTTTTCCATTTAACTTTGGGAGTCAGGTATTTCGCCTCAACAATGAGAGAAAAGTAACACAGAGCCAAGGCAGGAGAATCACAAGTTCAGGCACATCCCAGGCAACTTAAATGATTCAATGAGATCTTGTCTCAAATGAAAAATAAAAAGAACTTGGAATGCAGCTCATAAGAAGACCCTTGGTCCATACTCAGCACACACACACACACACAAAGACATTATACACAAGTGTAATCACTGCAGTCTTATTTGAAATAATGCAAGCTGAAAAAACATCAAATACAGAAGAGGGAGTATTTAAAAGAGGAACTTTTCAATCACCAAAACAGTGTATAACATCTAAGTGTATGGGTTGGAGAAGTAGTTCAAGGGTAAAGCATTTGCCTAGGATAACTAAAGCCTTGTGTTCATCAGAAACATAAAAAAAGTAAACATGGACCTAACAATAATTATAAACTATGATGTAGAAAATATCTCTGTACAGAGGAAGAGGACATTTATAACACTTGTATGATCTGTAGGATGATAGTATTTGCGAGTGAGGTTTTTCCTTTACATCTGCAGAATATACAACTAGAGGGGATATCCAACAGGGCTGAGTAAAGAGCCACAGGGAGCAACTCAGAGAACATCAACTAAAAACAGGTAATTTGAGCAGGGGAGTAACATACATCCACCCTGATACGAAAAATCAATTTGAAAGAAGATACTTACAGATCAAACAAAATGTAAGTATAGGAAGTTAAACAGAGAAGTAGCTGTCCAGAGCTGGTGGGCTGAGCTCCTGACCTCACCCAGCCCAGGAACAGTCATTTTGAGAACTTCTCATATAGCTGAAGGGATCCAAGCAGTGCAGCAGTTTAGTCTCACAAGATAGACTGGGGGTGTATGAGCCCCTTCATCCCATCATCCTCTCTCCAAACACTGAGCAGGAAGCATTTTTGCTAGCACACATCAGGGGCAGGAAATGCTCCCTCCACACATGCCCAATCTGACTTTGGGAGGATAAACAAGTGAACACTGTCTAGTCATCAATATTGGACCCTGAGCATACCTGAGACACCACCAAGTGACTCAAGTTTTTCCTACGCCAACTAGGACACTCACCCAAGCACACAATGTTAACATTAGTCATATCTGAGTCCATGCCCAGCACCTGGGCTCACCTGAGTCCATACCCAGCTCCAATGGCCCTGCACCACTTAACAGACCATCCAAAGACTGTCTCACATCTCTCACCAGTCCTGGCCAACTTGAGTTTCCACGGGGAGTTCCAATCTTGTATGAGTCTCCTGCTGGTGTGCCTGACCTGTGGGAGTCCAAGGTATACTGCCCCCAACTCCTGAGTGCAACAGAGTCTCCACCATGTACATCTCCGGGGTCCAGGTGAAGTCCTTATCCAGAACACTAGATAAGTCCTCTCGTGGGTTAGCAGCTAGAGCTAAAGGTTTGCTGACTTACCCTGTGCTCGGGATATCCCTGAGACACTACCCTGTGCCCCACACCCTCATTAGGCCTATCAGAATCTTAAACACATGGAAATTAAGTAACATCTTCTTGAATACGAATGGGTCACAAATGAAATTAAAGAGGAAATTAAGACAGTTTCTACAATTAAATGATAATACCTGTACAACATACCAATGCGATGAAATGAAAGCAGTCCTATGAAGGAAGTTTATCACAGTGAATTACCACATCAGAAAGAGTGAGCTCAAATAAATAAACTAATGATCAATCTCAAGGTTCTAGAAAAATAAGAATTATGGCATCCGAAAGCTAGTACAAGGAAAGAAATTAAAAAGATCAAAGCAAAAATTAATGCAATTGAGGCTACAAAAAAAAAAAAAAAGCCAATCAATGAATCAGATTGGTTCTTTGAAAAACTGAATAAAATAGACAAACCCCTAGCCAACCTTATCAAAACAAGGAAAGACCCAAATCCATGCAATTAGAAATTAAAAAGGTGGCTCCTACAGAAATCCAGAAGTGCACTGGTACCTACTTTGAAAACCTATACTTTAATAAAATGGAAAATTCATAATTAATGGGTAGATTCCTAGATACACATGAATTACCAAAGCTGAACCAAGATACAAAAATTCTAAATAATCCAATATTAGTCAATCAATTGAAGAATTAAAAAAAAAACAAAAAAAAAACCAGACTACTAACTGGGGGAATAGCCTAGGTCCCAATGGGATTCACTGCTGATTTTACAAGAATCTTAGACAAGATTTAATGCCATTTACTCCCCAGACTCTTTAACAAAATAAAAAAGAAAACAGTACTCTCAAAGTTTTCCTGCAAGCTAGCATTTCCCTGATACCAAGACGAAAAAAGGACCTTACCAAAAAAAGAGAATGGTAAGCCAAGCTCTTTAATCAACACAGATGCAAAAATCTTCATTAAGATATTGACAAACATAATGCAGCAAATCATGAAAAAGATTAAACCATGACAAAGTACGATTCATCCCAGGGATGCAGGGATGGTTTAACATAAACAAATCAATACATGTAATATACATTAAAAGACCCAAGGATAAAAACTATATGATCTGGGCTGGGGATTTAGCTCAGTGGCACAGTGTCTACCTTGCAAGGGCAAGGTTCAATCCTCAGTACCAAAAAAAAAAAAAAAAAAAAAAAAAAAAAAAAAAAAAAAAAAAAAAAAAAAAA